>NC_140999.1:194190649-194528149 GCF_052327205.1 Somniosus microcephalus
TCTCCCTCCTCCATCCCTCCCTCTCTCCCTCCTCCATCCCTCCCTCTCTCCCTCCTCCATCCCTCTCTCCTCCCTCCCTCTCTCCTCCATCCCTCCCTCATCCCTCTCTCCTCCATCCCTCCCTCTCTCCTCCATCTCTCCTCCATCCCTCCCTCTCTCCCTCCTCCATCCCTCCCTCCTCCATCCCTCTCTCCTCCCTCTCTCCTCCATCCCTCTCTCCCTCTCTCCTCCATCCCTCTCTCCCTCTCTCCTCCATCCCTCTCCTCCATCCCTCTCTCCTCCATCCCTCCCTCTCTCCTCCATCTCTCCCTCCTCCATCTCTCCCTCCCTCCTCCATCCCTCCCTCTCTCCCTCCATCCATCCCTCTCTCCTCCCTCTCTCCTCCATCCCTCTCTCCTCCATCCCTCTCTCCCTCTCCTCCATCCCTCTCTCCTCCATCTCTCCTCCATCTCTCCCTCCTCCATCCCTCCCTCTCTCCTCTCTCCTCCATCCCTCCCTCCTCCATCCCTCCCTCTCTCCCTCCTCCATCCCTCTCTCCCTCCTCCATCCCTTTCTCCCTCCCTTCTCCATCCCTCTCTCCCTCCCTTCTCCATCCCTCCATCTCTCCTCCCTCCCTCTCTCCATCCCTCTCTTCTCCTTCCGCCCCTCCCCTCCGGTTTACTGCGCACCTCCCCCCGCGCCGCTCCGGTTGCCCGGGTTCTGCTTCCGCTGCCATGGCGACCGAGGCCGAGCTGGCCTGTATCTACAGCGCGCTCATCTTGTTCGACGACGAGGTGGCGATTACCGTGAGTCAGTGCTGGAACCCAGCCCTCCATCCCCCGGTTACTGCGGCCTAGTGCCTGCGGCTCTGTTACACCCAACCCTGAGGGGCGAGACTGAGGGCCCCTCCGACAGTGCGGCGCTCCCTCAGCACTGCCCCTCCGACAGTGCGGCGTTCCCTCAGCACTGCCCCTCCGACAGTGCGGCGCTCCCTCAGCACTGCCCCTCCGACAATGCGGCGCTCCCTCAGTACTGCCCCTCCGACAGTGCGGCGCTCCCTCAGTACTGCCCCTCCGACAGTGCGGCGCTCCCCTCAGTCAGCCTGGATTATATGATCAAGTCCTGGAGTGGCGACTCGAGATCATGACCTTCTGACTCAGGCGAGACTGCTACCCACTGACACCTAAAGATTATTTCTTCTGGTTGGGGAGTTGGTCACGAATTTAAAATTATGAGCGAGAGTGAGGAGAGAGGCTGGGAGATAAATCTTTGCTCAGAGTGTTGTTGGAGCAGGCAGTGCTTTGCCACAGGCCATGGTTATGCATCTTTTAAGGGTAAATTGGGTCAATATTTGAAGTTCTTTTCTCTGTTATTTCTTTGTGCCAAGGTGTTGGCCAGGCTGAGCAATGCGTCTGTGAGCAGCCAATTGGTTGATGTGCCAGATGTCCTCTGCAATAGCCTTGTAGCAACTGGATGTGCACAATTTGAGGGTCATGGTGTGGGAGGCCAGAACAAGGGGGCAGAACCTTAAAATTCGAGCTCGGCCATCCAGGGGTGATGCCAGGAAGCACTTCCTCACACAAAGGGTGGTGGAAATCTGGAACGCTCTTCTCCAATAGCTGTTGAGGCTGGGGGTCAATTGAAAATTTCAGAACTGAGATTGATAGATTTCTGTTAGGTAAGGGTATTAAGGTTTACAGAACCAAGATGGGTAGATGGAGTTAAGATACAGATCAGCTATGATCTAACTGAGTGGCAGAACAGGCTGGAGGGGCTGAATGGCCTCCTGCTGTTCATGTGGTGAATTTGATTGTCACTGGTGCAATTTGGCTGAAAGCCTCCTTGCAACAACAACAACAACTTGTATCTATACAGAAATAAAAACAAAATGCTGGAAACACTCATCAGGTCAGGCAGCATCTGTGGAGAGAGAAACTGGGTTAACGTTTCAGGTCGATGACCTTTCATCAGAACTCGGTCATCGACCTGAAACATAAGAACATAAGAAATAGGAGCTGGAGTCGGCCATTTGGTCCCTTGAGCCTGCTCCGCCATTCAATAAGATCATGGCTGATCTTCTACCTCAACTCCACTTTCCTGCACTACCCCCATATCCCTTGATTCGCTTAATATCCAAAAATCTATCGATCTCTATCTTGAATATACTCAACCCCGACTGAGCTTCCACAGCCCTCTGTGGTAGAGAATTCCAAAGATTCACCACCCTCTGAGTGAAGAAATTTCTCCTCATCTCAGTCCTAAATGGCTGACCCCTTATTCTGAGACTGTGACCCCTGGTTCTAGACTCCCCAGCCAGGGGAAACATCCTCCCTGCATCTACCCTGTCAAGCCCTGTAAGAATATTGTATGTTTCAATGCGATCACCTCTCATTCTTCTAAACTCTAGAGAATATAGGCCTAGTCTACTCAATCTCTCCTCATAGGACAATCCCCCCCATCCCAGGAACCAGTCTGGTGAACCTTCGTTGCACTCCCTCTATGGCAAATACATCCTTCCTTAGGTAAGGAGACCAGAACTGTCCACAATACTCCAGGTGTGGTCTCACCAGGGCCCTATACGCTAACTCTGTTTCTCTCTCCACAGAGGCTGCCTGACCTGCTGAGTATTTCCAGCATTTTCTGTTTTTATTTCAGATTTCCAGCATCTGCAGTATTTTGCTTTTGTATTTATACAATGCCATTAACGTAGTAAAACGTTCTAAGACGTTTCACAGGAGCGATTATCAAACAGAACTTGACACTGATCCACGCAAGGAGATATTAGGACAAATGACCAAAAGCGTGGTCAAAGAGGTTGGTTTTAAGGATGTCTTAAAGAAGGGGAGAGAGACGGAGAGGTTTAGGCAGGAAATTCCAGAGCTTAGGGCCCAGGCAGCTGAAGGCACGGCTGCCAGTGGTGGAGTGATTAAAATCAAGGATGCACAGGAGGCCAGAATTGGAGGAGCGCAGAGATCTCGAACGGTTGTAGGGCTGGAGGAGGTGACAGCGATAGGGAAGGGGCGAGGTCATAGAGGGATTTAAAAACAGTGATGAGAATTGTAAAAATTGAGACGTTGCTGGGCTGGGAGCCAGTGTAGGTCAGCGAGTGCAGGGGTGATGGGTGAACGGGACTGGGTGTGAGTTAGGACACGGGGCAGTGAGCACAGGGGGTGATGGGTGAACGGGACTGGGTGTGAGTTGGGACACGGGGCAGTGAGCATGGGGTGATGGGTGAACGGGACTGGGTGTGAGTTAGGACACGGGGTAGTGAGCACAGGGGGTGATGGGTGAAGGGGACTGGCTGTGACTTAGGACACGGGGCAGTGAGCACAGGGGGTGATGGTGAACGGGACTGGGTGAGACTTAGGACACGGGGCAGTGAGAACAGGGGGTGATGGGTGAACGGGACTGGGTGTGAGTTAGGACACGGGGCAGTGAGCACAGGGGGTGATGGGTGAACGGGACTGGGTGCGAGTTAGGACACGGGGCAGAGAGCACAGGGGGTGATGGGTGAACGGGACTGGGTGTGAGTTAGGACACGGGGCAGTGAGCACGGGGTGATGGGTGAACTGGACTGGGTGAGAGTTAGGACACGGGGCAGTGAGCACAGGGGGGTGATGGGTGAACGGGACTGGGTGCGAGTTAGGACACGGGGCAGTGAGCACAGGGGG
The DNA here is from genome assembly GCF_052327205.1 of Somniosus microcephalus. Lineage (NCBI taxonomy): Eukaryota > Metazoa > Chordata > Chondrichthyes > Squaliformes > Somniosidae > Somniosus > Somniosus microcephalus. The sequence goes on from NC_140999.1 coordinate 194,194,300, forward strand.
TGATGGGTGAACAGGACTGGGTGTGAGTTAGGACACGGGGCAGTGAGCACAGCGGGGTGATGGGTGAACGGGACTGGGTGCGAGTTAGGACACGGGGCAGTGAGCACGGGGTGATGGGTGAACGGGACTGGGTGCAAGTTAGGACACGGGGCAGTGAGCACAGGGGGTGATGGGTGAACGGGACTGGGTGCGAGTTAGGACACGGGGCAGTGAGCACGGGGTGATGGGTGAACGGGACTGGGTGCGAGTTAGGACACGGGGCAGTGAGCACGGGGTGATGGGTGAACGGGAGTGGGCGTGAGTTAGGACACGAGGCAGTGAGCACAGGGGGTGATGGGTGAACGGGACTGGGTGCGAGTTAGGACACGGGGCAGTGAGCACGGGGTGATGGGTGAACGGGACTGGGTGTGAGTTAGGACACGGGGCAGTGAGCACGGGGTGATGGGTGAACGGGACTGGGTGTGAGTTAGGACACGGGGCAGTCAGCACAGGGGGGTGATGGGTGAACGGGACTGGGTGTGAGTTGGGACACGGGGCAGTGAGCACAGGGGGTGATGGGTGAACGGGACTGGGTGTGAGTTAGGACACGGGGCAGTGAGCACAGGGGCTGATGGGTGAACTGGACTGGGTGTGAGTTAGGACACGGGGCAGCGAGCACGGGGTGATGGGTGAACAGGACTGGGTGTGAGTTAGGACACGGGGCAGTGAGCACGGGGTGATGGGTGAACGGGACTGGGTGTGAGTTGGGACACGGGGCAGTGAGCACGGGATAATGGGTGAATGGGACTGGGTGTGAGTTAGGACACGGGGCAGTGAGCACAGGGGGTGATGGGTGAACGGGACTGGGTGCGAGTTAGGACACGGGGCAGTGAGCACAGGGGGTGATGGGTGAACGGGACTGGGTGCGAGTTAGGACACGGGGCAGTGAGCACAGGGGGTGATGGGTGAACTGGACTGGGTGTGAGTTAGGACACGGGGCAGTGAGCACAGGGGTGATGGGTGAACGGGACTGGGTGTGAGTTAGGACACGGGGCAGTGAGCACAGGGGGGTGATGGGTGAACGGGACTGGGTGTGAGTTAGGACACGGGGCAGTGAGCGCAGGGGGTGATGGGTGAACGGGACTGGGTGCGAGTTAGGACACGGGGCAGTGAGCACAGGGGGTGATGGGTGAACGGGACTGGGTGCGAGTTAGGACACGGGGCAGTGAGCACGGGGTGATGGTGAACGGGACTGGGTGCGAGTTAGGACACGGGGGCAGTGAGCACAGGGGTGATGGGTGAACGGGACTGGGTGTGAGTTAGGACACGGGGCAGTGAGCACAGAGGGGTGATGGGTGAACGGGACTGGGGTGTGAGTTAGGACACGGGGCAGTGAGCACAGGGGGTGATGGGTGAACGGGACTGGGTGCGAGTTCGGACACGGGGCAGTGAGCACAGGGGTGATGGGTGAACGGGACTGGGTGCGAGTTCGGACACGGGGCAGTGAGCACAGGGGTGATGGGTGAACGGGACTCGGCGTGAGTTAGGACACGGGGCAGTGAGCACAGGGGGTGATGGGTGAACGGGACTGGGGTGCGAGTTCGGACACGGGGCAGTGAGCACAGGGGTGATGGGTGAACGGGACTGGGTGTGAGTTAGGACACGGGGCAGTGAGCACAGGGGGTGATGGGTGAACAGGACTGGGTGTGAGTTAGGACACGAGGCAGTGAGCACAGGGGGTGATGGGTGAACTGGACTGGATGTGAGTTAGGACACGGGGCAGTGAGCACAAGGGGTGATGGGTGAACGGGTCTGGGTGTGAGTTAGGACACGGGGCAGTGAGCACAGGTGGTGATGGGTGAACGGGAGTCGGTGCGAGCTAGGACACGGGGCAGTGAGCACGGGGTGATGGGTGAACGGGACTGGGTGCGAGTTAGGACACGGGGCAGTGAGCACAGGGGGTGATGGGTGAACGGGACTGGGTGTGAGTTAGGACACGGGGCAGTGAGCACGGGGTGATGGGTGAACGGGACTGGGTGAGAGTTAGGACATGGGGCAGTGAGAACAGGGGGTGATGGTGTGAACGGGACTGGGTGTGAGTTAGGACACGGGGCAGTGAGCACAGGGGGTGATGGGTGAACGGGACTGGGTGCGAGTTAGGACACGGGGCAGAGAGCACAGGGGGTGATGGGTGAACGGGACTGGGTGTGAGTTAGGACACGGGGCAGTGAGCACGGGGTGATGGGTGAACTGGACTGGGTGAGAGTTAGGACACGGGGCAGTGAGCACAGGGGGGTGATGGGTGAACGGGACTGGGTGCGAGTTAGGACACGGGGCAGTGAGCACAGGGGGTGATGGGTGAACAGGACTGGGTGTGAGTTAGGACACGGGGCAGTGAGCACAGCGGGGTGATGGGTGAACGGGACTGGGTGCGAGTTAGGACACGGGGCAGTGAGCACGGGGTGATGGGTGAACGGGACTGGGTGCAAGTTAGGACACGGGGCAGTGAGCACAGGGGGTGATGGGTGAACGGGACTGGGTGCGAGTTAGGACACGGGGCAGTGAGCACGGGGTGATGGGTGAACGGGACTGGGTGCGAGTTAGGACACGGGGCAGTGAGCACGGGGTGATGGGTGAACGGGAGTGGGCGTGAGTTAGGACACGAGGCAGTGAGCACAGGGGGTGATGGGTGAACGGGACTGGGTGCGAGTTAGGACACGGGGCAGTGAGCACGGGGTGATGGGTGAACGGGACTGGGTGTGAGTTAGGACACGGGGCAGTGAGCACAGGGGGTGATGGGTGAACAGGACTGGGTGCGAGTTTAGGACACGGGGCAGAGAGCACAGGGGGTGATGGGTGAACGGGACTGGGTGTGAGTTAGGACACGGGGCAGTGAGCACAGGGGGTGATGGGTGAACGGGACTGGGTGTGAGTTAGGACACGGGGCAGTGAGCACGGGGTGATGGGTGAACGGGACGGTGTGAGTTAGGACACGGGGCAGTGAGCACGGGGTGATGGGTGAACGGGACTGGGTGTGAGTTAGGACACGGGGCAGTCAGCACAGGGGGTGATGGGTGAACGGGACTGGGTGTGAGTTGGGACACGGGGCAGTGAGCACAGGGGGTGATGGGTGAACGGGACTGGGTGTGTGTTAGGACACGGGGCAGTGAGCACAGGGGCTGATGGGTGAACTGGACTGGGTGTGAGTTAGGACACGGGGCAGCGAGCACGGGGTGATGGGTGAACAGGACTGGGTGTGAGTTAGGACACGGGGCAGCGAGCACGGGGTGATGGGTGAACGGGACTGGGTGTGAGTTAGGACACGGGGCAGTGAGCACGGGGTGATGGGTGAACTGGACTGGGTGTGAGTTAGGACACGGGGCAGCGAGCACGGGGTGATGGGTGAACGGGACTGGGTGTGAGTTGGGACACGGGGCAGTGAGCACGGGATAATGGGTGAATGGGACTGGGTGTGAGTTAGGACACGGGGCAGTGAGCACGGGGTGATGGGTGAACGGGACTGGGTGTGAGTTAGGACACGGGGCAGTGAGCACAGGGGGTGATGGGTGAACGGGACTGGGTGTGAGTTAGGACACGGGGCAGTGAGCACAGGGGGTGATGGGTGAACGGGACTGGGTGCGAGTTAGGACACGGGGCAGTGAGCACAGGGGGTGATGGGTGAACGGGACTGGGTGCGAGTTAGGACACGGGGCAGTGAGCACGGGGTGATGGGTGAACTGGACTGGGTGTGAGTTAGGACACGGGGCAGTGAGCACAGGGGTGATGGGTGAACGGGACTGGGTGTGAGTTAGGACACGGGGCAGTGAGCACAGGGGGGTGATGGGTGAACGGGACTGGGTGTGAGTTAGGACACGGGGCAGTGAGCGCAGGGGGTGATGGGTGAACGGGACTGGGTGCGAGTTAGGACACGGGGCAGTGAGCACAGGGGGTGATGGGTGAACGGGACTTGGTGAGAGTTAGGACACGGGGCAGTGAGCACAGGGGGTGATGGGTGAACGGGACTGGGTGCGAGTTAGGACACGGGGCAGTGAGCACAGGGGGTGATGGGTGAACGGGACTGGGAGTGAGTTAGGACACGGGGCAGTGAGCACAGGGGGTGATGGGTGAACGGGACTGGGTGTGAGTTAGGTCACGGGGCAGTGAGCACAGGGGGTGATGGGTGAACGGGACTGGGTGTGAGTTAGGACACGGGGCAGAGAGCACACGGGGTGATGGGTGAACGGGACTGGGTGTGAGTTAGGACGCGGGGCAGTGAGCACGGGGTGATGGGTGAACGGGACTGGGTGTGAGTTAGGACACGGGGCAGTGAGCACAGGGGGTGATGGGTGAACGGGACGGTGTGAGTTAGGACACGGGGCAGTGAGCACGGGGTGATGGGGGAACGGGACTGGGTGTGAGTTAGGACACGGGGCAGTGAGCACAGGGGGTGATGGGTGAACGGGACTGGGTGTGAGTTAGGACACGGGGCAGTGAGCACAGGGGTGATGGGTGAACGGGACTGGGTGTGAGTTAGGACACGGGGCAGTGAGCACAGGGGGTGATGGGTGAACGGGAATGGGTGTGAGTTGGGACACGGGGCAGTGAGCATCGGAGTGATGGGTGAACGGGACTGGGTGTGAGTTAGGACACGGGGCAGTGAGCACAGGGGGTGATGGGTGAACGGGACTGGGTGTGAGTTAGGACACGGGGCAGTGAGCACGGGGTGATGGGTGAACGGGACTGGGTGTGAGTTAGGACACGGGGCAGTGAGCCCAGGGGGTGATGGGTGAACGGGACTGGGTGTGAGTTAGGACACGGGGCAGTGAGCACAGGGGGTGATGGGTGAACGGGACTGGGTGTGAGTTAGGACACGGGGCAGTGAGCACGGGGTGAGGGGTGAACGGGACTCGGTGTGAGTTAGGACACGGGGCAGTGAGCACAGGGGGTGATGGGTGAACGGGACTGGGTGTGAGTTAGGACACGGGGCAGTGAGCACGGGGTGAGGGGTGAACGGGACTCGGTGTGAGTTAGGACACGGGGCAGTTAGCACAGGGGGTGATGGGTGAACGGGACTGGGTGCGAGTTAGGACACGGGGCAGTGAGCACAGGGGGTGATGGGTGAACGGGACTGGGTGTGAGTTAGGACACGGGGCAGTGAGCACAGGGGGTGATGGGTGAACTGGACTGGGTGTGAGTTAGGACACGGGGCAGTGAGCACAGGGGGTGATGGGTGAACGGGACTGGGTGTGAGTTAGGACACGGCAGTGAGCACGGGCTGATGGGTGAACGGGACTGGGTGAGAGTTGGGACACGGGGCAGTGAGCACAGCGGGTGAGGGGTGAACGGGACTGGGTGTGAGTTAGGACACGGGGCAGTGAGCACAGGGGGTGATGGGTGAACGGGACTGGGTGTGAGTTAGGACACAGGGCAGTGAGCACGGGGTGAGGGGTGAACGGGACTCGGCGTGAGTTAGGACACGGGGCAGTGAGCACAGGGGGTGATGGGTGAACGGGACTGGGTGCGAGTTCGGACACGGGGCAGTGAGCACAGGGGTGATGGGTGAACGGGACTGGGTGTGAGTTAGGACACGGGGCAGTGAGCACAGAGGGGTGATGGGTGAACGTGACTGGGTGTGAGTTAGGACACGGGGCAGTGAGCACAGGGGGTGATGGGTGAACGGGACTGGGTGCGAGTTCGGACACGGGGCAGTGAGCACAGGGGTGATGGGTGAACGGGACTGGGTGCGAGTTCGGACACGGGGCAGTGAGCACAGGGGTGATGGGTGAACGGGACTCGGCGTGAGTTAGGACACGGGGCAGTGAGCACAGGGGGTGATGGGTGAACGGGACTGGGTGCGAGTTCGGACACGGGGCAGTGAGCACAGGGGTGATGGGTGAACGGGACTGGGTGTGAGTTAGGACACGGGGCAGTGAGCACGGGGTGATGGGTGAACAGGACTGGGTGTGAGTTAGGACACGAGGCAGTGAGCACGGGGTGATGGGTGAACTGGACTGGATGTGAGTTAGGACACGGGGCAGTGAGCACAGTGGGTGATGGGTGAACGGGACTGGGTGTGAGTTAGGACACGGGGCAGTGAGCACAGGGGGTGATGGGTGAACGGGACTGGGTGTGAGTTAGGACACGGGGCAGTGAGCACGGGGTGATGGGTGAACTGGACTGGGTGGGAGTTAGGACACGGGGCAGTGAGCACGGGGTGATGGGTGAACGGGACTGGGTGTGAGTTAGGACACGGGGCAGTGAGCACGGGGTGATGGGTGAACGGGACTGGGTGTGAGTTAGGACACGAGGCAGTGAGCACAGGTGGTGATGGGTGAACGGGAGTCGGTGCGAGCTAGGACACGGGGCAGTGAGCACGGGGTGATGGGTGAACGGGACTGGGTGCGAGTTAGGACACGGGGCAGTGAGCACAGGGGGTGATGGGTGAACGGGACTGGGTGTGAGTTAGGACACGGGGCAGTGAGCACAGGGGGTGATGGGTGAACGGGACTGGGTGAGAGTTAGGACACGGGGCAGTGAGCACAGGGGGTGATGGGTGAACGGGACTGGGTGTGAGTTAGGACACGGGGCAGTGAGCACGGGGGGATGGGTGAACTGGACTGGGTGAGAGTTAGGACACGGGGCAGTGAGCACAGGGGGGTGATGGGTGAACGGGACTGGGTGCGAGTTAGGACACGGGGCAGTGAGCACAGGGGGTGATGGGTGAACAGGACTGGGTGTGAGTTAGGACACGGGGCAGTGAGCACAGCGGGGTGATGGGTGAACGGGACTGGGTGCGAGTTAGGACACGGGGCAGTGAGCACGGGGTGATGGGTGAACGGGACTGGGTGCAAGTTAGGACACGGGGCAGTGAGCACAGGGGGTGATGGGTGAACGGGACTGGGTGCGAGTTAGGACACGGGGCAGTGAGCACGGGGTGATGGGTGAACGGGACTGGGTGCGAGTTAGGACACGGGGCAGTGAGCACGGGGTGATGGGTGAACGGGAGTGGGCGTGAGTTAGGACACGAGGCAGTGAGCACGGGGTGATGGGTGAACGGGACTGGGTGCGAGTTAGGACATGGGACAGAGAGCACAGTGGGGTGATGGGTGAACGGGACTGGGTGCGAGTTAGGACACGGGGCAGTGAGCACGGGGTGATGGGTGAAAGGGACTGGGTGTGAGTTAGGACACGGGGCAGTGAGCACGGGGTGATGGGTGAAAGGGACTGGGTGTGAGTTAGGACACGGGGCAGTGAGCACGGGGTGCTGGGTGAACGGGACTGGGTGTGAGTTAGGACACGGGGCAGTGAGCACAGGGTGATGGGTGAACGGGACTGGGTGTGAGTTAGGACACGGGGCAGTGAGCACAGGGGGCGATGGGTGAACGGGACTGGGTGTGAGTTAGGACACGGGGCAGTGAGCACAGGGGGTGATGGGTGAACGGGACTGGGTGTGAGTTAGGACACGGGGCAGTGAGCACAGGGGGTGATGGGTGAAAGGGACTGGGTGTGAGTTAGGACACGGGGCAGTGAGCACGGGGTGATGGGTGAACGGGACTGGGTGTGTTAGGACACGGGGCAGTGAGCACAGGGGGTGATGGGTGAACGGGACTGGGTGTGTGTTAGGACACGGGGCAGTGAGCACAGGGGGTGATGGGTGAACGGGAGTGGGTGTGAGTTAGGACACGGCAGTGAGCACGGGGTGATGGGTGAACGGGACTGGGTGTGAGTTAGGACACGGGGCAGTGAGCACAGGGGGTGATGGGTGAACGGGACTGGGTGTGAGTTAGGACACGGGGCAGTGAGCACAGGGGGTGATGGGTGAACGGGACTGGGTGTGAGTTAGGACACGGCAGTGAGCACAGCGGGTGATGGGTGAACGGGACTGGGTGTGAGTTAGGACACGGGGCAGTGAGCACAGGGGGTGATGGGTGAACGGGACTGGGTGTGAGTTAGGACACGGCAGTGAGCACAGGGGGTGATGGGTGAACGGGACTGGGTGAGAGTTAGGACACGGGGCAGTGAGCACGGGGTGAGGGGTGAACGGGACTGGGTGTGAGTTAGGACACGGGGCAGTGAGCACGGGGTGAGGGGTGAACGGGACTGGGTGTGAGTTAGGACACGGGGCAGTGAGCGCAGGGGGTGAGGGGTGAACGGGACTGGGTGAGAGTTAGGACACGGGGCAGTGAGCGCAGGGGGTGAGGGGTGAACGGGACTGGGTGAGAGTTAGGACACGGGGCAGTGAGCGCAGGGGGTGAGGGGTGAACGGGACTGGGTGTGAGTTAGGACACGGGGCAGTGAGCACAGGGGGTGATGGGTGAACGGGACTGGGTGTGAGTTAGGACACAGGGCAGTGAGCACGGGGTGAGGGGTGAACGGGACTCGGCGTGAGTTAGGACACGGGGCAGTGAGCACAGGGGGTGATGGGTGAACGGGACTGGGTGCGAGTTCGGACACGGGGCAGTGAGCACAGGGGTGATGGGTGAACGGGACTGGGTGTGAGTTAGGACACGGGGCAGTGAGCACAGAGGGGTGATGGGTGAACGTGACTGGGTGTGAGTTAGGACACGGGGCAGTGAGCACAGGGGGTGATGGGTGAACGGGACTGGGTGCGAGTTCGGACACGGGGCAGTGAGCACAGGGGTGATGGGTGAACGGGACTGGGTGCGAGTTCGGACACGGGGCAGTGAGCACAGGGGTGATGGGTGAACGGGACTCGGCGTGAGTTAGGACACGGGGCAGTGAGCACAGGGGGTGATGGGTGAACGGGACTGGGTGCGAGTTCGGACACGGGGCAGTGAGCACAGGGGTGATGGGTGAACGGGACTGGGTGTGAGTTAGGACACGGGGCAGTGAGCACGGGGTGATGGGTGAACAGGACTGGGTGTGAGTTAGGACACGAGGCAGTGAGCACGGGGTGATGGGTGAACTGGACTGGATGTGAGTTAGGACACGGGGCAGTGAGCACAGTGGGTGATGGGTGAACGGGACTGGGTGTGAGTTAGGACACGGGGCAGTGAGCACAGGGGGTGATGGGTGAACGGGACTGGGTGTGAGTTAGGACACGGGGCAGTGAGCACGGGGTGATGGGTGAACTGGACTGGGTGGGAGTTAGGACACGGGGCAGTGAGCACGGGGTGATGGGTGAACGGGACTGGGTGTGAGTTAGGACACGGGGCAGTGAGCACGGGGTGATGGGTGAACGGGACTGGGTGTGAGTTAGGACACGAGGCAGTGAGCACAGGGGGTGATGGGTGAACGGGAGTCGGTGTGAGTTAGGACACGGGGCAGTGAGCACGGGGTGATGGGTGAACTGGACTGGGTGAGAGTTAGGACACGGGGCAGTGAGCACAGGGGGGTGATGGGTGAACGGGACTGGGTGCGAGTTAGGACACGGGGCAGTGAGCACAGGGGGTGATGGGTGAACAGGACTGGGTGTGAGTTAGGACACGGGGCAGTGAGCACAGCGGGGTGATGGGTGAACGGGACTGGGTGCGAGTTAGGACACGGGGCAGTGAGCACGGGGTGATGGGTGAACGGGACTGGGTGCAAGTTAGGACACGGGGCAGTGAGCACAGGGGGTGATGGGTGAACGGGACTGGGTGCGAGTTAGGACACGGGGCAGTGAGCACGGGGTGATGGGTGAACGGGACTGGGTGCGAGTTAGGACACGGGGCAGTGAGCACGGGGTGATGGGTGAACGGGAGTGGGCGTGAGTTAGGACACGAGGCAGTGAGCACGGGGTGATGGGTGAACGGGACTGGGTGCGAGTTAGGACATGGGACAGAGAGCACAGTGGGGTGATGGGTGAACGGGACTGGGTGCGAGTTAGGACACGGGGCAGTGAGCACGGGGTGATGGGTGAAAGGGACTGGGTGTGAGTTAGGACACGGGGCAGTGAGCACGGGGTGATGGGTGAAAGGGACTGGGTGTGAGTTAGGACACGGGGCAGTGAGCACGGGGTGCTGGGTGAACGGGACTGGGTGTGAGTTAGGACACGGGGCAGTGAGCACAGGGTGATGGGTGAACGGGACTGGGTGTGAGTTAGGACACGGGGCAGTGAGCACAGGGGGCGATGGGTGAACGGGACTGGGTGTGAGTTAGGACACGGGGCAGTGAGCACAGGGGGTGATGGGTGAACGGGACTTGGTGTGAGTTAGGACACGGGGCAGTGAGCACAGGGGGTGATGGGTGAACGGGACTGGGTGTGAGTTAGGACACGGGGCAGTGAGCACAGGGGGTGATGGGTGAAAGGGACTGGGTGTGAGTTAGGACACGGGGCAGTGAGCACGGGGTGATGGGTGAACGGGACTGGGTGTGTTAGGACACGGGGCAGTGAGCACAGGGGGTGATGGGTGAACGGGACTGGGTGTGTGTTAGGACACGGGGCAGTGAGCACAGGGGGTGATGGGTGAACGGGACTGGGTGTGAGTTAGGACACGGCAGTGAGCACGGGGTGATGGGTGAACGGGACTGGGTGTGAGTTAGGACACGGGGCAGTGAGCACAGGGGGTGATGGGTGAACGGGACTGGGTGTGAGTTAGGACACGGGGCAGTGAGCACAGGGGGTGATGGGTGAACGGGACTGGGTGTGAGTTAGGACACGGCAGTGAGCACAGCGGGTGATGGGTGAACGGGACTGGGTGTGAGTTAGGACACGGGGCAGTGAGCACAGGGGGTGATGGGTGAACGGGACTGGGTGTGAGTTAGGACACGGGGCAGTGAGCACAGGGGGTGATGGGTGAACGGGACTGGGTGAGAGTTAGGACACGGGGCAGTGAGCACGGGGTGAGGGGTGAACGGGACTGGGTGTGAGTTAGGACACGGGGCAGTGAGCGCAGGGGGTGAGGGGTGAACGGGACTGGGTGAGAGTTAGGACACGGGGCAGTGAGCGCAGGGGGTGAGGGGTGAACGGGACTGGGTGAGAGTTAGGACACGGGGCAGTGAGCGCAGGGGGTGAGGGGTGAACGGGACTGGGTGTGAGTTAGGACACGGGGCAGTGAGCACAGGGGGGTGATGGGTGAACGGGACTGGGTGTGAGTTAGGACACGGGGCAGTGAGCGCAGGGGGTGATGGGTGAACGGGACTGGGTGCGAGTTAGGACACGGGGCAGTGAGCACAGGGGGTGATGGGTGAACGGGACTTGGTGTGAGTTAGGACACAGGGCAGTGAGCACAGGGGGTGATGGGTGAACGGGACTGGGTGCGAGTTAGGACACGGGGCAGTGAGCACAGGGGGTGATGGGTGAACGGGACTGGGAGTGAGTTAGGACACGGGGCAGTGAGCACAGGGGGTGATGGGTGAACGGGACTGGGTGTGAGTTAGGTCACGGGGCAGTGAGCACAGGGGGTGATGGGTGAACGGGACTGGGTGTGAGTTAGGACACGGGGCAGAGAGCACACGGGGTGATGGGTGAACGGGACTGGGTGTGAGTTAGGACGCGGGGCCGTGAGCACAGGGGGTGATGGGTGAACGGGACTGGGTGTGAGTTAGGACACGGGGCAGTGAGCACAGGGGGTGATGGGTGAACGGGACGGTGTGAGTTAGGACACGGGGCAGTGAGCACGGGGTGATGGGTGAACGGGACTGGGTGTGAGTTAGGACACGGGGCAGTGAGCACAGGGGGTGATGGGTGAACGGGACTGGGTGTGAGTTAGGACACGGGGCAGTGAGCACAGGGGTGATGGGTGAACGGGACTGGGTGTGAGTTAGGACACGGGGCAGTGAGCACGGGGTGATGGGTGAACGGGACTGGGTGTGAGTTAGGACACGGGGCAGTGAGCCCAGGGGGTGATGGGTGAACGGGACTGGGTGTGAGTTAGGACACGGGGCAGTGAGCACAGGGGGTGATGGGTGAACGGGACTGGGTGTGAGTTAGGACACGGGGCAGTGAGCACGGGGTGAGGGGTGAACGGGACTCGGTGTGAGTTAGGACACGGGGCAGTGAGCACAGGGGGTGATGGGTGAACGGGACTGGGTGTGAGTTAGGACACGGGGCAGTGAGCACGGGGTGAGGGGTGAACGGGACTCGGTGTGAGTTAGGACACGGGGCAGTTAGCACAGGGGGTGATGGGTGAACGGGACTGGGTGCGAGTTAGGACACGGGGCAGTGAGCACAGGGGGTGATGGGTGAACGGGACTGGGTGTGAGTTAGGACACGGGGCAGTGAGCACAGGGGGTGATGGGTGAACTGGACTGGGTGTGAGTTAGGACACGGGGCAGTGAGCACAGGGGGTGATGGGTGAACGGGACTGGGTGTGAGTTAGGACACGGCAGTGAGCACGGGCTGATAGGTGAACGGGACTGGGTGAGAGTTGGGACACGGGGCAGTGAGCACAGGGGGTGAGGGGTGAACGGGACTGGGTGTGAGTTAGGACACGGGGCAGTGAGCACAGGGGGTGATGGGTGAACGGGACTGGGTGTGAGTTAGGACACAGGGCAGTGAGCACGGGGTGAGGGGTGAACGGGACTCGGCGTGAGTTAGGACACGGGGCAGTGAGCACAGGGGGTGATGGGTGAACGGGACTGGGTGCGAGTTCGGACACGGGGCAGTGAGCACAGGGGTGATGGGTGAACGGGACTGGGTGTGAGTTAGGACACGGGGCAGTGAGCACAGAGGGGTGATGGGTGAACGTGACTGGGTGTGAGTTAGGACACGGGGCAGTGAGCACAGGGGGTGATGGGTGAACGGGACTGGGTGCGAGTTCGGACACGGGGCAGTGAGCACAGGGGTGATGGGTGAACGGGACTGGGTGCGAGTTCGGACACGGGGCAGTGAGCACAGGGGTGATGGGTGAACGGGACTCGGCGTGAGTTAGGACACGGGGCAGTGAGCACAGGGGGTGATGGGTGAACGGGACTGGGTGCGAGTTCGGACACGGGGCAGTGAGCACAGGGGTGATGGGTGAACGGGACTGGGTGTGAGTTAGGACACGGGGCAGTGAGCACGGGGTGATGGGTGAACTGGACTGGGTGAGAGTTAGGACACGGGGCAGTGAGCACAGGTGGTGATGGGTGAACGGGAGTCGGTGCGAGCTAGGACACGGGGCAGTGAGCACGGGGTGATGGGTGAACGGGACTGGGTGTGAGTTAGGACACGGGGCAGTGAGCACGGGGTGATGGGTGAACTGGACTGGGTGAGAGTTAGGACACGGGGCAGTGAGCACAGGTGGTGATGGGTGAACGGGAGTCGGTGCGAGCTAGGACACGGGGCAGTGAGCACGGGGTGATGGGTGAACGGGACTGGGTGTGAGTTAGGACACGGGGCAGTGAGCACAAGGGGTGATGGGTGAACGGGTCTGGGTGTGAGTTAGGACACGGGGCAGTGAGCACAGGGGGTGATGGGTGAACGGGACTGGGTGTGAGTTAGGACACGGGGCAGTGAGCACGGGGTGATGGGTGAACTGGACTGGGTGAGAGTTAGGACACGGGGCAGTGAGCACAGGTGGTGATGGGTGAACGGGAGTCGGTGCGAGCTAGGACACGGGGCAGTGAGCACGGGGTGATGGGTGAACGGGACTGGGTGTGAGTTAGGACACGGGGCAGTGAGCACGGGGTGATGGGTGAACGGGACTGGGTGTGTGTTAGGACACGGGGCAGTGAGCACAGGTGGTGATGGGTGAACGGGAGTCGGTGCGAGCTAGGACACGGGGCAGTGAGCACGGGGTGATGGGTGAACGGGACTGGGTGCGAGTTAGGACACGGGGCAGTGAGCACAGGGGGTGATGGGTGAACGGGACTGGGTGTGAGTTAGGACACGGGGCAGTGAGCACAGGGGGTGATGGGTGAACGGGACTGGGTGAGAGTTAGGACACGGGGCAGTGAGCACAGGGGGTGATGGGTGAACGGGACTGGGTGTGTGTTAGGACACGGGGCAGTGAGCACAGGTGGTGATGGGTGAACGGGAGTCGGTGCGAGCTAGGACACGGGGCAGTGAGCACGGGGTGATGGGTGAACGGGACTGGGTGCGAGTTAGGACACGGGGCAGTGAGCACAGGGGGTGATGGGTGAACGGGACTGGGTGTGAGTTAGGACACGGGGCAGTGAGCACAGGGGGTGATGGGTGAACGGGACTGGGTGAGAGTTAGGACACGGGGCAGTGAGCACAGGGGGTGATGGGTGAACGGGACTGGGTGTGTGTTAGGACACGGGGCAGTGAGCACGGGGTGATGGGTGAACTGGACTGGGTGAGAGTTAGGACACGGGGCAGTGAGCACAGGGGGGTGATGGGTGAACGGGACTGGGTGCGAGTTAGGACACGGGGCAGTGAGCACAGGGGGTGATGGGTGAACAGGACTGGGTGTGAGTTAGGACACGGGGCAGTGAGCACAGCGGGGTCATGGGTGAACGGGACTGGGTGCGAGTTAGGACACGGGGCAGTGAGCACGGGGTGATGGGTGAACGGGACTGGGTGTGAGTTAGGACACGGGGCAGTGAGCACGGGGTGATGGGTGAACGGGACTGGGTGCGAGTTAGGACACGGGGCAGTGCGCACGAGGTGATGGGTGAACGGGAGTGGGCGTGAGTTAGGACACGAGGCAGTGAGCACGGGGTGATGGGTGAACGGGACTGGGTGCGAGTTAGGACATGGGACAGAGAGCACAGTGGGGTGATGGGTGAACGGGACTGGGTGCGAGTTAGGACACGGGGCAGTGAGCACGGGGTGATGGGTGAAAGGGACTGGGTGTGAGTTAGGACACGGGGCAGTGAGCACGGGGTGCTGGGTGAACGGGACTGGGTGTGAGTTAGGACACGGGGCAGTGAGCACAGGGTGATGGGTGAACGGGACTGGGTGTGAGTTAGGACACGGGGCAGTGAGCACGGGGTGATGGGTGAACGGGACTGGGTGTGAGTTAGGACACGGGGCAGTGAGCACAGGGGGTGATGGGTGAAAGGGACTGGGTGTGAGTTAGGACACGGGGCAGTGAGCACGGGGTGATGGGTGAACGGGACTGGGTGTGTTAGGACACGGGGCAGTGAGCACGGGGGGTGATGGGTGAACGGGACTGGGTGTGTGTTAGGACACGGGGCAGTGAGCACAGGGGGTGATGGGTGAACGGGACTGGGTGTGAGTTAGGACACGGCAGTGAGCACGGGGTGATGGGTGAACGGGACTGGGTGAGAGTTAGGACACGGGGCAGTGAGCACGGGGTGATGGGTGAACGGGACTGGGTGTGAGTTAGGACACGGGGCAGTGAGCACAGGGGGTGATGGGTGAACGGGACTGGGTGTGAGTTAGGACACGGGGCAGTGAGCACAGGGGGTGATGGGTGAACGGGACTGGGTGTGAGTTAGGACACGGCAGTGAGCACAGGGGGTGAGGGGTGAACGGGACTGGGTGTGAGTTAGGACACGGGGCAGTGAGCACGGGGTGAGGGGTGAACGGGACTGGGTGTGAGTTAGGACACGGGGCAGTGAGCACAGGGGGTGATGGGTGAACGGGACTGGGTGAGAGTTAGGACACAGGGCAGTGAGCACGGGGTGAGGGGTGAACGGGACTGGGTGTGAGTTAGGACACGGGGCAGTGAGCACAGGGGGTGATGGGTGAATGGGACTGGGTGTGAGTTAGGACACGGGGCAGTGAGCACAGGGGGTGATGGGTGAACGGGACTGGGTGTGAGTTAGGACACGGGGTCAGTGAGCACAGGGGGTGATGGGTGAACGGGACTGGGTGTGAGTTCGGACACGGGGCAGTGAGCACGGGGTGATGGGTGAACGGGACTGGGTGCGAGTTAGGACACGGGGCACTGAGCACAGGGGGTGATGGGTGAACGGGACTGGGTGTGAGTTAGGACACGGGGCAGTGAGCACAGGGGCTGATGGGTGAACGGGTCTGGGTGTGAGTTAGGACACGGGGCAGTGAGCACAGGGGGTGATGGGTGAACGGGACTTGGTGTGTGTTAGGACACGGGGCACCGAGCACAGGGGGTGATGGGTGAACAGGACTGGGTGTGAGTTAGGACACGGGGCAGTGAGTGCAGGGGGTGATGGGTGAACGGGACTGGGTGTGAGTTAGGACACGGGGCAGTGAGCACGGGGTGATGGGTGAATGGGACTGGGTGTGAGTTAGGACACGGGGCAGTGAGCACAGGGGGTGATGGGTGAACGGGACTGGGTGTGAGTTAGGACACGGGGCAGTGAGCACAGGGGGTGAGGGGTGAACGGGACTCGGTGTGAGTTAGGACACGGGGCAGTGAGCACAGGGGGTGATGGGTGAACGGGACTGGGTGTGAGTTAGGACACGGGGCAGTGAGCACGGGTGATGGGTGAAAGGGACTGGGTGTGAGTTAGGACACGGGGCAGTGAGCACGGGGTGAGGGGTGAACGGGACTGGGTGTGAGTTAGGACACGGGGCAGTGAGCACAGGGGGTGATGGGTGAACGAGACTGGGTGTGAGTTAGGACACGGGGCAGTGAGCACAGGGGGTGATGGGTGAACGGGACTTGGTGTGAGTTAGGACACGGGGCAGTGAGCACAGGGGGTGAGGGGTGAACGGGACTGTGTGTGAGTTAGGACACGGGGCAGTGAGCACGGGGTGCTGGGTGAACGGGACTGGGTGTGAGTTAGGACACGGGGCAGTGAGCACAGGGTGATGGGTGAACGGGACTGGGTGTGAGTTAGGACACGGGGCAGTGAGCACGGGGTGATGGGTGAACGGGACTGGGTGTGAGTTAGGACACGGGGCAGTGAGCACAGGGGGTGATGGGTGAAAGGGACTGGGTGTGAGTTAGGACACGGGGCAGTGAGCACGGGGTGATGGGTGAACGGGACTGGGTGTGTTAGGACACGGGGCAGTGAGCACGGGGGGTGATGGGTGAACGGGACTGGGTGTGTGTTAGGACACGGGGCAGTGAGCACAGGGGGTGATGGGTGAACGGGACTGGGTGTGAGTTAGGACACGGCAGTGAGCACGGGGTGATGGGTGAACGGGACTGGGTGAGAGTTAGGACACGGGGCAGTGAGCACGGGGTGATGGGTGAACGGGACTGGGTGTGAGTTAGGACACGGGGCAGTGAGCACAGGGGGTGATGGGTGAACGGGACTGGGTGTGAGTTAGGACACGGGGCAGTGAGCACAGGGGGTGATGGGTGAACGGGACTGGGTGTGAGTTAGGACACGGCAGTGAGCACAGGGGGTGAGGGGTGAACGGGACTGGGTGTGAGTTAGGACACGGGGCAGTGAGCACGGGGTGAGGGGTGAACGGGACTGGGTGTGAGTTAGGACACGGGGCAGTGAGCACAGGGGGTGATGGGTGAACGGGACTGGGTGAGAGTTAGGACACAGGGCAGTGAGCACGGGGTGAGGGGTGAACGGGACTGGGTGTGAGTTAGGACACGGGGCAGTGAGCACAGGGGGTGATGGGTGAATGGGACTGGGTGTGAGTTAGGACACGGGGCAGTGAGCACAGGGGGTGATGGGTGAACGGGACTGGGTGTGAGTTAGGACACGGGGTCAGTGAGCACAGGGGGTGATGGGTGAACGGGACTGGGTGTGAGTTCGGACACGGGGCAGTGAGCACGGGGTGATGGGTGAACGGGACTGGGTGCGAGTTAGGACACGGGGCACTGAGCACAGGGGGTGATGGGTGAACGGGACTGGGTGTGAGTTAGGACACGGGGCAGTGAGCACAGGGGCTGATGGGTGAACGGGTCTGGGTGTGAGTTAGGACACGGGGCAGTGAGCACAGGGGGTGATGGGTGAACGGGACTTGGTGTGTGTTAGGACACGGGGCACCGAGCACAGGGGGTGATGGGTGAACAGGACTGGGTGTGAGTTAGGACACGGGGCAGTGAGTGCAGGGGGTGATGGGTGAACGGGACTGGGTGTGAGTTAGGACACGGGGCAGTGAGCACGGGGTGATGGGTGAATGGGACTGGGTGTGAGTTAGGACACGGGGCAGTGAGCACAGGGGGTGATGGGTGAACGGGACTGGGTGTGAGTTAGGACACGGGGCAGTGAGCACAGGGGGTGAGGGGTGAACGGGACTCGGTGTGAGTTAGGACACGGGGCAGTGAGCACAGGGGGTGATGGGTGAACGGGACTGGGTGTGAGTTAGGACACGGGGCAGTGAGCACGGGTGATGGGTGAAAGGGACTGGGTGTGAGTTAGGACACGGGGCAGTGAGCACGGGGTGAGGGGTGAACGGGACTGGGTGTGAGTTAGGACACGGGGCAGTGAGCACAGGGGGTGATGGGTGAACGAGACTGGGTGTGAGTTAGGACACGGGGCAGTGAGCACAGGGGGTGATGGGTGAACGGGACTTGGTGTGAGTTAGGACACGGGGCAGTGAGCACAGGGGGTGAGGGGTGAACGGGACTGTGTGTGAGTTAGGACACGGGGCAGTGAGCACGGGGTGATGGGTGAACGGGACTGGGTGTGAGTTAGGACACGGGGCAGTGAGCACAGGGGGTGATGGGTGAACGGGACTGGGTGTGAGTTAGGACACGGGGCAGTGAGCACAGGGGGTGATGGGTGAACGGGACTGGGTGTGAGTTAGGACACGGGGCAGTGAGCACAGGGGGTGATGGGTGAACGGGACTGGGTGTGAGTTAGGACACGGGGCACCGAGCACAGGGGGTGATGGGTGAACGGGACTGGGTGTGAGTTAGGACACGGGGCAGTGAGCACAGGGGGTGATGGGTGAACGGGACTGGGTGTGAGTTAGGACACGGGGCAGTGAGCACAGGGGGTGATGGGTGAACGGGACTGGGTGAGAGTTAGGACACGGGGCAGTGAGCACAGGGGGTGATGGGTGAACGGGACTGGGTGTGAGTAAGGACACGGGGCAGTGAGCACAGGGGGTGATGGGTGAACGGGACTGGGTGTGAGTTAGGACACGGGGCAGTGAGCACGGGGTGATGGGTGAACGGGACTGGGTGTGAGTTAGGACACGGGGCAACGAGCACGGGGTGATGGGTGAATGGGACTCGGTGTGAGTTAGGACACGGGGCAGTGAGCACAGGGGGTGATGGGTGAACGGGACTGGGTGTGAGTTAGGACACGGGGCAGTGAGCACAGGGGGCGATGGGTGAACGGGACTGGGTGTGAGTTAGGACACGGGGCAGCGAGCACGGGGTGATGGGTGAATGGGACTCGGTGTGAGTTAGGACACTGGGCAGTGAGCACAGGGGGTGATGGGTGAACGGGACTGGGTGTGAGTTAGGACACGGGGCAGTGAGCACGGGGTGATGGGTGAACGGGACTGGGTGTGAGTTAGGACACGGGGCAGTGAGCACAGGGGGTGATGGGTGAACGGGACTGGGTGTGAGTTAGGACACGGGGCAGTGAGCACAGGGGGTGATGGGTGAACGGGACTTGGTGTGAGTTAGGACACGGGGCAGCGAGCACAGGGGGTGATGGGTGAACGGGACTGGGTGCGAGTTAGGACACGGGGCAGTGAGCACAGGGGGTGATGGGTGAATGGGACTCGGTGTGAGTTAGGACACGGGGCAGTGAGCACAGGGGGTGATGGGTGAACGGGACTTGGTGTGAGTTAGGACACGGGGCAGCGAGCAGAGGGGGTGATGGGTGAATGGGACTCGGTGTGAGTTAGGACACGAGGCAGTGAGCACAGGGGGTGATGGGTGAACGGGACTTGGTGTGAGTTGGGACACGGGGCAGCGAGCACAGTGGGTGATGGGTGAATGGGACTCGGTGTGAGTTAGGACACGGGGCAGTGAGCACAGGGGGTGATGGGTGAACGGGACTGGGTGTGAGTTAGGACACGGGGCAGTGAGCACGGGGCGATGGGTGAACGGGACTTGGTGTGAGTTAGGACACGGGGCAGCGAGCACAGGGGGTGATGGGTGAACGGGACTCGGTGTGAGTTAGGACACGGGGCAGTGAGCACAGGGGGTGATGGGTGAACGGGACTGGGTGTGAGTTAGGACACGGGGCAGTGAGCACGGGGTGATGGGTGAACGGGACTGGGTGCGAGTTAGGACACGGGGCACTGAGCACAGTGGGTGATGGGTGAACGGGACTGGGTGTGAGTTAGGACACGGGGCAGTGAGCACAGGGGCTGATGGGTGAACGGGTCTGGGTGTGAGTTTGGACACGGGGCAGTGAGCACAGGGGGTGATGGGTGAACGGGACTTGGTGTGTGTTAGGACACGGCGCACCGAGCACAGGGGGTGATGGGTGAACAGGACTGGGTGTGAGTTAGGACACGGGGCAGTGAGTGCAGGGGGTGATGGGTGAACGGGACTGGGTGTGAGTTAGGACACGGGGCAGTGAGCACGGGGTGATGGGTGAATGGGACTGGGTGTGAGTTAGGACACGGGGCAGTGAGCACAGGGGGTGATGGGTGAACGGGACTGGGTGTGAGTTAGGACACGGGGCAGTGAGCACAGGGGGTGAGGGGTGAACGGGACTCGGTGTGAGTTAGGACACGGGGCAGTGAGGATGGGTGAAAGGGACTGGGTGTGAGTTAGGACACGGGGCAGTGAGCACGGGGTGAGGGGTGAACGGGACTGGGTGTGAGTTAGGACACGGGGCAGTGAGCACAGGGGGTGATGGGTGAACGAGACTGGGTGTGAGTTAGGACACGGGGCAGTGAGCACAGGGGGTGATGGGTGAACGGGACTTGGTGTGAGTTAGGACACGGGGCAGTGAGCACAGGGGGTGATGGGTGAACGGGACTGGGTGTGAGTTAGGACACGGGGCAGTGAGCACAGGGGGTGATGGGTGAACGGGACTGGGTGTGAGTTAGGACACGGGGCAGTGAGCACAGGGGGTGATGGGTGAACGGGACTGGGTGTGAGTTAGGACACGGGGCAGAGAGCACAGGGGGTGATGGGTGAACGGGACTGGGTGTGAGTTAGGACACGGGGCACCGAGCACAGGGGGTGATGGGTGAACGGGACTGGGTGTGAGTTAGGACACGGGGCAGTG
This sequence comes from Somniosus microcephalus, assembly GCF_052327205.1. NCBI lineage: Eukaryota > Metazoa > Chordata > Chondrichthyes > Squaliformes > Somniosidae > Somniosus > Somniosus microcephalus. Next base: position 194,215,168 of record NC_140999.1, read on the forward strand.
AGCACAGGGGGTGATGGGTGAACGGGACTGGGTGTGAGTTAGGACACGGGGCAGTGAGCACAGGGGGTGATGGGTGAACAGGACTGGGTGAGAGTTAGGACACGGGGCAGTGAGCACAGGGGGTGATGGGTGAACGGGACTGGGTGTGAGTTAGGACACGGGGCAGTGAGCACAGGGGGTGATGGGTGAACGGGACTGGGTGTGAGTTAGGACACGGGGCAGTGAGCACGGGGTGATGGCTGAACGGGACTGGGTGTGAGTTAGGACACGGGGCAGCGAGCACAGGGGGTGATGGGTGAATGGGACTCGGTGTGAGTTAGGACACGGGGCAGTGAGCACAGGGGGTGATGGGTGAACGGGACTGGGTGTGAGTTAGGACACGGGGCAGTGAGCACAGGGGGCGATGGGTGAACGGGACTGGGTGTGAGTTAGGACACGGGGCAGTGAGCACGGGGTGATGGGTGAACGGGACTGGGTGAGAGTTAGGACACAGAGCAGTGAGCACAGGGGGTGATGGGTGAACGGGACTGGGTGTGAGTTAGGACACGGGGCAGTGAGCACGGGGTGATGGGTGAACGGGACTTGGTGTGAGTTAGGACACGGGGCAGCGAGCACGGGGTGATGGGTGAACGGGACTTGGTGTGAGTTAGGACACGGGGCAGTGAGCACAGGGGGTGATGGGTGAATGGGACTCGGTGTGAGTTAGGACACGGGGCAGTGAGCACAGGGGGTGATGGGTGAACGGGACTTGGTGTGAGTTAGGACACGGGGCAGCGAGCACAGGGGGTGATGGGTGAATGGGACTCGGTGTGAGTTAGGACACGGGGCAGTGAGCACAGGGGGTGATGGGTGAACGGGACTTGGTGTGAGTTAGGACACGGGGCAGCGAGCACAGGGGGTGATGGGTGAATGGGACTCGGTGTGAGTTAGGACACGGGGCAGCGAGCACAGGGGGTGATGGGTGAACGGGACTTGGTGTGAGTTAGGACACGGGGCAGCGAGCACAGGGGGTGATGGGTGAACGGGACTCGGTGTGAGTTAGGACACGGGGCAGTGAGCACAGGGGGTGATGGGTGAACGGGACTGGGTGTGAGTTAGGACACGGGGCAGCGAGCACAGGGAGTGATGGGTGAACGGGACTCGGTGTGAGTTAGGACACGGGGCAGTGAGCACAGGGGGTGATGGGTGAATGGGACTCGGTGTGAGTTTGGACACGGGGCAGTGAGCACAGGTGATGGCTGAACGGGACTGGGTGTGAGTTAGGACACTGGGCAGCGAGCACAGGGAGTGATGGGTGAACGGGACTGGGTGTGAGTTAGGACACTGGGCAGCGAGCACAGGGAGTGATGGGTGAACGGGACTGGGTGTGAGTTAGGACACTGGGCAGCGAGCACAGGGGGTGATGGGTGAACGGGACTCGGTGTGAGTTAGGACACGGGGCAGTGAGCACAGGGGGTGTTGGGTGAACGGGACTGGGTGGGAGTTAGGACACGGGGCAGTGAGCACAGGGGGTGATGGGTGAACGGGACTGGGTGTGAGTTCGGACACGGGGCAGCGAGCACAGGGGGTGATGGGTGAATGGGACTCGGTGTGAGTTCGGACACGGGGCAGTGAGCACAGGGGGTGATGGGTGAATGGGACTCGGTGTGAGTTCGGACACGGGGCAGTGAGCACAGGGGGTGATGGGTGAATGGGACTCGGTGTGAGTTCGGACACGGCAGTGAGCACAGGGGGTGATGGGTGAATGGGACTGGGTGTGAGTTCGGACACGGGGCAGTGAGCACAGGGGGTGATGGGTGAACGGGACACGGGACAGCAGAGGTTTGGAGGAGAAGCTGGTACAGCTGTGTCATCTCCAGCAGCCTGAAGAGGCAGCTCTTCATTCTTGCCTAGTGACTGTGAACGGTTCATGCGATACAGTGGGCAGGTGCGGGCCATCTGCTTCAGGTCCCAGCTGATCTGCCTGGCACAGCTCCTTGGTTCGTCATGCTCTTGGCTGAATTCCTGTTGGAGGGAAAGCTTCAAAACAAATTTGAGTGACACTTGATTAACAAGGGGGATGGAAAGAACTGTGTATCTGTCACATTTTGAGAATTTCTGCCCGTTTAACGTAGGGAGGATTTTAATGTAATTTCTATTTATTGATATTGTGATTAAGTTCAATTCTTGCTGCAGTTGTACAGGGCCTTGGTAAGACCACATCTTGAGTATTGTGTGCAGTTTTGGTCACCTTATCTGAGGAAGGATGTTCTTGCCATGGGGAGAGTGCAGCGAAGATTCACTAGACTGATACCTGGGATGGCAGGAATGACGTATGAGGAGTAATTGGGTCGATTGGGCTTATACTCGCTGGAGTTTAGAAGAATGAGAGGGGATCTCATTGAAACTTATAAAATTCTAACAGGACTAGACAGACTAGATGCAGGAAGGATGTTCCCGATGGCGGGGGAGTCCAGAACCAGGGGTCACAGTCTAAGGATAAGGGGTAAGCCATTTAGGACAGAGATGAGGAGGAATTTCTTCACCCAGAGAGTGGTGAACCTGTGGAATTTTCTACCACAGAAGGCAGTAGAGGCCAATTCATTAAATATATTCAAGAAGGAGTTGGATATATTTCTTAAGGCTAAAGGGATTAAGGGATATGGGGAGAAGGCAGGGACCGGGTACTGAGTTTGGATGATCAGCCATGATCGCACTGAATGGCGGAGCAGGCTCGAGGGGCCGAATGGCCTACTCCTGCTCCTATCTTCTTCTTTCTATATTTCAGCTGAATTGAAGTTAAATTCACAGCATACAGCCTTTGAGAACACAGATTAGAATCAGGAAATAAGGAGTCAGACTCTGGCCAAAGGAGCCTCGATTTTAACTCCAGGCGGATTCCCCGCTCGGGATCGAGTTAAAATTACAGTCGGGTCTCAATGATGTCATCGAGCCGCAACATGTACATGTAAAGAAGGACCCCTGTTGACTCCGGGCGTGTGTCCTTGCTGCCTGCTCAGGGGAGCAGGTTAAAATTGCAGATGTTGTGACCATGGAGGCTTTCCGACAGACAAGAGCCACGGTGAGTTTAACTGCCCACCCGCCAGGTTTCTGCTGAGCGAGTAGGGTTAAAATCTCCCCCGGTGAGACTCACTAACCCACCCCAGAGAGAGAATTGGGGGATGTGCTGGAAGAGCCTCACTCATATGGTCCAAAGGCGGGTAGAGGAGAGCGGCCAGGAAAGCACTACGCTAATAGCTGGTTTGAATGGCAGCTCAATTAACCAATCCCCAGACAGGGAGAGCTGGGATAACAACAGAAAACGCTGGAAAAACTCAGCGGGCCAGGCAGCATCCGTGGAGAGAGAAACAGAGTTAACGTTTTGGGTCGATGACCCTTCGTCAGACCAAAAGGTCATTGACCTGAAACGTTAACTCTGTTTCTCTCTCCACGGATGTTGCCTGGCCTGCTGAGTTTTTCCAGCGTTTTCTGTTGTTATTTCAGATTTCCAGCATCCGTGGTGTTTTGCTATTGTATTAGGGAGAGCTGGGGGCAGGTCAGAAGTTAAGCATCTGCCTTCCTGTCCTGCAAGAGAAGAGCGTTACGATGTGCAAAGGGAGTCTGCAAAATCTGATGAGAGAAACCGGGACCGAGAACTCCCTCCTCAATTGTAGTGCTGACTAGATTCAGGGGGAATAGTATTTGGAAGAGCGTTATTATTTTCCATGTTACAAGGAGCATCACAGAATAAGACAAAATTTAGTGTAATGGCCACGCTGGTCATTTACATATTATTTGTGAAATAAATCAACCTGTTGCTCAGTAATTAGCCTTGTCCCACTAACGTGTTTAGCAGTTCACCTTTCAGAAGATGGCAGGAATGCCTGTGTGAGATTGCACTATCAAGTCCTCACAGCAAGCGGCTTTCGCTGTCATGACCCCCGGGTCACGTGATTGTATGACTAGAGATTGGGCAGTAAAGGTAAACTCCTGAACATAAGGGACGCGGGGCTTGCTTATGAGATAGGCCAGCGGTGCTGAAGGACCTGTGATACCTTAGAGGGCTCCTCTCCTGATGTGTGATAATCTTGCTGACCTTGAACATTCATTTGGGGTGGGCTGGGTTAGGGCTGCCTCATTACTGGTGTAACTGCGTTGGATTTGGCTGCTTGGCATGCATTGGGCAAGGAGCCGGTGAGTTTCTGGTTGAGTCCGGATTTCCCAGTCCCAGTTTGCCCCATGACTAGTGGTGGAACGGCCAACAGCCAAGTGCCACATATGTGGTGGAGACACCACCAGCCATCTGTGCCAATCTTTGCCAGTCGTGCTTGCCAGGAAATAGGAGCCTGCTCCTGCTCCTTATGTTCTTATATTCAAACAGTCCAAGCCTCTGTTGGATTACAGGAAAATTGGAGTATTATACAGGCGGAGATTTGTCGGGAGCAGGAGATGTGATGGGAGGAAGGGTTCGTGACTTTCGAAAGGCGGGGGGTGGGGAACAGGTGACATTATATGAGGAGAGGAGGGAAAAAAGAAAGATTTGCATTCCTATAGCGCCCTTCACCACCTCAGGACGTCCCCAAGCCATTGAAGTACTTTACAGCCATTGAAGTACTTTTTGAAGTGTAGTCACTGTTGTAATGTGGGAAACACGGCAGCCAATTTGCGCACAGCAAGCTCCCACAAACTGCAATGTGATAACAACCAGATCATCTGTTTTAGTGACGCGGGTGGAAGGATAAATATTGGCCCAGGACACTGGGGAGAACGCCCCTGCTCCTCTTCGAACAGTGGCCCTGGGATCTGTGTCCACCTGAGAGGGCAGACGGCTCCTCCTCCGACAGCACGGCGCTCCCTCAGCACTGCACTGGGAGTGTCAGCGTAGATTTTTGTGCTGAAGTCTCTGCAACCCACAACCTTCTGACTCAGAGGCGAGAGAGCCACCCACAGAGCCACGACCAACACTTATTATAATGCTTCAGGAAGCAAAGCACTTAGTTAAAGCAATCACATGCGGCCCTCCAAGCACATTTCACTGTCCTGTGAAAGCAATGAGGCTCCCTCGCCTTCAGCAGCAGCAGTGTAGATTCCAATTAGTGCTGATAGTGGGGAGTGTCGTGGTGTGAGGGAAGAGCGGCTCAACTATTAGCTGGGCTACAGCATTTGAAATTTATTGGTTTCTTTTAAGAGTAATTCTTGCAGTGACCTCAGCTTGTCTCTGCCGGGATCACTTAAAATATTCATAACCCGTCTAATATCCAAATCCTCACTTTCTCTCTTGGTTTTTTTTAAGCCCAGTCTCTGGTAGATTTGTGCCTCTCTGATTTCACAATGCAGAGCATTAGATGAGGAATAAACTAGTAAGAGTTTAATAATGGAAAAGTCGTAACAAGCCATAACTGGATTCTTAACTGATACGGATGCAGTAATAATTCTGTTCAGTGGCTCAGCTTTAGATCATGTGGAGGGCAATCGTGAGCAGACTGTTTCATGGACTGATGGTCTAATACAATTAACTGATTGCTTTCACTGATTGTGCAAAGCACTCGAGGTAGGAAAGCAATCATCTTCCATTTAATCGCCAAACACCCTGGCTGACGTCAGCAAACTCCACACAGACTGGGGCTCAAACCTGGCCCCTTCCTAGTCCGTATGGTGACTCTCAGCTGGCCAGGGCACTGTGCAGGCGTGGAGGGGAGATCATGAACCATGATAGATAGTCCCGCTGGTGGGGGAGTCTAGGACAAGGGGACATCACCTTAAAATCGGAGCCAGGCCATTCAGGAGAGAAGTTAGGAAACACTTCTTCACACAAAGGGTGGTGGAAGTGTGGAACCCTCTCCCACACAAAGAGCTCAATTAATCATTTTAAATCCTAGAGCGATAGATTTTTGTTAGGTAAGGGTATTGAGGGCTATGGAACCAAGGCAGGTGGATGGAGTTAGGATACAGATCAGCCATGATCTCACTGAATGACAGAACAGGCTCGAGGGGCTGAATAGCCTCCTCCTGTTCCCATGTTCCAGACACCGAAATCTTGCTTATTCAACTCTCTACCCCGCTCCCCCCACTGGGTGGCAGTCTATGCCATTGGTTTAGCAATGAAGATTTGAAGAATTTGCCCAATTTGTGTTTAGATGGCTGTTTCTAAGTATACTGCTCGATAGCAAATCTAGGAGTAGGAGGGAAGTGGTGAACTGTTTGGTTTTTGGAGGGGATCACAGCCGAGTCCGATTCTGTCGCCTCCCATTTTCCACACGTGCACATTTTCTATCAGGAGTCACTGCACAGAGATCAGGAGCGGGAACCCTGGCCGATTGATTTATTCTCCTTACTCCAGTCTCCAGGATTAGTAATATAAAACTCTTCTCCCAGGTGTGTGTACGCTGCTAATTCGGTTCGGTACGGTACAGGTACGGTAGCATAGTGGTTCTGTCACTGGGCTAGTAATCCAGTGGCCTGGACTAATGATCCAGACAGGTGAGTTCAAAGCCACCATGGCAATCTGGAATAAAAAGCTAGTATCAGTAATGGCGACCATGAAACTGCTTGATTGTCGTAAAAACCCATCTGGTTCACTAATGTCCTTTAGGGAAGGAAATCTGCTGCCCTTACCCGGTCTGGCCGATATGTGACTCCAGACCCACAGCAATGTGGTTGACTTTTAACTACCCTCCGAATGACCTAGCCAGCCACTGTGCTCGCCACCACCTTCTCGAGGGCAGCATCTGCTGGCCTGGTGAACGAATAAAAAAAATAATCCTGCTCTCAGCTGCTCAATCTTATTGTTTGACGGTGAGCTCCGTCTGCTTCTCCTCGGTTACTCTGGACTACCCAACAGCTGAGAGGGTAGATGCTCCTGCTCCTCCTCGTGCTGCCCCTGGGAGATGCTGCTCGGGAGTGACTGCCCCTCCTCCCCGCCCCCAATATCCCTCTCCCAGGAGGAGTGCGTGGCCTGTACTTAAAAACTCCCCCCCCCCCCCCCCCCCCCCCAAAAACCCCGGCCAGGTTGGTGTGACTGAGGCCTGAAACTCAATCCATCGCCCCGCCGCACCGTGCTATAATCAAACGTGCCCAGAAGCAAAACAAATTATCTGCTGAGTTTCGACTTCCTGCAGAGGAGCGACATTTGCTGGAGTCTACTTTCTTCCTTCTCCTGAAAGTGCTGACTCTCACTCGAGCACAGCTCCACGTCACTTCACCAAGTGAGCATGTATAAGCTCAGATAGTGAGTGTCAGCGCACAGTTCAATTACTGAGCCCCACCCTGACATCATCCAACACCCACACACACATCCCAGCGATCAGGAGCAGCATTGCTGCTTGTTCTCTCTCGCTGTCTCTCGCTATCCTTTTCTACCTTTCTCTCTCACCCTCTCCCTCCGTATCACTCCCTCTCACTCCCTCCCTCTTTCCTCTCCCTCTCTCTGCTCTCACTTCTTCCCTTCTCGTTCTCTCTCTATCTTCCCTCCCTCTCGCCCCACCCTATCTCTTCTCCCTCTCCTCTCCCTCTGGCCCCTCCCTATTGCTCCTCTCCCTCTCTCCCTTTCCCTCTCTCCCTTTCCCTCTCTCGCTCTCCCTCTTTCCCCTCCCTATTGCTCCTCTCTCTCTCCCTCTCGCCCCTCCCTCTCCAGCTGCTGAGGCCAGCTGACCCACTCCAGGCAAGATTAACTGGATAGATTGTGGATGAAACTGAGGGCCTTCGTCAAATCAAACAATGGATTTGCATTTACATAGAACCTTTCATGTACTCAGGACATCAGGATACACGTCACAGCCAATGAAGTGTGAAGGGCAGTCACTGTCATTACTTAAGCAAACACAACAGCCAATTTGCGCAGAGCACGATCCCACTAAGTCTGTATGGTTCCGTTCCACACCAATCAGCGTACCAATGTTTTCTGTTCCAAACTATCTCCTTCGTCTTCCCTTTAAACATTTTGTACCATATTGATTTACTGGACCCTCCCTTCGCCCCACCATTGGTGGCCATGCCTTCAGCTGCCGAGGCCCTAAGCTCTGGAATTCCCTCCCTAAGCCTCTCCGCCCCTCTCTCTCCTCCTTTAACACCCTCCTTAAAACCTCCCTCTGTGACCCAGCTTTTGGTCACCCCTTCCTAATATCTCCTCCTTTGGCTCGGGTCCATTTTTGTCTGATTTATGCTTCTATGGAGCGTCTTGGAGCATTTTACTATGTTAATGATGCTGTATAAATGCAAGTTGTTACTTTTAAAATTCAAACGAGTCAATCTCAGTTAAAATTCCAGAGGCTGATGAGAGACAGAAGAAACGATGCCCAGTGTAACGAGCGCACTGTAGGTGACACATCTGTGACGCTGAGTGGCTCGCAACAAATTTAATGAGGCACCTCCCACCTTTAAAAAGAGGGAGCGGCTGTAGAACACTAAGCTTGGGTCGGACTCTTCAATAACTGACAACCAGAAGAAGTTTTCTACTCCTGCCTACACTACTCGCAGCATCCAAAAGAATTCCCGAGTAGTTCTACCAACAACTCTGGGAGCATTCTCACCTCTGAGTCAGAAGGTGGCGGGTTCAAGTCCCACTCCAGAGACTTGGGCACAAAATCCAGGCTGACACTACAGTGCAGTACTGAGGGAACGCCGCAATGTCGGAGGGGCAGTACTGAGGGAGCGCTGCACTGTCGGAGGGTCAGTACTGAGGGAGCGCCGCACTGTCGGAGGGGCACTACTGAGGGAGCGCTGCACTGTCGGAGGGGCAGTACTGAGGGAGCGCCGCACTGTCGGAGGGGCACTACTGAGGGAGCGCTGCACTGTCGGAGGGGCAGTACTGAGGGAGCGCTGCACTGTCGGAGGGTCAGTACTGAGGGAGCGCCGCACTGTCGGAGGGGCACTACTGAGGGAGCGCTGCACTGTCGGAGGGGCAGTACTGAGGGAGCGCTGCACTGTCGGAGGGTCAGTACTGAGGGAGCGCCGCAATGTCGGAGGGGCAGTACTGAGGGAGCGCTGCACTGTCGGAGGGGCAGTACTGAGGGAACGCCGCACTGTCGGAGGGGCAGTACTGAGGGAGTGCCGCACTGTCGGAGGGGCAGTACTGAGGGAACGCCGCACTGTCGGAGGGTCAGTACTGAGGGAGCCCCGCACTGTCGGAGGGGCAGTACTGAGGGAGCGCCGCACTGTCGGAGGGGCAGTACTGAGGGAGCGCTGCACTATCGGAGGGGCAGGACTGAGGGAGCGCTGCACTGTCGGGCAGTAGAGGGAGCGCCGCACTGTCGGAGGGTCAGTACTGAGGGAGCGCCGCACTGTCGGAGGGTCAGTACTGAGGGAGTGCCGCACTGTCGGAGGGGCAGTACTGTGGGAGCGCTGCACTGTCGGAGGGTCAGTACTGAGGGAGCGCTGCACTGTCGGGGCAGTATTGAGGGAGCGCTGTACTGTCGGAGGGGCAGTACTGAGGGAGTGCTGTACTGTCGGAGGGGCAGTACTGAGGGAGCGCCGCACTGTCGGAAGGGCAGTACTGAGGGAGCGCCGCACTGTCGGAGGGTCAGTACTGAGGGAGCACCGCGCTGTCGGAGGCGCAGTACTGAGGAAGTACTGCACTGTCGGAGGCGCAGTACTGAGGAAGTACTGCACTGTTGGAGGTGCCACCTTTCGGATGAGACGTTAACCCGAGGCCCCGTCTGCCCTCTCGGGTAAAACATCCCACGGCCACTATTTCGAAGAAGAGCAGGGGAGTTCTCCCCAGTGTCCTGGGCCAATATTTATCCCTCCACCAATCACTAAAAACAGATAATCTGGTCATTATATTGCTGTTTGTGGGAGCTTGCTGTGTGCAAAATGGCTGCCGCGTTTCCTACATTACAACGGTGACTTCAAAAAGTACTTCATTGGCTGTAAAGCGCTTTGGGACGTTCTGAGGTCGTGAAAGGCGCTATAGAAATGCAAGATCTTCCGATTCCTTTAGTTTAAGATAGTAGATCAATGTTGGAGAAAAATAGGAAGTCTGTGAACTTCACAGAAGTAGAGGGCGGGGAGATCTCAGACTGGTTTCACTCCAACAAGCCGTTTCCCAGATGAAAGGGCTGAGGTCTGGTATTGTTAAGGGAGAAGTGGATTCTGCTGAATAGCCACCTAATTCTAAAATGTTTAAAATAGAGAACTTTGTTCATTTATCCATGTGCCCTCCTACAAACCACACCCCCCACCCCCACCTCTTCTCCCAGCTCAGAGGTAGCAGGGGAGCAGCAGCCATTTTGTACCAGACTCCCTCTCACCCGAACATGGCATCACACAGCGATCGCGGCTCCTCTTGGTAGGTTTTAAGGAGCGTCTTAAAAGAGGAAAGAGGTGGAGAGATTTAGGGAGGGAATTCCAGAGCTGAAGGTTCAGGCAGCTGAAGGCACGGCCGCCCATGGTGGAGCGATTCAAATCAGGAATGGGCAAGAGGCCAGAATTGGAGGAGCGCAGAGATCTCGGGAGGGTTGTAGAGCTGGAGGAGGTTACACAGATAGGGAGGGGCGAGGCTATGGAGGGATTTGAAAACAAGGCTGAGAATTTTAAAATCGAGACGTTGCAACAGAAATAAAGCTTGAAATGCAGGAGCTACGATATAATCGACAACAGCCCCGGTATGTACATGTGCAGGATTCCTACTCCAGTGAACAAACTCTCAAACTTATTTCAGGAGCCTAGAGAAAGGGAGTAAAGAAGTGTGTGGGGGGGAGGGGGAGGGGGTGTGTGCGGATGGATAACAACTCTATATGGTGAGGGAAGGGAGAGAGATTCTACTGAGGGGGAGCGGGATAAAGGAGGACTATCTTGTTTAGAGGGATAGAGTAGAGAGTAATACAGGCACGTCTTGGAGAATGTGGTACGTCAGTGAATGAGAGTCAAAGAGATAAACTATATACATGGGGGAGGGGGTGATGGATTGAGTAAGTTGTAAGAAGGGAGAGGGAGAGATACTCTTGGGGACGGGGCGGGGGTACCTGTTTGAGGAATGGCAGAGAGAAAGAGGCCTTGTTGAGCAGGTGAGTGGACAGGAAGTAATGTCCAGTTATTGGGGTGGGACCATCACTCGTTCTGGGGACGGAGCAGTCAGCTGCTGTCAGGGTTTAACAGGCCCACAACCATAGACCATGAGCAACAGAATGGGAGATCCACTCCCCTTATCTTGACAAAATAGAACACAGCCGAATTTCAGGTTATAGTTCAGCCGTGGAGCTGGTGTCATCGACCCAAGTAGGGTTCCCAACCCTCCATTCGGCCCTTCGAGCCTGCTCCGCCATTCAATAAGATCATGGCTGATCTTCTACCTCAACTCCACTTCCCCCGCCCTATCCCCATATCCCTTGATTCCCCTAGAGTCCAAAAATCGATCTCTGTCTTGAATAGACTCAACGACTCAGCATCCACAGCTCTCTGGGGTAGAGAATTCCAAAGATTTACAGCCCTTTGAGTGAAGAAATTTCTCCTCATCTCAGTCTTAAATGGCCAACTCCTTATCCTGAGACTATGAACAATGAGAACTTGCATTTATACAGCGCCTTTAATGTAGTAAAACGTCCCAAGGCGCTTCACAGGAGCGATTATCAAACAAAAGTTGACACTGAGCCACATAAGGGGACATTAGGGCAGGTGACCAAAGAGGTAGGTTTTAAGAAGGATCTTAAAGGAGGAAAGAGAGGGGTAGAGGTTTAGGGAGAAAATTCCAGAACTTAGGGCCTCAGCAGCTGAAGACACGGCCACCAATGGTAGAGCGCTTAAGATTGGGGATGCGCTAGTTCTAGACTCTCCAGTCAGGCGAAACCGCCTTTAGCATCTACCCTGTCAAGCCCTCTTAAGAATTTTATATGTTTCAATGAGATTACCTCTCATTCTTCTGAACTCCAGAGAATATAGGCCCAACCTGCTCAATCTCTCCTCAAATCCTCTCATCCCAGGAATCAATCCAGGGATTCCATGCAGTGCACACATCATCCTTGACCGAGAGGGCCAATAGTAGCCCCTTGTTTCCAGGCCTCTTGACAATGCCCTTCTGGCACCAGCCCCGCACAGAGTAGAGCGAGAATGGTCTTGAGTGGCCAATAATTTACCCCTCCCCTGAGAGAGAGAGAGAGCCTCTCCTCACCCTTGTACCCCTGCCCACACGATGCCACCCCTGCCCACACGATGCCAGAGGGGAAATCTGGGAACTTGCTCCATGAAGAGTAGTGGCTGAGGTTGACCACTTTTGTTGGACTGCCCAGCCTCTGCTCTATCCTCATTTTTAGCCAGGAGCGAGGTAATGCAGTCAGCACTGACAAGCCATGAGTGGTCTCGATGTAATTAAAGGCCCTGTGTCTGCTGTGGTGTCACAACCCCAACTTGTGGCGCCTCAGAAAAAAACATTGTGCAACTGTGAAGCAAAAATCATAATTGACTCAAATAACTGGCAGAGATCAGGAGAAACTGTTCCCAGGGGCAGGAGGGTCGGTAACCAGAGGGCACAGATTGAAGGTCATTGGCAAAAGAACCAGAGGGAGATGAGAATTTTTTTTTACACAGCAAGTTGTTATGATCTGGAAAGCGCTGCCTGAAAGGGTGCTGGAAACAAATTCAATAGTAAACATAGAAACAGGAGTAGGCCATTCGGCCCCTCCAGCCTGCTCCGCCATTTAATGAGATCATGGCTGATCATCCAAATTCAGTACCCTGCCCCTGCTTTCTCCCCATACCCCTTGATCCCTTTAGCCTCAAGAAATATATCCATCTCCTTCTTGAATATATTTAATGAATTGGCCTCCACCGCCTTCTGTGGTAGAGAATTCCACAGGTTCACCACTCTCTGGGTGAAGAAATTCCTCCTCATCTCTGTCCTAAATGGCTTACCCCTTATCCTTAGACTGTGACCCCTGGTTCTGGACTCCCCGGCCATCGGGAACATCCTTCCTGCATCTAGTCTGTCCAGTCCTGTCAGAATTTTCTAAGTTTCAATGAGATCCCCTCATTCTTCTAATAGTAACTTTCAAATTGTCCTCCGCCGCGTCACAGGAGCGATTACCAAACTTACTTTGGCCCTGAGTCACCCAAGGAGATGTTAGGTTAAATACATGGGGTTATGGGGATAGGGTGGGATATGTGTAGGGGTTACGGGGATCGGGTGGGATATGTGTCGGTGCAGGCTTGATGGGCCGAAATGGCCTCTATCTGTACTGTGAGGTTTCTGTGATTCTGTGACATGTGACCAAAAGCCTGCTCAAAGAGATAGGTTTTAAGGAGCAGAGCAAGGCGGAGAGGCTTAGGGAGGGAATTGGTGCGAGTTAGGATATAGGCGGCTGGAATTTGGATGAGCTGAAGTTTACCGCGTTCTCGTGTACCTTTTAATGCTAACTAGTAGTTTGGGTGTGCAACTAACAAGCAGCCGCAGAGCTGATGGTAGACAGTGACTGCTCCCACACACGCCGACAGGCTGACTGTGGTCATGGTGTTGAATCGCAGAGCTCGATGCAGACAGCTCCATTTCCTGAAACTCACTGGAGGAAGCCCAGCTGCATTGTTTTAACACTGAATGGATTGGTTCACACTTTCCGTTCCAATCTGCATGGGTTTGGAGAGGAAGACACCTGGCTTTTCCCCTTTGGGCACTTCTGTTGCTGTATTCTGAAAGAGTTCAGAACTCTGAATCTCACATTCAACTGCGGTGATGATTAGGGCAATGCTGTCCCTGCACCAGGGCCAGTCAAACGCTGTGAGGACCCCCGACCTCAACTGACAAACACCCATCATTTTATATGCAGTTGCCAGCACTTTCTGTCGAAAGTATTCAGAGTACTGAAGGATTATCATTGAAGTGAGCCGTCAGAACATGACTAAACTAAGCCTCAACAGAACTTTTCTTTCCTGGAATCACACCGCACAGAAGGAAGCCATTCGGCCCATCGTGCCTGTGCCGGCTCTTTGAAGGAGCTGTCCCAGTTAGTCCCACTCCCCCTGCTCTTTCCCTATAGCCTTGCAATTTTTTTCCTGTTCAAGTGACTATTGAATCTGCTCCCAGCGTCAGTAATCGGTTACAGCAGGAGTAGGAACTTCCAGAGCTGGGAGAGATGGTTGCTGCCTCTGTTTCTCCCTGAAGGTGCCCGCTCTTGTCTGGCATAGTCCGCTAGCCCGCCGGGACCTTGGCCGAGTCGCCATTCTAGAGTGAGCCTTTGGGACGGTTTGTGTTGGGAGATATTTGACTGTGGAGGGCATCACGGCTGACCCCAGTCCTAGACTTCCATTCGCGTTGCAGCAACGGTTGCTGGATGTTGATCAGGTGCAAGCTGATTCTATCCTCCCCCCAACTCCCAACCCAGCTACTACAGCACCTTCAGGACACTGAGGCGGGTTCTACCTCCTTGGGTCAGCTCATTCAGCACCGATCAGGGATCCAAACTGGGGCCTTGCTATTCAACAACAACTTGCATTTATATAGCGCCTTTCACATAGTAAAACGTCCCAAGGTGCTTCACAGGAGCGATTATCAAACAAATTTTGACACCGAGCCACAGAAGGAGATATTAGGACAGGTGACCAAAAGCTTGGTCAAAGAGGTAGGTTTTAAGGAGCGTCTTGGAGGAGGGAGAGGTTCAGGGAGGGAATTCCAGAGCTTAGGGCCTTGGCATTCGAAGGCACGGCCGCCAATGGTGGAGCGATTAAAATCGAGGATGTTCAAGAGGCCAGAATTGGAGGAGTGCAGATATCTCGGAGGGTTGTAGGGCTGGAGGAAGTTACAGAGATGGGAAGGGGCGAGGCCATGGAGGGATTTGAAAACGAGGATGAGAATTTTTTAATTGAGGCATTGCCGAACCGGCTGCCACTATAGGTCAGCGAGCACACGGGTGATGGGTGAACGGGACTTGGTGTGAGTTAGGACACGGGGCAGCCGAGTTTTGAATGAGTTCAAGTTTATGGAGGATGGGAGGTCGGCCAGGAGTGCGTTGGAATAGTTGAGTCTAGAGGTAACAGGCATGGATGAGGGTCTCAGCAACAGATAAGCTGAGGCAAGGGGTGGAGACGGACGATGTTACGGAGGTGGAAGTACCTTTACACGGCGAGGCAGTGGGGAGCTCGGGTATTCTGCTTGGAACATACATTGTCGGAACGTGGTGGCAGTTTTCACTTCATCTGTTTGTCCTGTTCCTTTCCCAGGAGGACAAGCTCAATGCTTTGATGAAAGCGGCAGGAGTTACAGTGGAGCCTTTCTGGCCGGGCTTGTTTGCAAAGGTACCGCACTCGATAATGAAAGATGATATTTGTCAATCTGTAGAGATTTGCACCATTATAATTTCAACCTCGCTCAGGCGGGGAGTCTCCGCTCCCTCATGGAGTCGGCAAGCCCCGTTCAAATCTACTCGAATCACTGGGGATAAATATCGACAACTCTTGACAGTAAAGTGGGTTGGGGAGCTCACCACTTTGCCAAAGAATTTAAATGTAGAAAATGATTCTTCTGTCTCAGCCTCAGATGTTGATATCAGTGCTGGAACTTGAGGGCTGAAACCTGACCGAAACCTGTATTGGGGTTTGAGTACTGAACTGAGAGCAGTGCTTAATCTTTATTCATTCTCAGGGTATCGGCAAAGTTAAGGATGCACAAAATTGGCCGTAGTTGGAGGAATGGAGAGTTCTTGGGGGGCATTGTAGGGATGGTGGAGGTTACAGAGACAGGGAGGGGCTAGGCTGTGAATGGATTTAAACACGAGGGTGGGAATTGTAAATGGGAGATGTTGGGTGACCGGGAGACAATGTTGGGATGCAAGGACAGAGGTAATGGGTGACCGGGACTTGGTGCGAGTCAGGATGCGGGCAGCATAGTTGGAAATGAGCAGCACTTTATGGGAGGCCGCCAGGAGAGCACTGGGATAGTCTAGTCTGGGAATGTCAGAGGCGTGGGATGAGGGTTTCAGCGGCCGATGAGCTGAGGCAGGGGCGGACACGGGCGATGTTACGGAGCTGGAGGTAGACAGCATTGGTGATGGGGAGAATATGGGGTCGGAAGCGCCGCTCGGGGTTAAGTAGGACACCGAGGTTGCAAACAGTCTGGTTCAGCCTGAGATAGAGGCAAGGGAGGGGCATGGAGTCGGTGGCAAAGGTAGAGAGTTTGTAACGGGGCAAAGACAATGGCTCCGATCTTCCTCATGTTTGCCGCTCAACTAAGGTTATATGTTGGACAAGCAGCGAGACAGCACAAAGGCAGTGGCGGGGTCGAGAGAGGAGATGGAGAGGTAGAGCTGGGTGTCATTTGGAAGCTGACCCCATGTGTACAGATGATGTCGCCAAAGGGCAGCATGTAGATGAGGAAGAGGAGGGGGGCCAAGGACAGAAGTAACCGTGCGGGCGGTGGAAAGAGGGACCATTGCTGGAGATGCTCTGGCTACGTTTGGACAGGTAAGACTGGAGCCAAGCAAAGGAGGCCCACCTGAGCTGGGCAACAGAGGAGAGGCTTTGGAGGAGAATGGTGTGGTCAACCATCTCAAATACTGCCTTCCTAATGTTGCCCACAGGCCTAGAACATATATAAAAATCCTAAGACCGTTCCTTGGGCAAGTAGGTCCTCAGGGGGTTCCCTAATGAATTGCTTGTAGTTCAGAGGGAGTAACAGTTCTGATCTCCATATTACAAAACGGATATAAAGGCACTGGAGAAGGTGCAAGAAAGAGCGACAAGAATGATACCAGAACTGAGAGGTTATACCTACCAGGAAAGATTGAACAAGCTGGGGCTCTTTAGAAAAGGGAAGGCTGAGGGGATGACCTGATAGAGGCCGTTAAAATTAGGCAGTGGTTTTCATAGGGTAGACGGAGAGAAGATGTTCCCACTTGTGGGGAGACCAAAACTAGGGGTCATCAATATAAGACAGTCATTAATAAATCCAATCGGGAATTCAGGAGAAACGTCCTTACCCAGAGAGTGGTGAGAATGTGGAACTCGCTCCCACAGGGAGAGGTTGAGGTGAACAGCACAGATTTAAAGGGAAGCTGGATAAACACAGGAGGGAGAAAGGAATATTCAGGATCATTTTATTGCCATATGTAACTAGTACAATGGAATGCTTACTCCCCACTCACTCCCACAATACAAGCATATAAATATAAAAGCAAAAAATAAAAACAAGTATAAATAAAAACAATAAGCAAATAAGCAAAAAGTATAGCAATAACAGTCCAAGTTGCAGGATATGATAAATAGTGCAAAAAAGCCTCAATTACCACTGGAAATAATAGTAATGTAATATGATAAATATATGGTAATATAAGTATAATATATATATTTACATAAACATATAACCATAATAATATATGGGGCAGTGCGATTAGCAGTTCAGTAGGCGCACTGCCTGTGGATAGAAACTGTTCTTAAACCTGCTGGTCCTGGTTCGGATGCTGCGGTACCGACGTCCGGACCGCAGGAGGGAGAACAGTTTGTGCCCAGGGTGATTGGGGTCCTGAATGATGGAGCGGGCCTTGTTCCGGCACCTGGTCTGGAAGATCTCCTCGATGGACGGAAGAGCGCACCCGATGATCTTTTCTGCCATATTCTGCCGAATATGCCAATAGGGTGAGATGAAGAGGGTGGGAGGAGGCTCGTGTGGAGCATAAACACCGGCACAGACCAGTTGGGCCGAATGGCCTGTTTCTGTGCTGGAAATACGATGTACAGTAACTCTTTGTAGGGACTTAGAAGGTTCCTGGAGGGAACAACATTCTGCAGGCTCCCTGAAGGACTAGCTCTAGGACAGAGGGATTAATGCTGCAGAGGATACCGAGTGAGCTTGCTTGTGAAAGGTGCTTGATCCAGGGTGGCATCCCATCTGGTCAGAATTGATTTAATTGTGTCTTGTGCTTCTATTTTACCCACAGGCCTTGAGCAACGTGAACATCGGCAACCTGATCTGTAACATTGGGGCTGGGGGTGCTGTACCCCTGGGTGTTGCCACTCCTGGTGGATCGGCTGCAGCTGGGGGGACTGCTGTGGGCGCTGAAGGTAAGTCTGTGCCTGGAACGCAGTTTATGGAAACCATTTAGGCTACTTTAGAAGTGTTAACCACAGGTCTCGGCTGTGGCTCAGTGGGTAGCACCCTCGCCTCCGAGTCAGAAGGTCGTGGGTTCAAGCCCTACTCCAGTGACTTGAGCACAAAATCTAGGCTGTCACTCCAGTGCAGTACTGAGGGAGCACTGCACTGACAGAGGGGCAGTACTGAGGGAGCGCTGCACTGCCGGGGGGCAGTACTGAGGGAGCGCCGCACTGTCAGAGGGGCAGTACTGAGGGAACGCCCCACTGTTGGAGGGGCAGTACTGAGGGAGCGCCGCACTGTCGGAGGGGCAGTACTGAGGGAGCGCCGCACTGTCGGAGGGGAGGTACTGAGGGAGCGCCGCACTGTCGGAGGGGCAGTACTGAGGGAGCGCCGCACTGTCGGAGGGGCAGTACTGAGGGAGCGCCGCACTGTCGGAGGGGCAGTACTGAGGGAGCGCAGCATTGTCGGAGGGGTAGTACTGAGGGAGCGCCGCACTGTCGGAGGGGCAGTGCTGAGGGAGCGCCGCACTGTCGGAGGGGCAGTACTGAGGGAGCGCCGCACTGTCGGAGGGGCAGTACTGAGGGAGCGCCGCACTGTCGGAGGGGCAGTACTGAGGGAGCGCCGCACTGTCGGAGGGGCAGTACTGAGGGAGCGCCGCACTGTCGGAGGGGCAGTACTGAGGGAGCGCCGCACTGTCGGAGGGGCAGTACTGAGGGAGCGCTGCACTGTCGGAGGGGCAGTACTGAGGGAGCGCAGCACTGTCCGAGGGTCAGTACTGAAGGAGCGCCGCACTGTCGGAGGGGTAGTACTGAGGGAGTGCTGCACTGTCAGAGGTGTCGTCCTTCGGATGAGATGTTAAACCGAGGTCCCATCTGCTCTCGGGTGGATGTAAAAGATACCAGGGCACTATTTCATAGAAAACAGGAGATTTCTCCCCGGTGTCCTGGGCCATTACTTATCCTTCAGCCAAAATCACTAAAACAGATTATCTGGTCGTTATCACACTGCTGTGCGTGGGAGCTTGCTGTGCGCAAATTGGCTGCCGCGTTTTCCACATTACAACAGTGACTACACTTCAAAAAGTACTTCATTGGCTGTAAAGCACTTTGGGACGTTCTGAAGTCGTGAAAGGCACTATATACATACAAGTCCTTTCTTTACAATAGCCAATCATTGTAGCCCCCTTGTGAAGTACCATGCGCCAAACTGCTCACCTGTATTGGGCAGTAGCCCCTTTTAATATGCAAATGAGGGTCCGGCCATTTTAGGACAAAAGGGCGGGGTGTACCTCGGTTAGGCTCTGCCCGGTTACAGCTGGAAGTCCCAGTGAAGAGGAGCACAGACCTCCGTTTTCACGAGACCAGGAGGAGCTGGAGTGCCTCGCTCGGTGCTGATGCCACACCGGATTCCCCTTCTCCCGTGAACGAACCCCGTCCTCCCCGGACCAGCTGTTTTCTGGTCCGTCCAGTGTTGTGCTGGCCCACAGCTGGCTGGGTTGCCCCAGTGTGACCATTTTCCCCCCACCAACCCCCCGGCAGCACGTGCGAGGGTATGGTGATCAGGAGCCGGCCCTGTCGGTGTTATCGAGACACTCTGCCATCCAGCCACCCCACAGTCAAGATCCCGCCCTTGCTGTGCTCACTCAAGAGGCATTTAGGTCAAACCTTATTGCCAGTGACCACAGAGAATAGTTAGCACATTGGCGGCTGGTGCGTTGCGTGCTGACTCTCTGCCTTCGAGCGGGAGCTGGCCCGGTGGCTGACTGGGGCAGAAATCGCATATTGAAGGTCTTTACCGAGAACACACGGTCCATGCGATCTCCTGGACTGGTTTCCATCGCCTTGAGGGGTCGGAGAGGAATTTTTTTTTTATTGGCTCTGGCTTTTTTTTTGCCTCTCCCAGGAGATCACATGGCGGCAGGGCAGGGGAGAGGAAGTGTCTCTTACTGACGCTCCAGCCATCATGAGGTGTGGGGCAGGCTTGATGGACCAGCTGGCCTTTTCTCTGCCCGTCTGTTGCACGCGCTCGTATGAAACATGATCTAGCAACCTCGGCACTGCTGCCAAACGTGACCTCTGTTTCGTTCCCCACAGCTGAAGAAAAGAAAGGCGAGGTTAAGGAGGAATCGGAGGAGTCTGACGAAGACATGGGCTTTGGGCTCTTCGATGATTAGTCGGTTTGCTGAAGAGCTGCCTACCCAAAGGAAGAGTGACACCCAAACCCAAGCTCAAATAATGGATGGGAAAGATGGCAGGCGACGCAGTTAGTCGAAGTGAAGCACTTTCTGGACACTAGACATCCTATTAGAATCCATACTTCAATTAACCAAATTTCTCTGTATCAGGCAGTCCCAGTTGCGACCCTAACTATGCTTGACTGGATGCTGTAGTGGTCACATTGAGCAAGTTCCCAGGGGTGGTCGTGCCACGAATCCACACTGGGCCAGAGTCGGTTTTGGCTGGGATTTGGGAGTTGGATCTTCCTGTTCCTGCATGAGTCCCTTGCACTTTTGACCCGCTCTAGCGCGCACCTTCTGACATCAACTTCCGCAGAGCGAATGCAGTAACCTCCTCCCTTGTGAACGTAATGCTGAAGGCTGGGACACTGGAGATCGAGGGAGGGGGAGGGAAGCAGAGACAACAAATTGCAACACCACCTCCCCCCGAAATGCACTATTGAGAAGTAGGAGAGATTGGGGCAGTATAAAATTGCACCATTTTATTATAAATTACGTTGCTTAAATATAGTTTTATTTTTCTCTCAAAATAATTTATAATAGTGATATAAGATGGCTGAAATATTCAATGGCTGTCCATTTAGGAATGTTGCACTGAGGATGACTTTCATGCATCTTACTGAACCGTATGTTTGCACCTGTACATAGAGCGAGGGAGGCAGGACTTAACAAGAGATGGAGTGTTGCAGCTCTGCGCTCTTTTACTGAACCTTGCACTAACTCTTTTAACTTTCACCGTGGTCGGATTTTACATCTTAAAGGGGCCTCGCCTCCTGCTAAAGCATCGTGTGGGACACTCCCCCAGAGTTCTCAAAGCTCCAGTACAAACGATCTCCTGGCAGCACCTTGCTGCAATATTTTCCCCCAAGTTGAGCCCATTCAAAAACAACTCCATGATATAGTGAGAGTGGCCCCTTTAAAATGTGAAACTCCATGATCGAGCGAGTGGCCTCTTTAAACTGGGGAGACTCCATGATATAGTGAGAGTGGCCCCTTTAAAATGTGAAACTCCATGATCGAGCGAGTGGCCTCTTTAAACTGGGGAGACTCCATGATATCGAGAGAGTGGCCCCTTTAAACTGGGGAGACTCCATGATATCGAGAGAGTGGCCCCTTTAAACTGGGGAGACTCCATGATATCGAGAGAGTGGCCCCTTTAAACTGGGGAGACTCCATGATATCGAGAGAGTGGCCTCTTTAAACTGGGGAGACTCCATGATATCGAGAGAGTGGCCCCTTTAAACTGGGGAGACTCCATGATATCGAGAGAGTGGCCCCTTTAAACTGGGGAGACTCCATGATATCGAGAGAGTGGCCCCTTTAAAGAAGGAAAATAATTTTTTTAAATATCAGTAACTAAACATTCAATACCTTGGTTAAAGAAATCACTGTAATATTTTAGATTGGGTTCGTGGCCTCCTGCATGCAGCAAGTATGCCCAAACATTTGTCCAAATGATGTGGTTGGAAATGTTTGCTATCCTCTATTTCAGCTGGGTGTGAAAATAAAGGCTGCAATTCCTTCAGACGAGTCTTGCTTTGGTCTCAGTAAACGATGGTATGAATGGTCCCGTGTAACCTTTTTATTCGGTATGAAGAATCGTTTCATGTTAATATCATTTTGCCGAGTTTTGGAGGTGCTGCCAATCAACTAGTTTCGACGGGCCTTTCGACAACAACAACTTGCATTTATACAGCGCCTTTAACGTAGTAGAACGTCCCAAGGTGCTTCACAGGAACGATTATCAAACAAGATTTGACACCGAGCCACATAAGGAGATATTAGAAATAACAACAGAAAATGCTGGAAAAACTTAGCAGGCCAGGCAACATCCGTGGAGAGAAATTAGAGTCAACGTTTCAGGTCGAAACCCTTCGTCAAGACTCAACGTTGATGGGTGAACGGGACTCGGTGCCAGTTAGGACACGAGCAGCGGAGTTTTAGATGAGCTGAAGATTGTGGAGGGTGGACGATGGGAGGCCGGCCAGGCGAGCACAGGAAGATTGGCCAAATTTTTCCTGCAGTTTGTCAAGAGTCTCGCTTGTTAAATCGCGATATTCTGACTCAAGATCGTGATCTCACAGCGCCATCGTGCATGTAACTCCATGAACTTTGTGGCTGCTGCTGCTTTGGCAGAAAATAGCGGCAAGAAGCTGGCGCGCTCCGAGTGTCCATGTAGCCAGTGAAAGCCCTCGGTAAACATTGTAGCCTTCAGCGGCTCTCAATTAGAGGGAATAAATGGAAAACGTGGGCCTTCTCACTGCCTGTCAAGTCTTTGGATCGCAAGGTATCATCATCCTGATCTCTTTAATCTATTTAAGACAAAAATTAAAAGTTTAAATTCCACGTGCGAGCAGCTGCTAATTCAGGGATGCACGCAGGTTAGTTCGTGCACTGGTAGTGGGGTTCAATCTGAGAGATGGGGAGGAATTAGTGCTGCGGGGGGGGAGGGGGCTTGCACTGTGAGCGAAGGAAGGGAGGGGGGGGAAGCAGAAAATGCTGGAAACGCTCAGCAGGTCAGGCAGTATCTGGAGAGAGAAACTGAGTTAACGTTTCAGGTCGAAGACCCTTCGTCAGAACTCGGTAGATACCTGATCAAACACGAGAGGGGAAACTGAAGATGAACAAAGTAAAAGAGATAAACGGAAATCCTGTCGGAGAGAAGAGCAGAATCTCTTCAAGGTGGGTCAATCCTGGAAGAGAAGCGGCCGTGAATTAAAGCAGAATACTGCAGATGCTGGAAATATGAAATAAAAATATAACATGCTGGAAACACTCAGCAGGTCAGGCAGCATCTGTGGAGAGCCCGACAACCCTCCGAGATCTCTGCACTCCTCCAATTCTGGTCTCGTGTGCAACCGAGTTTTAATCGCTCCACCAATGGCGGCCGCGCCTTCAGCTGCCTGGGCCCTAAGCTCTGGAATTTGCTTCTTAAATCTCTCCGCCTCTCCTCCTTTAAGGCGCTCGTTAAAACCTACCTCTGACCAAGCTTTTGGTCACCTGTCCTAGTATGTGGTTCGGTGTCAAATTTTGTTAGATAACACTGCTGTGAAGCACCTTGGGACGTTTTACTATGTTAAAGGTGCTGTATAAATACAAGTTGTTGTTGAGAGAGTTAACGTTTCAGGTTGATAACCTTTCATCGAAGCAACACGGATTGGAGGGAAGGAACATTGGAAAGTGATGGCCACAAGGCGAGGTGACAAGGACCCAGCTGAAACATAGAAAAATAGGAGCAGGAGTCGGCCATTCGGCCCTTCGAGCCTGCTCCACCATTCACTATGATCATGGCTGATCCTCTATCTCAATACCATATTCCTGCTCTCTGCCCATACCGCTGTGATGCCTTTTGTGTCTAGAAATCTATCTATCTCCTTCTTAAATATATTCAGTGACTTGGTCTCCACAGCCTTCTGTGGTAGAGAATTCCACAGGTTCACCACCCTCTAAGTGAAGAAATTTCTCCTCATCTCAGTCCTAAATGTCCTACCCTGTATCCTGAGACTGTGACCCCTCGTTCTAGACACCCCCCCAGCCAGGGGAAACATCCTCTCTGCATCCAGTCTGTCTAGCCCTGTCAGAATGTTATTCATTTCAATGAGATCCCCTCTCATTCTTCTAAACTCTAGTGAATACAGGCCTAGTCAACCCAATTTCTCCTCATGCGACAGTTCTGCCATCCCAGGAATCAGTCTGGTGAACCTTCGCTGCACTCCCTCTATAGCAAGTATATCCTTTCTTAGGTAAGGAGACCAAAACTGCACACAGTACTCCAGGTGTGGTCTCACCAAGGCCCTGTATAACTGTAGTAAGACATCCTTGCTCCTGTACTCAAATCCTCTTGCAATGAAGGCCAACATACCATTTGCCTTCCTAACTGCTTGCTGCACCTGCATGTTTGCTTTCAGTGACTGGTGTGCAAGGACACCCACGTCCCTTTGTACATCAACATTTCTCAATCTATCACCATTTAAATAATACTCTACCTTTCTGTTTTTCCTACTGAAGTGGATAACTTCACATTTATCCATGTTAATCTGCATCTGCCATGTATTTGCCCACTCACTCAACTTGTCTAAATCGCCTTGAAGCCTCTTTGCATCCTCCTCACAACTCACAATCCCACCTAGTTTCATGTCATCAGCAAACTTGGAAATATTACATTTAGTTCCCTCATCCAAATCATTGATATATATTGTGAATAGCTGGGACCCAAGCACTGATCCCTGCGGTACCCCACTAGTCACTGCCTGCCACCCTGAAAAAGACCCATTTATTCCTCCTCTGTTTCCTGTCTGTTAACCAATTTTCAATCCATGCCAGTATATTACCCTCAATCCCATGTGCTTTAATTTTGCACACTAACCTCTTCTGTGGAACTTTATCAAAGGCCTTCTGAAAATCCAAATACACCACATCCACTGGTTCTCCCTTATCTATTCTACTAGTTACATCCTCAAAAAACTCCAGTAGGTTTATCAAACATGATTTCCCTTTCATAAATCCATGTTGACTTTGTCTAATCCCGTTGATATTTTCGAAGTGTCCTGTTATCACCTCCTTTATAATTAACTGTAGCATTTTCCCTACTACTGATGTCAGGCTAACCGGTCTGTAGTTCCCTGTTTTCTCTCCCTCCTTTTTTAAATAGTGGGGTTACATTTGCCACCCTCCAATCTGCAGGAACTGTTCCATAAGATGGAAGATGGTCGATTACAGGAACCGTACCATAGTGGTTATGTTACAGGACTAGCAATCCACAGGCCTGGACTAATGATCCGGAGACATGAGTTAAAATCCCACCTGGCAGCTGGGGAATTTAAATTCAGTTAATTAAATAAATCTGGAATTAACAAAAAAAAGGGCTAGCGTCAGTAATGGTGACCATGTAAGTACCGGACTGACGTTAAAACCCATCTGGTTCACTGATGTCCTTTAGGGAAGGAAATCTGCCGTCCTTACCCGGCCTGGCCGATATCTGACTCCAGACCCACAGCAATGTGGTTGACTCTTAACTGCCCACTGAAATGGCCGAGCGAGACACTCGGTTGTACCACACCGCTATGCCTTCACCGCAGAATGCAGCGGTTCAAGAAGGCCACTCACCACCACCTTCTCAATTAGGGATGGGCAATAAATGCTGCCCTTACCAGCGGCGCCCACATGCCATGAATGAATTTTTTTTTAAGTGACTGGACCGATTGGAGAAAAGAACCAAGAGAAAGTGAGACTGTAAAGAAAATATTTCGCGAAAAGAGAAATGAAACATTACTTATAAAAGAGAAAAAGGAAGAAGATCAAATTTACATCAAGAACGGAAATGAGTGAATGTTGCTGTTCTGTGCGGGGTGGTAAAAATAGCCCGGCCGATGTTGAGCACTTACTGGGATGTGGTTAATCCTGGGACCTCCTCTTTCTCCGTCATGGGGTTGTTTTTCAAGCATTGACTGATTATCATCGTATCAGAAATGATGAGACTCACTGATGGAAGGGGGAAGTTTCATTTCCATCTACCCATCCCAATTTCTTTTCTAATATTTGTTCTTGGGGTGTAAACGATGTGGGCAGGGCTGTGCTTATTGCCCGTATCATGCCTGACAACTGAGTGGCTTGCTAGGCCACTTCAGAGGGTATTAAGAGGCCACCACATCATCTGGACTGGAGTCACGTGTAGGTCAGAGTGAGTAGCGGCGGTGAGATTTATTTTTGTAATTAATTCAGGCAGCTTTCATGGTCAAGCTATCTGGGGTCAGCCCACCGATCATGCACACCAGTTAGGATTTTTTTTGTGATAGGAAACAGGAAACCACTCCAATTCCTCATGTCATGCAACATCTTGTGTGAGCTATTTATAAGGGCCATCAGCAAGAATTCCCTGCAACATTGGTTGAAGTGGCACTCAACTCTTGGCTCAACCACATATCACGAAAGGAAGAGGACACGGTTTGGTGGATTACTAATGGCGCTCTTACCAGTCATAACAGATCAAGTCGTTTACAGAAGATGAATTAACGGGCATTACCCTTAGTAATCACACTGTTCTAGAGTGAGAGGGGTATAGGGTTGTCTGTATTCCGAGAAATTTCATCACATGACCTCTCACCGCCAACTGGCCCCGCCCCCATGCTCCCACCATTGGTCACCTGACACGCCAATCCATGATAAGACAACTCAGAGCATCACAGGTTAGGCATTGAGATAACATTTTTGTCTATTATTGATCTAGTCTAACTCTTCATAGGCACCACTGTTACTTAACAAATATAGCGCCTTTCATGACCTCAGAACATCCCAAAGCATTGAACAGCCAATGAAGTACTTTTGAAGTGTTGTAATATAGGGAATGTGACAGCCAATTACCGCACAGTAAGGTCCCACAAACAGCAATGAGATAAATGACCAGATCATCTGTTTTAGCGATGTTGGTTGTGTGATAAAACATTGGTCAGGACACCGGGGAGAACTCCCCTGCTCTTGTCTGAATAGCGCCCGTGGGATATTTTACGTCCACCTGAGAGGGCAGACAGGGACTTCAGTTTAACATCTGACACAAAAGAGGCCATTTATTGTATGACATATCTCATCCTTGGCGAGGCTTTGATCAATCAGTGTTAAGAGGGGTACAGTAAATGGCCAAGTTCGCAGTATGGATTTAGCAAGGTTCAGTTTGTTCAGCGAGGCTCTGACAAGGTTCCAGCATTTGGCTGTTCCTCTGAAATATTGAAGACAAAGGTGCGATTTCTTAACTCTAGTTGGCTGGCTGCTGTAGCATTGGGTGATTGCATCCAGTGCAAAGCCAAAGCGACGGAAACTGCTTCCCAGCTGATGCCCGAAGACGATTCGGCTGTTATTGCAGGTTGCGTTGGTGTGTAACCCAAAGCACTATTGGCACATTCGGAGCCAGTGAGGTGAGTGGTACCGGGAGCTGCTGATAAGCCTTCATCATTTTTAACATGCTAATCATAGAATCACACAGCACAAGAGGCCATTCAGCCCATCGTGCCTGTGCCGGCTCTGGTAGACCTATCCCACTACCCCGCTCCTTCTCCATAGCCCTGGAAGTTTTCCCTTCCAGTATTTATCCAATTCTCTTTTGAAAGTCATTATTGAATCTGCTTCCACCGCCCTTTCAGGCAGCGCGTTCCAGATCACAACAACTCATTGCGTAAAATAATGTTTCCTCATCTCCCCTCTGGTTTTGCCAATCACCTTAAATCTGTGTCCTCTGGTTACCGACCCTCCTGCCACTGGAAACAGTTTCTCCTTATTTACTCTATCAAAACCACTCATGATTTTGAACACCTCTATCAAATCTCCCCTTAACCTTCTCTGCTCTAAGGTGAACAACCCCAGCTTCTCCAGTCTCTCCACATAACTGAAGTCTCTCACCCCTGGGACCATTCTAGTAAATCTCCTCTGCACCCTCTCCAAGGCCTTGACATCCTTCCTAAAGTGCGGTGCCCAGGATTGGACACAATACTCCAGCTGGGGTCTAACCAGTGTTTTATAAAGGTTTAGCATCACTTCCTTGCTTTTGTACTCGATTCCTCTATTAATAAAGCCAAGGATCCCATACGCTCTTTTAACAGCCTTCTCAACCTGTCCTGCCACCTTCAATGATTTGTGTACGAACACCCCCCGGTCTCTCTGTTCCTGCACCCCCTTTAAAATTACCATTTAGTTTTTATTGCCTCTCCTCATTCTTCCTACCAAAAAGTATCACTTCACACTTCTCTGTGTTAAATTTCATCGGCCATGTGTCTGCCCATTTCACCAGTCTGTCTATGTCCTCCTGAAGTCTGGTACTATCTGCCTCATTGTTTACTACATTTTCGAGTTTTGTCATCATCTGTAAACTTTGAAATTATGGCCTGTATACCCAAGTCCAGGTCATTAATATATATCAAAGAGAGCAGTGATGCTAATAATGACCCCTGGGGGACTCCACTGTATACCTCTCTCCAGTCTGATCAACAACCGTTCACCACTGCTCTCTGCTTACTGTCCCCTAGCCAATTTTGTATCCATGCTGCCACTGTCCCTTTAATCCCATGGGCTTTAATTTTGCTAATAAGTCTATTATGTGGCACTTTATCAAACGCCTGTTGAAAGTCCATATACACAACATCAACCGCACTACCCTCATCCACCCTCTCCGTTACTTCATCATGAACTCGATCAAGTTAGTCAAACACATAGGGGGAGAAATTGGGTGAGTAGCGCCACCTGTTAGCGCCTAAAGAGGCAGTCAGTGGCTGCAGCGTCACTGGCTGTGTCTCCCGCGATATTCAGTAAGGGCGCTAATGATGGCGTTAGGCATTTGCGCTGCGCCGCCACCGATGATGTCATCGGTGTGCGCAGTGCCCCATTCGTGCCCCGTTCGCGATATTTGGTAGCGAACGCCGCAGTTGCGCCGCTCGCTACCCGCGCCCGGCTCACGGGGCCTTACTGTGCCGGCAGCGGCGCAAGTTAAGGTGGAGGTGCGGGACGGCCGCCTTTTCAGCGGCTGCCTGCCAGCACCTCCGTCCCCGACCTCCTAACCACCCCCCCACGGCATTGCCGGCTGTTTCCCAAGGGCCCGGCACTTCTCCTTGGTGCTGGGCTCGTTTGCCGGCACTCGCGATCGGGGATCGCGCTGTTGCAGGCCCCTCCCCCTTAACAGTGGGAGGAAGGCCTGCAGTACCGCAGCATGCCGTGCCGCAGCGTGTGGCGCTGCGGCATGTTGCGCTGCGATATTCAGTTTCAGCGCCCTAAAAGGGACGCGGAGCGCCTCGAGCCTCGCCCCGTGTCCCTCGAGCAGCAATGAAACTGAATATCTGACGATCGCTAAAGCCTCGAACGCTGCGCTAAATCCTGCGCTCAGGCGACTTTTGCGCCACTTTGGCGCCCCAACCCAATTTCTAGGCCATAGAAACATAGAAGATAGGAGCAGGAGTAGGCCATTCGGCCCCTCAAGCCTGCTCCGTCATTCAATGCGATCATGGCTGATCATCCAAATTCAGTACCCTGTCCCTGCCTTCTCCCCATATCCCTTGATCCCTTTAGCCTTAAGAAATATATCCAACTCCTTCTTGAATATATTTAATGAACTGGCCTCCACCGCCCTCTGTGGCAGAGAATTCCACAGGTTCACCACTCACTGGGTGAAGAAATTCCTCCTCATCTCAGTCCTAAATGGATTACCCCTTATCCTTAGACTATGACCTCTGGTTCTGGACTCCCCGGACATTGGAAACATCCTTCCTGCATCTAGTCTGTCCAGGCCTGACAGAATTTTATAGGTTTCGATGAGATCCCCTCTCAATCTTCTAAACTCCAGTGAGTATAAGCCCAATTGACACAATCTCTCCTCATACATCATTCCTGCCATCCCAGGTATCAGCCTGGTGAATCTTCGCTGCACTCCTTCCATGGCAAGAACGTCCTTCCTCAGATAAGGCGACCAAAACTGCACACAATACTCAAGGTGCGGTCTCACCAAGGCCCTGTACAACTGCAGCAAGACATCCTTGTTCCTGTACTCGAACCCTCTCGCTACGAAGGCCAACATACCATTTGCCTTCTTAATCGCCTGCTGCACCTGCATGCTTACTTTCAGCGACTGGTGCACAAGGACACCCAGGTCTCTTTGCACTTCCCCTTCTTCTAGTCTATTGCCATTCAAATAATAATCTGCCTTCCTGTTTTTGACACCAAAGTGGATAACCTCACATTTATCCACATTATAGTGCATTTGCCATGTTTCTGCCCAATCACCCAACCTGTCCAAATCGTACTAGAGTTTCACGACATCCTCCTCACAGCATACCCTCCCACCCAGCTTTGTGTCGTCTGCAAATTTGGAGATATTACATCCAATTCCCTCGTCCAGATCATTAATATATATTGTGAACAGCTGGGGTCCTAGGACCGATCCTTGCGGTACCCCACTAGTCACTGCCTGCCACTCAGAAAATGACCCATTTATTCCAACTCTTTGCTTTCTATCCGCCAACCAGTTCTCTATCCAAGTCAATACCTTGCCCCCAATCCCATGTGCCTTAATTTTGCATGCTAATCTCTTATGCGGGACCTTATCGAAAGCCTTCTGAAAGTCCAAATACACCACATCCACTGGTTCTCCCTTATCTATTTTACCAGTTACATCCTCAAAAAATTCCAGTAGATTAGTCAAGCACGATTTACCTTTTGTAAATCCATGTTGACTTTGTCCGATCCTGTCACTGCTTTCCAAGTGCTCTGCTATTACATCTTTTATAATGGACTCTAGCATTTTCCCCACTACCGATGTCAGGCTTACCGGTCTATAATTCCCTGCTTTTTTTCTACCACCTTTTTTAAATAGTGGTGTAACATTAGCTACCCTCCAATCCATGGGTACTGTTCCAGAGTCTATCGAGTTCTGGAAGATGACCAGCAATGCATCTACTATTTCTAGGGCCACTTCCTTAAGTACCCTAGGATGTAGATTATCAGGCCCTGGGGATTTATCGGCCTTCAGTCCTATAAATTTTCCTAACACCATTTCCCTACAAATACTGATTTCTTTCCGTTCCACCCTTTCATCAGACCCTATGTTCCCTGGCATCTCTGGGATGTTATTTGTGTCCTCCTTTGTGAAGACAGAACCAAAATAGGTATTTAGTTGGTCAGCCATTTCTTTCTTCCCCATTATAAATTCCCCTGATTCTGACTGCTTTTAACAAATCCATGCTGTCTTTCATTTATTAACTCGTATTTTAATTTTGTCCCGGATTATTGTCTCTAAAAGTTTCCCCACCTCTGACGTTAGGCTGACCGGCCTGTAGTTGCCGGGTTTATCCTGCTCCCCTTTTTTGAACAGGGGTGTAACATTTGCAATCCTCCAGTCCTCTGGCATCACTCCCAGAGCCAAGGAGGATTGGAAGATTGTGGCCAGAGCCTCCGAAATTTCCACCCTTACTCCCCTCATAACCTCGGATGCATCCCATCCGGACTGAGTGACGTTTCTACTTTGAATGCTGCCCACTGTTTTGGTACCTCCTCTTTCTCTATTTTTATCCTATCCAATATCACTACTGCCTCCTCCTTCACTGTGACATGGGCAGCATCCTCTTCTCTAGTGAAGACAGATGCAAAGTTCTCATTTAATACCTTAGCCCTGCCTTCTGCCTCCACAAGAAGATCTCCTTTTTGGTTACTAATTGGCCCCGCCCTTCCTTTGACTACCATTTTACTATTTATGCGTTTATGAATGACTTTTGGGTTCCCTTTAATGTCAGCCGATAATCTATTCACATACTCTCCCTTTACCCACGCTCGGTATTTTGCTCGGAGGCTGATGTAGTCTCTGGTTGTGTGGCTGCCCATTCTCTGTGCAGGGGTGAAAGGTAATCTTTGAAGTTTCTCGTGCTCCACAGCTAAAGATCGCCAACCCTCCTGGATTGTTCCAGAATTAAAGGTCAATCTCTCGGACACTCCTGCGAGCAGTGCGGGAGAGAGATCGTCGGGGACGTCTTTGTTCTCCTGTTTAACTCCGGGCCGGACTCGCGACAAGCAGGGCCACCGCACACCCAGCTTGCAGTGGGGCCCTGGCCGCTTGTGCGCTTCGGTAAAACCGCGGGATGGATAGAGCAGTTTCTGCAGAGCCGAGGACTCTGGGTATTGTGTCCACCATTATCAGACGATCGCCAGGTGACCAATGGTGGGAGTGTAGGGGCGGGGCGGTTGGAGGCAGGAGTTTGTGGGGGTGGCGAAGAAGTTCTAGAACTTGAGAAGCATGAAACCATGAAGGGTTTAAATTGGAAGCATTGGGGAATTCAGAGCCAGTGTTGCAAAATTCAGGTTCTGCCGCAGACACCTTCCTGGGTTCAATGGCGCCAGCCATCCCTGTGAGCAGTTTGAGCATCTTTTATGGGAGTGGACACACACTGCCCTATAGCGAGAGCTTGACCCTCGGGTACAGCACAATACCCAAACCAGATATATGTGTCTTTTGGACTTGTATTTCCTCAATTATTCCAAAGTAGGTTCATTTCTCCAGCGACTTCCACCACCTCAGGACACCCCAAAGCACTTTACAGCTAATGAAGTACTTTTTTAAAGTGTAGTCACTGTTTGAAAGTAGGAAATGCAGCAGCCAAGCTCCCACAAACAGCAATGTGATAATGACCAGATAATCTGTTTTTTAGTGATGTTGGTTGAGGGATAAATAATGGCCCCAGGACACCAGGGAGAACTTCCCTGCTCTTCTTCAACTAGTGCCATGGGATCTTTTACGTCCACCTGAGAGAGCAGACGAGGCCTCGGTTTAACGTCTCACCCGAAAGACGGCACCTCCGACAGTGCAGCACTCCTCTCAGCACTGCACTGGAGTGTCAGCCTAGTTTATGTGCTCAAGTCCCTGGAGTGTGACTATGAACCCACGACCTTCTGACTCAGAGGCGAGTGTGCTGCCCACTGAGCCACGGCCGACACTAAAAATATGGTATCATCTGGTCTCAGTAAAAGTGCCCATGAAGCTGTCGGATTGTCATAAAAACCCAACGGGTTCAGTGATGTCCTTCAGGGAAGGAAACCTGCCGTCCTTACCCGGTCTGGGCCTATATGTGACTCCAGTCTCACACCAACATGGTTGTCACTTACCGTCCCTTAGTGTCCAAAGCTCTATCGATCTCAGCCTTGAATATACTCAACGACTGAGCGTCCACAGCCCTCTGGGGCAGAGAATTCCAAAGATTCACAACCGGCGGTTAACATAAAAGTGAACCCAAAAATCTTCTACCGGCATGTAAAGCGGGTAATAAGAGGCGGGGCGGGGCCTATTAGAGACAAAGAAGGTGATATATGCTTAGAGGTGCAGGGCAAGGCTAGAATACTCAATGAGTACTTTGTATTGGTGTTTACTAAGGAGGTGGATGCTGACAAAATATCAGTAGAAGTGGAAAAGGTGGAAGCAATGGAAGGAATGAAAATTGATAGACAGGATATACTAGAAAGGCTGGGTATGCTTAGAGTGGACAAGTCGCCTGGTCCAGATGGCTTGCATCCCAGGTTGCTAAGGGAATTGGGGGAGGAGATAGCGGAAGGGCTTGCTATAATTTTCCAATCTTCCCTAGATGCGGGCGAGGTGCCTGAGGATTGGAAAGTGGCAAATGTGACACCATTGTTCAAGAAAGGGTGTAAGGACAATCCTAGTAACTACAGGCTGGTCAGTTTAACATCAGTGGTGGGTAAAGTTTTAGAAACAATAATCAAGGAAAACATTAACAGGCACTTGGAGAGGTTTAAGCTAATTAAGGAGAGCCAACACGGATTTGTAAAAGGCAGATCATGTTTGACTAATCTAATTGAATTTTTTGATGAAGTAACAGAGAGGATTGATGAAGGGAATGCAATGGATGTTGTCTACATGGATTTTTGGAAGGCGTTTGACAAAGTAGCACATAGAAGGCTGGTTAACAAAATTGAGGCTCATGGAATAGGTGGGTCATTGGCAGCTTGGATAAGGAATTGGCTTAAGGACAGAAAACAGCGAGTTGTGGTAAATGGCTGTTTTTCAGGCTGGAGGATGGTAGACAGTGGTGTTCCCCAAGGGTCAGTGCTGGGGCCACTGCTTTTTTTGATATATATAAATGATCTGGATATTGGAATACAGAGCAGAATTTCTAAATTTGCCGATGACACCAAACTTGGGGGTGTGGCAAACAGTGATGATGATACCAATTGACTGCAACAGGACATAGAAAGGCTAGCAGAATGGGCAGACAAGTGGCAGATGGAATTTAATACAGAGAAGTGTGAGGTGATGCATTTCGGCAGAAGGAACAGGAAGAGGCAATATACACTTAATGGCACAGTTTTAAATAGTGTACAGGGACATAGGGACCTGGGAGTTAATGTGCATAGGTCCCTGAAGGTGGAAGGACATATTGAGAGTGTGGTTAACAAAGCATATGGGATCTTGGGCTTCATAAATAGAGGTATTGAGTACAAAAATAGAGAAGCCATGGTGTGGAGATGCCGGTGTTGGACTGGGGTGGACAAATGTAAGAAGTCACACAACACCAGGTTATAGTCCAAGGCCTAGATTTTCAGTATAGACAGTTTTGGGGCGCTAACCTTAGCGCCCGCCCGAAGTTAGCGCCCGCCCCAAAGTAGCGCCCCGTTGCCGGAAATTCAGTGGCTTCGCCCTAAGAGGTTGGTGGAGCGCTAAAAGAGGCGTTCCACTACTATCTTTAGGCGCTAAGCCGGCGGTGCAGAGCGCTGCGCACGGCAGACACTCTGGTGCCAGTGAGCTCTTAAAGGGGAAGGGTGCATGTGTTTTTTGCAAAGGCAGAGTCTGGGGGGGAAACGAGGAGGAGGAGGAGGAGGAGGAGGAGGAGGAGGAGGAGGAGGAGGAGGAAAACATAAATACACCATTCACAACACACGGGTTCCTTCCATTATAGTGCAGGAGGAGGGCCCTTTAATTTGCGCTCCCCAGGGTGTGTTGCGTTCCATTTTACAAACGCACTGGACGCCAGCCGCACAATCGGGCGGTCCGACTGAAGTTTGGATTCGGGGCGGCCAAAGGGCGTTGCACGAGGATGTGACGTCATTTTCTGCGCGCGCATCCGGGCGGCCGCTAAACTTTGCGCCGGCGCTAACGGGCAACTTAATTTGGGGCGGGGCGCAAACTGCGCTGCGCCCGGGCGCTACACGCATAGCGCCCGAAAATCACTTCTCTTAAGGCGCTAACTGCTGGCGCAAGCAACTGAAAATCTAGCCCCCTCAGTTTTATTTGAAATCACAAGCTTTCGGAGCGCTGCTCCTTCGTCAGGTGAAGTGGAGAGATGCATAAAGACACAGTTTATATAGTCAGAGAACAATGCCAGATGATTACAGGTAATCTTTCTAACTGCCATTTATCACACCTCGGCAGAGAGATAATCACAGCAATCAAAGGTGTGAATGGTGTCCAAACAGGTCAGTCAGGAAAACATTACATCAAAGAACAATGAGGTGGGGTCACAAGGGGTCAAATGTTGCAGATGCTGGGGTCTGTATGAAAAACAAAAAACAGACAAAAAAACATTTTTTTTTGCTGGAAATCACAGCAGGTCCGGCTGCATCTGTGTAGAGAGAACCAGCCAACGACGACTCGAGTCTGGATGACCCTACATCAGGTGGGGTTACATGTAGCATGACATGAACCCAAGATCCCGGTTGAGGCCGTCCTCATGAGTGCGGAACTTGGCTATCAGTTTCTGCTCTACGATTTTGCGTAGTCGTGTGTCTCGAAGGCCGCCTTGGAGAATGCTTACCCGAAGATCGGAGGCTGAATGTCCTTGACTGCTGAAGTGTTCCCCGGCTGGGAGGGAACACTCCTGCCTGGCGATTGTTGCGTGGTGTCCATTCATCCGTTGTCGCAGTGTCTGTATGGTCTCGCCGATGTACCATGCTCCAGGGCATCCTTTCCTGCAACGTATGAGGTAGACAATGTTGGCCGAGTCACATGAGTATGTACCATGTACCTGGTGGGTGGTGTCCTCACGTGTGATGATGGTCTCTGTGTTGATGATCTGGCATGTCTTGCAGAGGTTGCCGTGGCAGGGTTGTGTGGTGTCGTGGTCACTGTTCTCCTGAAAGCTGGGTAATTTGCTGCGAACGATGGTCTGTTTGAGGTTAGGTGGCTGTTTGAAGGCAAGTAGTGGAGGCGCGGGGATGGCCTTAGCGAGGCGTTCGTCATCATTGATGACATGTTGAAGGCTGCGAAGAACATGGCATAGTTTCTCCGCTCCGGGGAAGTACTGGATGACGAAGGGTACTCTGTTGGTTGTGTCCCGTGTTTGTCTTCTGAGGAGGTCTATGCGATTTTTCGCTGTGGCCCGTCGGAACTGTCGATCGACGAGTCAAGCGTCATATCCCGTTCTTACGAGGGCGTCTTTCAGCGTCTGTAGGTGTCCATCGCGTTCCTCCTCGTCTGAGCAGATCCTGTGTATTCGCAGGACTTGTCCATAGGGGATGGCTTCTTTAACGTGGTTAGGGTGGAAGCTGGAGAAGTGGAGCATCCTGAGGTTGTCCGTGGGCTTGCGGTAGAGTGAAGTGCTGAGGTGTCCGTCTTTGATGGAGATTCGTGTGTCCAAGAATGAAACCGATTCTGAGGAGTAGTCCATGGTGAGTTTGATGGTGGGATGGAACTTGTTGATGTTATCGTGTAGTCTTTTCAGTGATTTTTCGCCGTGGGTCCATAGGAAGAAAATGTCGACGATGTATCTGGTGTATAGCATTGGTTGTGAATTCCTGTGCAGTGAAGAAGTCTTGCTCGAACTTGTGCATGAAGGTGTTGGCGTATTGGGGTGCGAATTTGGTCCCCATGGCTGTTCCGTGTGTTTGGGTAAAGAACTGGTTGTCAAAGGTGAAGACATTGTGGTCAAGGATGAAGCAGATGAGTTGTAGGATGGCGTCTGGAGATTGGCTGTTGTTGGTGTTGAGTACTGAGGCTGTCGCAGCGATGCCGTCATCGTGGGGGATACTGATGTAGAGTGCCGAGACGTCCATCGTGGCGAGGAGTGTTCCTGGTTCAACTGGTCCGTGGGTGCTGAGTTTCTGTAAGAAGTCTGTAGTGTCGCGACAGAAGCTGGGGGTTCCCTGTACGATGGGTTTCAGGATGCCTTCGACGTATCCAGATAGGTTCTCACATAGGGTTCCATTGCCTGATACGATAGGACGTCCGGGTGTGTTGGCTTTGTTTATCTTTGGGAGGCAGTAGAAGTCTCCCACGCGGGGAGTACATAAGAACATAAGAAATAGGAGCAGGAGAAGGCCATACGGCCCCTCAGGCCTGCTCCGCCATTCAATAGGATCATGGCTGATCTGAATCTAGACTCACGTCCACTTCCCTGCCCTCTCCCCGTAACCCCTAATTCCCTTATCTGCTAGGAAAATGTCTATCTCCATTTTAAATTTATTTAATGTTGCAGCTTCCACAGCTTTCTGGGGTAGCAAATTCCATAGATTTACTACCCTCTGAGTGAAGAAGTTTCTCCTCATCTCAGTTTTGAAAGGGCAGCCCCTTATTCTAAGATTATGCCCCCTAGTTCTAATCTCACCCATCAGTGGAAACATCCTCACCGCATCCACCCGATCAAGCCCCCTCACAATCTTATATGTTTCGATAAGATCGCCTCTCATTCTTCTGAACTCCAATGAGTAGAGTCCCAACCTACTCAACCTTTCCTCATACATCAACCCCCTCATCTCTGGAATCAACCGAGTGAACCTTCTCTGAACCGCCTCGAGAGCAAGTATATCTTAAATATGGAAACCAAAACTGCACGCAGTATTCCAGGTGTGGCCTCACCAATACCCTGTATAACTGCAGCAAGACTTCCCTGTTTTTAATAAAAGCCAAGATTCCATTGGCCTTCCTGATCACCTGCTGCACCTGCATACTAACTTTTGGTGTTTCATGCACCAGGGCCCCCAGATCCCTTTGTACTGTAGCACTTTGCAGTTTCTCTCCATTTAGATAATAACTTGCTCTTTGATTTTTTTTCTGCCAAAGTGCATAACCTCACACTTTCCAACATTATATTGCATCTGCCAAATCTCTGCCCACTCACTTAGCCTGTCTATGTCCTTTTGCAGGTTTTTTATGTCTTCCTCACTCACTGCTTTCCCTCCCATCTTTGTATCGTCGGCAAACTTGGATATGTTGCACTCGGTCCCTTCCTCCAAATCGTTAATATAGATTGTAAAGAGTTGGGGTCCCAGCACTGACCCCTGCGGAACACCACTAGTTACTGATTGCCAGCCCGAGAACGAACCATTTATCCCAACTCTTTGTTTTCTGTTAGATAGCCAATCTTCCACCCATGCCAGTATATTACCCCCAATCCCGTGATTTTTTATCTTGATCAGTAATCTTTTGTGTGGAACCTTGTCAAATGCCTTTTGGAAGTCCAAATACACTACATCCACTGGTTCCCCTTTATCCACCCTGTATGTTACATCCTCAAAGAATTCGAGCAAATTTGTCAAACATGACTTCCCCTTCGTAAAACCATGCTGACTCTGTCCTATTAAATTATGTTTATCCAAATGCTCTGTTACTGTTTCCTTAATAATGGACTCCAACATTTTGCCAACCACAGATGTTAGGCTAACTGGTCTATAGTTTCCAGCTTTTTGTCTACTTCCCTTCTTAAATAAGGGTGTTACATTAGCAGTTTTCCAATCTGCCAGGACCTTTCCTGAGTCCAGGGAGTTCTGGAAAATGATCACCAATGCATCCACAATCCCTACCGCCGCTTCTCTCAAGACCCTAGGATGTAGGCCATCAGGTCCGGGGGATTTATCCACCTTAAGTCCCATTATTTTACTGAGTACCATCTCCTTAGTGATTTTAACCGTGTTTAGCTCCTCCGCCCCCCCCCCCCCATTGCCCCCTGTTTGTCCAGTGTTGGGATATTTTTAGTGTCCTCTACTGTAAAGACTGATACAAAATATTTGTTCAGCGTCTTTGCCATCTCCATGTTCCCCACCACTAGTTTCCCAGTCCCATCCTCTAAGGGACCAACGTTCACTTTAGCCACCCTTTTTCTTTTTATATAGCTGTAGAAACTCTTGCTATCTGTTTTTATATTTTTTGCTAGTTTACTTTCATAATCTATCTTCCCTTTCTTAATTAATCTTTTAGCTATTGTTTGCTGGCTTTTAAATGCTTCCCAATCTTCTATCCTCCCACTAGATTTGGCTAATTTATATGCCCTTGTTTTCAGTCGAATACTATCCTTTATTACTTTACTAAGCCATGGATGGCTGTCTTTTCTTTTACTCCCCTTTTTCCTCAGTGGAATATATTTATCTTGAAAGATGTGAAATATCTCCTTGAATGTAGACCACTGCTCTTGTACCGTCTTACACTTTAATCTGTTTTCCCAGTCCACTTTAGTCAATTCTGCTCTCATACCTTCATAGTCTCCTTTATTTAAGCTTAGTACGCTGGTTTGAGATCCAACTCTCTCACCCTCAAACTGAATTTGGAACTCAACCATATTATGGTCACTCATTCCAAGGGGATCCTTTACTAGGACATTTTTTATTAATCCTGTCTCATTACACAGGACCAGATCTAAGATTTCCTGCCCCCTGGTTGGTTCAGTTACATACTGCTCAAGGAACCCGTCCCTAATACACTCTATGAACTCTTCCTCAATGCTGCCATGCCCAATTTGATTAGTCCAGTCAATATGAAAGTTGGAATCCCCCATAATTATAGCTGTTCCCTTATTACAAGCCCCAACTATTTCCTGATTTATACTCCGAACAACAGAGTTGCAACTGTTAGGAGGCCTATAGACTACACCCACTAGTGACTTTTTCCCCTTATTATTCCTTATCTCCACCCAAACTGTTTCACTATCCTGATCCTTTGACCCAATATCATTTCTGACTATTGCAGTGATTCCATCCTTGATTGACATAGCAACCCCACCTCCCTTTCCTTCCTGTCTGTCCTTCCTAATTGTCAAATACCCTTGTATGTTTAGTTCCCAGTCATGATTATCTTGCAGCCATGTTTCCGTAATGGCCACCAGATCATACCCATGTGTAGTTATTTGCACCGTCAACTCGTCAATTTTGTTACGAATGCTGCGTGCATTCAGATAAAGAACTTTCAAATATGTTTTCTGACAATTTATTCCTGCTTTTACCCCTTTTACTA
Source organism: Somniosus microcephalus (assembly GCF_052327205.1). Lineage (NCBI taxonomy): Eukaryota > Metazoa > Chordata > Chondrichthyes > Squaliformes > Somniosidae > Somniosus > Somniosus microcephalus. Next base: position 194,255,080 of record NC_140999.1, read on the forward strand.
CTTTACCCTTATCATTATACATTCTGTCCCTTCCTGACATGCTCTGGTTTTTAATTACCCCACTGCTACCTTGCTCTATTGGCTTCTCCGCTGTCATTTTTATTTTTCGCTCTCTTAAAACCTCCCCCCCACTAATTAGTTTAAAGCCCTCTCTACAGCCCTAGTTATTCAATTCGCCAGGATTCTAGTCCCAGCACTGGCCAAGTGAAGTCCGTCCCAACGGAACAGCTCTCTCCCGTCCCAGTACTGACGCCAGTGTCCCAGGAAGCAAAACCCATTTCTCCCACACCAGTCTTTGAGCCACGCATTTAACTCTCTAATTTTATTTACCCTCGCCAAATTTGCACGTGGCTCAGGTAGTAATCCAGAGATTATTACCCTTGTGGTTCTGCTTTTTAATTTGGCCCCTAGCTGCTCAAATTCCCTCAGCAGAACCTCCTTCCTTGTCCTATCTATGTCGTTGGTACCAACATGGACCACGACAACTGGATCCTCCCCCTCCCACTCCAAGTTTCTCTCCAGCCCAGAGGAGATGTCCTTAACCCTGGCACCGGGCAGGCAACACAGCCTTCGGGACTCTCGCTCTCGGCTGCAAAGAACTCTATCTACCCCCCTGACGATACTATCCCCTACCACTACAACATTTCTTTTAACTCCCCCCACTTGTATGGCCCCCCGCTCCATGGTGCTGTGGCCAGGTTGCTCATCCTCCCCGCAGTCCCTGTTCCCATCCTCACAGGGAGTAAGAGCCTGAAACCTGTTGGACAAGAGCAAGGGCTGCGGCTCCTCCAACACTACCTCCTGGATCCCCGTACCTGCCTCACTTCTAGTCACACCATCCTGACCCTGGCCACGGACTACATCTGAATTAATTAATCTAATTGGTGTGACTACCTCCTGATACACAGAGTCCAGGTAACTCTCCCCCTCCCTGATGTGTCTCAGTGTTTGAAGCTCGGACTCCAGCTCTTCAACACGGAGCCGGAATTCCTCGAGCAGCCAACACTTACTGCAAATGTGATCACCATGAGCATCAATGGTGTCCACCAGCTCCCACATATTGCAGCAGCAACACATCACCTGATCTCCCATTCTATGTAATTAATTAAATTTATTAATGGGATGAGAGCGCGTAGGATGCTTTGAAGGTCTGGATCGAAGGTCTTGATCAATCTGTTGAGTTGGTGGGTGTGTTCTTTGGTCGGATCTGCGGGTAACTGTCTGTAGTGTTCCTGGTTGTCCAGTTGTCGGTATGCTTCTTTGCAATAGTCCGTTCTGTTCTGTATGACGATGGCTCCTCCTTTGTCAGCTGGTTTGATGACGATGTTGCGGTTGGTCTTGAGAGCGTGGATGGCGTTGTGCTCAGGTGACATTCTGTCGAGACCATGCAGACACTGCGACAACAGATGAATGGACACCGCGCAACAATCGCCAGGCAGGAGTGTTCCCTTCCAGTCGGGGAACACTTCAGCAGTCAAGGACATTCAGCCTCCAATCTTTGGGTAAGCATTCTCCAAGGCGGCCTTTGAGACACACGACAACGCAGAATCGTAGAGCAGAAACTGATAGCCAAGTTCCGCACTCATGAGGACGGCCTCAACCGGGATCTTGGGTTCATGTCACGTTACATGTAACTCCACCTGACGTAGGGTCATCCAGACTCGAATTGTCATTGGCTTGTTCTCTCTACACAGATGCGGCCGGACCTGCTGTGATTTCCAACAAAAAAAATGTTTTTTTGTCTGTTTTTTGTTTTTCATACAGACCCCAGCATCTGCAACATTTGACCCCTTGTGACCCCACCTCATTGTTCTATGATGTAATGTTTTCCTGACTGACCTGTTTGGACACCATTCACACCTTTGATTGCTGTGATTATCTCTCTGCCGAGGTGTGATAAAGGGCAGTTAGAAAGATTACCTGTAATCATCTGGCATTATTCTCTGACTATATAAGCTGTGTCTTTATGCATCTCTCCACTTCACCTGACGAAGGAGCAGCGCTCCGAAAGCTTGTGATTTCAAATAAAACTGTTCGACTATAACCTGGTGTTGTGTGACTTCTTACAAAAATAGAGAAGTTATGCTCAACCTTTATAAAGTGCTGGTTAGGCCACAACTGGATTATTGCATCCAGTTCTGACCACCACACTTTAGGAAGGATGTGAAGGCCCTTGAGAGGGTGCAGAGGAGATTTACCAGAATGGTCCCGGGGATGGGGGATCTTAGCTACAAGGACAGGTTGGAGAAGCTGGATTTGTTTTCATTAGAGCAAAGGAGGTTGAGGGGTGATTTGATAGAGGTGTACAAGATTATGACGGGTTTGGATAGGCTAGACGGGGAAAGGCTGTTCCCACTAGTTGATGGTACAAGGACTAGGGGACACAGATTTAAGGTTTTGGGCAAGAGATACAGGAGGGACGTGAGGAAAAACTTTTTTATGCAGCGAGTGGTGATGACCTGGAATTTTCTGTCAACGGAAGTGGTGGAAGCGGAGACACTGAATGTTTTAAAGGGGAGACTGGATAGGCACTTGAGGGAAATAAACCTGCAGGGCTACGGGGATAGAGCGGGGGAATGGGACTGACTGGATTGCTCTACAGAGAGCTGGCATGGATTCGATGGGCCGAATGGCCTCCTTCTGTGCCGCTTTGACTCTATAGGGGAAAAATTTGGTTACTTTGCGCCTCCCATTAGCGCCCTAAGAGGTCGCTAATGGGGCGCAAATCAACGAGCGCCCGGACATGGCGATGTTTGCGCCGCTCGCGAAATTGACCAGACATTTTGCGGCGGCGCTAAACACTACCGCCATGAACTGCTGCACTGGAAAATCATGACATTAGTCAAGTGCGCAACGCCCCAGTAGCGCCCCGGACCGGATATTGAGTGGCGCCCCCTGCCTTACCGCCTGCCGCTAGCAACGACAGGTTGAGGGGAGCGTTATGCTGTCAGAAAGGGACTGGGGGAGCGCTATTTAAAGGCGACCACTTCCTGCCTTTTTTTGTCGGCAACATTTTTGCACCACTCATTCTGAGAGAGAGAGAGAGACTTCTGGAGAGATTCAACGCTGTGTGAAGGAGTTTTGGGTACTGAGCAGCACTTTGCAGGTTCATTTTGATTTGTCCTTCCTTGCATCGATTTAGAAGAGACTGTGGGGGCTGCACTCTGAGCTCTTTCCCTGGGTCTCTCCATTGTTCTTTCCAGCAGAGTTGATGTACAGGTCTCTCCAGGCCGAGATTCAAGGCTGCAATGAGCAGGGTGTGGATGGAGAGCAAGATCGACCCTCCCCTTTAAGAACTGGCTGGCGCCATTGTGTCTGTGTTCCATTGCTGACTGACAGTACATGAGCTTCGCCAGCGCTCTGAGGTAGCGCCTCGCTCCTCGGCAGTAGCACCTTAAGAGAGGTGTGTAACGCCTGATTTAGCGCTCCAATCACCTCCAGGGGCGAGAGAAGCCAAGTTTGCAGTCGAAGGTGATAATTAGTGCCAGGCGCTAAACTTTGCACCCGGCCGATAATTGTGCCCCAAACGGGCGATACCGAATTTCTCTCCCTATGACTCTATGAAGAAATTTCTTCTCATCTCAGTCCTGTAGCATGTGGGAGCTGGTGGACCCCAGTGTGATCCACAACAACCACATCTGCAGCAAGTGTCTGCAGCTCGAGGAACTTCGGCTCAGAGTTGATGAGCTGGAGTCCGAGCTTCAGACACTGCGACACATCAGGGAGGGAGAAAGTTACCTGGACACTGTGTTCCAGGAGGCAGTCACACCCCTTAGGTTAAATACTTCAGATTTGTTCCGTGGTCAGGGACAGGAGGTTGTGACTACGAGTGAGGCAGGTATGGGGATCCAGAAGTTAGCATTGGAGGAGCCTCAGCCCTTGCAATTCTCCAACAGGTACAAGGTTCTTACTCCATGTGTGGACGAGGGCAGGGACTGCAGGGAGGATGAACAAACTGACCACAGCACCATGGTACAAGGAGCCATTCAAGTGGGGGGAGTAAAAAGAAATGTAGTAGTGGTAGGGAACAGTATAGTTAGGGGGATAGATACTGTTCTCCGCAGCCGAGAGCGTGAGTCCCGAAGGCTGTGTTGCCTGCCTGGTGCCAGGGTTAAGGACATCTCCTCTGGGCTGGAGAGGAACTTGGAGTGGGAGGGGATAGATCCAGTTGTCATGGTCCACATAGGTACCAACGACATAGGTAGGACTAAGAAAGAGGTTCTGCTGAGGGAGTATGAGCAGCTAGGGACTGAATTAAAAAGCAGAATCAGAAATCTAATAATCTCTGGACTACTACCTGAGCTACGAGCATGGAAACACAGAAACATAGGAGCAGGAGTCGGCCATTCGGCCCTTCAAGCCTGCTCCGCCATTCAATGCGATCATGGCTGATCCTCCATCTCAATACCATGTTTCTGCTCTCTCCACATACCACTTGATGCCTTTTGTGTCTAGAACCAATTGGCATAGGGTCAATAAGATCAGAGAGTTGAATGTGTGGCTCAAAGATTGGTGTGGGAGAAATGGGTTTAGATTCATGGGGCACAGGCACCAGCACTGGACGGGCTTCACTTGAACTGTGCTGGGACCAGTGACCTGGCGAATCGAATAACAAGGCTGTAGATAGGGCTTTAAACTAACTAGTGGGGGGGAGGGTTCAGGTGAGGGGAAGCTTAGAATGTTAAATAGAAAGGACAAGGCAATAGTGCAGGGAAGTGATAGGGGTAATGATAACCAGAGTGTGACAGGAAGGGACAGAGTGTACAAACATAAGAGTGCACCAGCAAATAGGGCCAGAGTAGGGAAAATGGTAAAAAGACAAAATTAAAGGTTCTTTATCTGAATGCATGCAGCATTCATAACAAGATAGATGAATTGACGGCACAAATAGATATAAATGGGTATGATCTGATAACCATTACAGAGACATGGTTGCAAGGTGACCAAGGCTGGGAACTGAATATTCAGGAGTATTTGACATTTCGGAAGGATAAGCAGAAAGGAAAAGGAGGTGGGGTAGCTCTGTTAATAAAGGATGTGATCAGTGCAGTAGTGAGAAATGATCTTGGATCGGAAGATCAAGATGTAGAATCAGTTTGGGTGAAGATAAGAAATAATAAGGGAAAGAAGTCACTGTGGGCGTAGTCTATAGGCCCCCTAACAGTAGCTACACTGTAGGATAGAGTATAAATCAAGAAATAATGGGGGCTTGTGAGAAAGGTGCTGCAATAATCATGGGCGATTTTAATCTTCATATTGATTGGACAAAGCAAATTGCCAATGGTAGCCTTGAGGATGAGTTCATAGAGTGCATTCAGGACAGTTTCTTAAAACAATACATTGTGGAACCAACCAGGGAACAGGCTATTTTAGATCTGGTAATGTGTAATGAGACAGGATTAATTAATGATCTCATAGTAAAGGATCCTCTGGGGAAGAGTGATCATAACATGATAGAATTTCACATTCAGTTTGAGGGTGAGAAACTTGGGTCTGAAACTAGTGTCTTAAATTTAAATAAAGGCAATTACAAGGGTATGAAGACAGAGTTGGCTAAAATGGACTGGGAAAATAGATTAAAAGGTAAGAGGGTAGATAAGCAGTGGCAGACTTTTAAGGAGATATTTCATAATTCTCAACAAAGATATATTCCAGTGAGAAAGACTCTATGAGAAGGATGAACCATCCGTGGCTAACTAAGGAAGTTAAAGATGGTGTCAAATTGAAGGAAAAGGCATACAATCTTGCAAAGATTAGTGGTAGGCCAGAAGATTGGAATTTTTTTAGAAACCAGCAAAGGATGACTAAAAAAATAATAAAGAGGGAGAAAATAGATTATGAGAGTAAACTAGCAAGAACTATAAAAACAGATAGTAAGAGCTTCTACAAGTATATACAAAGGAGGAGAGTAGCTAAAGTAAACATTGGTTCCTTAGAGGATGAGACTGGGGAATTAATAATGGGAAACAAGGAAATGGCAGAGACTTTGAACAAATATTTTGTATCGGTCTTCATGGTAGAAGACACTAAAAGCATCCCAATAATAGATAATCAAGGGCTATAGGGAGGGGGGAACTAAAGACAATCACTATCACTAGAGAAAAAGTACTAGGCAAACTAATGGGACTAAAGGCTGACAAGTCCCCTGGACCTGATGACCTGCATCCTAGGGTCTTAAAAGAAGTGGCTGCAGAGATAGTGGGTGCATTGGTTGTAATCTTCCAAAATTCCCTAGACTCTGGAAAGGTCCCAGCGGATTGGAAAACTGCAAACGTAACATTCCTATTCAAGAAAGAAGGGAGACAGAAAGCAGGAAACTATAGACCAGTTAGCCCAACATCTGTCATTGGGAAAATGCTGGAGTCCATTATTAAGGAAGTAGTAGCAGGGCATTTAGAAAATCATAATACAGTCAAGCAGAGTCAACATGGTTTTATGAAAGGAAAATCGTGTTTGACAAATTTATTAGAGTTATTTGAGGATGTAACGAGCAGGGTGGATAAAGGGGAACCAGTAGATGTAGTGTATTTGGATTTTCAAAAGGCGTTCGATAAGGTGCCACATAAAAGGTTACTGCACAAGGTAAGAGCTCACAGGGTTGGGGGTAATATATTAGCATGGATAGAGGATTGGCTAACTAACAGAAAACAGAGAGTCGGGATAAATGGGTCATTTCAGGTTGGAAATCAGTAACTAGTGGGGTGCCACAGGGATCAGTGCTGGGGCCTCAACTATTTACAATCTATATTAATGACTTGGATGAAGGGACCGAGTGTAATGTTGCCAAATTTGCTGACGATACAAAGATAGGTGGGAAAGCAAGTTGTGAGGAGGACACAGAGTCTGCAAAGGGATATAGAGAGGCTAAGTGAGTGGGCAAAACTTTGGCAAATGGAGTATAATGTGGGAAAATGTGAGGTTATCCACTTTGGTAGGAAGAATAAAAAAGCAAAATAGTATTTAAATGGAGAGAGACTACAGAATGCTGAGGTACAGAGGGATCTGGGGGTCCTCGTACATGAAACACAAAAAGTTAGCATGCAGGTACAGCAAGTAATTAGGAAGGCGAATGGAATGTTGGCCTTTATTGCAAGGGGTGGAGATGCCGGAGATTCACCTGAAGAAGGAGCAGCGCTCCGAAAGCTTGTGATTTCAAATAAAGCTGTTGGACTATAACCTGGTGTTGTGTGATTTCTTACATTTATTGCAAGGGGGGTGGAGTATAAAAGTAGGGAAGTCTTGCTACAACTGTACAGGGCGTTGGTGAGACCACACCTGGAGTACTGCGTACAGTTTTAGTCTCCTTATTTAAGGAAGGATATACTTGCATTGGAGGCAGTTCAGAGAAGGTTCACGAGGTTGATTCCTGAGATGAAGGGGTTGTCTTATGAGGAAAGGTTGAGCAGGTTGGGCCTATACTCATTGGAGTTTAGAAGAATGAGAGGGGATCTTATTGAAACATGTAAGATTCTGAGGGGGTTGGACAGGGTAGATGCAGGGAGGATGTTTCCTCTCGTGGGGGAATCTAGAACTAGGGGCATAGTTTCAGAATAAGGGGTCGCCCATTTAAGACGGAGATGAGGAGGAATTTCTTCTCTCAGAGGGTCGTGAATCTTTGGAATTCTCTACCCCAGAGAGCTGTGGAGGCGGAGTCATTGAATATATTCAAGGAGGAGATAGACAGATTTCTGAGCAACAGGGGAGTCAGGGGTTATGGGGAACGGGCAGGGAAGTGGAGTTGAGGCCAAGAGCAGATCAGCCATGATCTTATTGAATGGCGGAGCAGGCTCGAGGGGCCGAATGGCCGACTCCTGCTCCTATTTCTTATGTTCTTATGTTCTAAATGGCCGACCCCTTATTCTGAGACTGTGACCCCTGGTTCGAGACTCTCCACCCAGGCGAAACGTCCTCCCAGCATCCGCCCTGTCAAGCCCCTTAAAAATGTTATACATTTCAATGAGATCACTCTCCTAAACTCTAGGGAATATAGGCCTAGTCTATTCAACCTCTCCTCATGGGACAATCCCCCCATCCCAGGAACCAGTCTAGAGAACCTTAATTGCACATCTAACAGTATCATCTCCCCCCATCAGATTCACCCGTGCCCATTGCCCATCCCCCAATGATAATTCAGCGGTTTGACACAGCGCTGTGTGGGCCTGTGGATGGCCCTGTCACTACTACAGCAGCAGGCTGGGGTAGTGATCAGTGAAACGAAACCTATAGTTTCTTCTGGTGCCTGATGTTTCCTGTTAATTCTGTTTGGGTTTCTTACCATTGCTAACAGAACGTGTTCATCAAGCAGCTTGTGGTCTGGAAGATCAATTATAAAATGTCTCTCTGCGCTTTGCCGGCCTGGCAGCTGCATGTATTTTACTTTCCACAGACACGTCTGTAACTGTGGGCCAATTCTTCCTGACTTCAATTTCTCAAGGTTTGGAACCAAGGCTCCTTTATATATATACCTTCGCTTCCCTGCATCAAAGGTACATGTCACAGATAAGACCTCATGACGTATCTGTTCCCGAATCCTTCGAAAACAGTCTATTTGCATAAACAGTTGTCGCTGTTTATTTTAAAGATACTTGTCTCAAACAAGACTTTGTGACTTAACTGTTCTCGAATCCTTTGAGTAGTTTTATTAACCGCTTACCTTCCTGTACTAGAATTAATGGATCCCTCTGCTTATGGCTATTAGACTATCCATTAAAGTTATCCAGGAGGTTATTAAACTAATAAACACGGGCCAGAAAGCGGGGAGGGAAAGAGAACTTTGTGTGATTATCTTCCCAACTGTGGCTGCCTGACTGATACAGAGGCAGTGCTGAGATATTGTTCCTTTGTTCCTATACTTTAATCACACACGGGGGATGTTGTTCCAGTCACTTATTTCCTGGCACAAGTATTTCTTGTAGATAAAACTCAGATATTGAAAGCAGAAGACAAGCCGTGCGTTCTTCCCATGACTCCCTGCTGCTATCCTGTTTATCTTGGGAAGCCTGTTGCTCCAAGATACAAGGAAGTTCGATTATTAACCCTTACCTCCCAGGATGTCCAATATGCTGCACAGTCGGAAGGGCAGTACTGAGGGAGCGCAGCACTGTCGGAGGGGCAGTGCTGAGAGAGCGCCGCACTGTCGGAGGGGCAGTACTGAGGGAGCGCTGCACTGTCGGAGGGGCAGTACTGAGGGAGCGCTGCACAGTTGGAGGGCCAGTGCTGAGGGAGCGCCGTACTGTCGGAGGGGCAGTACTGAGGGAGCGCAGCACTGTCGGAGGGGCAGTGCTGAGGGAGCGCCGCACTGTCGGAGGGGCAGTATTGAGGGAGCGCTGCACTGTTGGAGGGGCAGTACTGAGGGAGCGCTGCACAGTCGGAGGGGCAGTACTGAGGGAGCGCCGCACTGTCGGAGGGTCAGTACTGAGGGAGCGTTGCACTGTCGGAGGGGCAGTACTGAGGGATCGCCGCACTGTCGGAGGGGCAGTACTGAGGGGGCGCTGCACTGTCAGAGGGGCAGTACTGAGGGAGTGCCGCACTGTCGGAGGGGCAGTACTGAGGGAGTGCTGCACTGTCGGAGGGGCAGTACTGAAGGAGTGCCGCAGTGTCAGAGGGGCAATACTGAGGGAGTGCTGCAATGCCGGAGGGGCAGTACTGAGGGAGCGCCGCACTGTCAGAGGGAGTGCTGCACTGTCGGAGGGGCAGTACTGAGGGACGCTACACTGTCGGAGGGGCAGTACTGAGGGAGCGCCGCACTGTCGGAAGGGCAGTACTGAGGGAGCACTGCACTGTCGGAGGGTCAGTACTGAGGGAGCGCTGCACTGTCGGAGGGGCAGTACTGAGGGAGCACTGCACTGTTGGAGGGGCAGTACTGAGGGAGCACTGCACTGTTGGAGGGGCAGTACTGAGGGAGCGCCGCACTGTTGGAGGGGCAGTACTGAGGGGGCGCTGCACTGTCAGAGGGGCAGTACTGAGGGAGTGCCGCACTGTCGGAGGGGCAGTACTGAGGGAGTGCTGCACTTTCGGAGGGGCAGTACTGAAGGAGTGCCGCAGTGTCAGAGGGGCAATACTGAGGGAGTGCTGCAATGCCGGAGGGGCAGTACTGAGGGAGCGCTGCACTGTCGGAGGGGCAGTACTGAGGGACGCTACACTGTTGGAGGGGCAGTACTGAGGGAGCGCCGCACTGTCGGAAGGGCATTACTGAGGGAGCGCCGCACTGTCGGAGGGGCAGTACTGAGGGAGCGCTGCACTGTCGGAGGGACAGTACTGAGGGAGCACTGCACTGTCAGAGGGGCAGTACTGAGGGAGTGCCACACTGTCGGAGGGGTAGTACTGAGGGAGCACTGCACTGTCAGAGGGGCAGTACTGAGGGAGCACTGCACTGTCGGAGGGGCAGTACTGAGGGAGCACTGCAGTGTCGGCGGGGTAGTACTGAGGGAGCACTGCACTGTCAGAGGGGCAGTACTGAGGGAGCACTGCACTGTCGGAGGGGCAGTACTGAGGGAGCGCCGCACTGTCGGAGGGGCAGTACTGAGGGAGCGCCGCACTGTCGGAGGGGCAGTTCTGAGGGAGCACTGCACTGTTGGAGGTACCGTCTTTTGGATGAGACATTAAACCGAGGCCCTGCCTGTTCTCTCAGCTGGATGTAAGAGATCCCACGGCATTATTTCGAAGAGCAGCGATGTGTCCTGGTCAACAGTTAACCCTTCACCATCACCAGCGAAGACAGATCATCTGATCTTTTGTTTATTTGGGCTTGTGGGCCTTTTCTGTAACCAAACTACAAAATGTGTAGTCAGAATGGGAAGAGGTGCTATATAAATGCAAGCTTGTTCTTTATTTCTTGCACATGCTGGGGAACTTCCTTTGAAGAACACGGTAACCCTGTCCACCTCTTGAGGATATATTTAGAGGTTCGTGTGTGATGAAAATGAATTTCACTGGAAAATGTTATTAATTCATTGATCCAGGATAGTTTCCTTAGTTAGTAAATGCTTTTGAGTCCGAGCTGTGTGTGGGGAGTGAGGGATTTGCAAACTAGGGGCTAGATTACAACAGTGACCACACTATGTTCTTGCCATGGAGGGAGTGCAGCGAAGATTCACCAGGCTGATACCTGGGATGGCAGGAATGACGTATGAGGAGAGATTGGGTCGATTGGGCTTATACTTGCTGGAGTTTAGAAGAATGAGAGGGGATCTCATTGAAACTTATAAAATTCTAACAGGACTGGACAGACTAGATGCAGGAAGGATGTTCCCGATGGTCAGGGAGTCCAGAACCAGGGGTCACAGTCTAAGGATAAAGGGTAAGTCATTTAGGGCAGAGATGAGGAGGAATTTCTTCACCCAGAGAGTGGTGAACCTGTGGAATTTTCTACCACAGAAGGCAGTAGAGGCCAGTTCATTAAATATATTCAAGAAGGAGTTGGATTAATTTCTTAAGGCTAAAGGGATCAAGGGATATGGGGAGAAGGCAGGGACAGGGTACTGAATTTGGATGATCAGCCATGATCGCATTGAATGGCGGAGCAGGCTCGAGGGGCCGAATGGCCTACTCCTGCTCCTATCTTCTATGTTTCTATGTTTCAAAAGTACTTCATTCACATTTATATAGCGCCTTTAACGTAGTAAATCGTCCCAAGGCGCTTCACAGGAGCGATTATCAAACAAAGTTTGACACCGAGCCATATCAGGACTTATTCGGGCAGGTGACCAAAAGCTTGTCAGGGTTGGGGAGCCACGGGGCCGTATAAATACGAGGCCGTGCTCTCCAGGCAAAGGTAGGTTCTGGACCCAAGTGCAGAAACCAGACAAGAGACAAATATACAATACTTTGTTTGAACTTTACTAAATTCACACATAACCAGATTAACACAAGGGACACAGCAATATACATAAGAACTAGAGACAAGAGAACTAGAGACAAGTTACAAGACAGCTAGTCAAGATAGGAACTCAGGACAGCTTCCATGAGGAAGCCCACTTGTCTATACTGAGCTTGCAACAAGCTACCACAAGGGGCAACCGGCTTGCCGAGGCACAACTCCAGACAAGCTACCCCGAGGGTAATCGGCTTATCAATGCAAGGCAAGATCCCAACGGCTCCCACATAGCAACACGCTAGTCCAAACAGCACCTTACCAAGACAAGCAGCTCAACAGAACAAGACTTAAATACATCTTAAATCCAGAGACAAGAACACAGACTTAGATACATAGCTCGAGAGAACTAGAACACAAACTTAGATACATAACTCGAGAGAACTAGAACACAGACTTAGATACATAGCTCGAGAGAACTAGAACACAGACTTAGATACATAGCTCAAGAGAACTATGGCAGCCAGCTTGTGAAGGCAAGCTGCCATAGAGGAAAGGCTAGTCACACAGAGAACCTAGTCAAGACAAGGCACATTGTCAAGACTAACTCCCTGGTTCACCCTAGTGAGGACTGAGCACTGAGTGAAACAACAACAGAACTTATATACCAAGAAAACCAGGTGCCAACCATAAACAGCTAACAGGCTGATTAAAAACTAACACAGGGTTAGGAACAATTAACACCAGAGAACGAGAAACAATTAACACAGGAGACTGACAAGTGAAGGTGCCATCTAGAGGTTACAAAAAGGAACTGACTGGCACCCTCACAAAGCTTGGTCAAAGAGGTAGGTTTTAAGGAGCAGCTTAAAGGAGAGAGAGAGAGACGGAGAGGTTTAGGGAGGGAATTCCAGAGCTTGGAGCCTCCGCACTTGGGGAGGGCCTGGGGTCGTGAAAGGCCCAGTGTCAGCCGTGGCTCAGTGGGCAGCACCCTCGCCTCTGAATCAGAAGGTTGTGGGTTCAAGTCCCACTCCAGAGACTCGAGCACATAAAGCTAGGCTGACACTCCAGTGCAGTGCTGAGGGAGAGCCGCACTGTCGGAGGGGCAGTACTGAGGGAACACCACACTGTCGGAGGGGCAGTACTGAGGGAGAGCCGCATTGTCGGAGGGGCAGTACTGAGGGAACACCGCACTGTCGGAGGGGCAGTACTGAGGGAGTGCTGCACTGTCGGAGGAGCAGTACTGAGGGAGCGCCGCACTGTCGGAGGGGCAGTACTGAGGGAGCGCCGCACTGTCGGAGGGGCAGTACTGAGGGAGTGCTGCACTGTTGGAGGGGCAGTACTGAGGGAGCGCCGCACTGTCGGAGGGGCAGTACTGAGGGAGCGCCGCACTGTCGGAGGGACAGTACTGAGGGAGCGCTGCACTGTCGGAGGGGCATTACTGAGGGGGTGCTGCACTGTCGGAGGGACAGTACTGAGGGAGCGCTGCACTGTCGGAGGGACAGTACTGAGGGAGCGCCGCACTGTCGGAGGGGCAGTACCGAGGGAGCGCTGCACTGTCGGACGGTCAGTACTGAGGGAGCGCCGCACTGTCGGAGGGGCAGTACTGAGGGAGTGCTGCACTGTCGGAGGGGCAGTACTGAGGGAGCACTGCACTGTCGGAGGGACAGTACTGAGGGAGCGCTGCAGTGTCGGGGGTGCCGTCTTTCGGATGAGATGTTAAACTGAGGCCCCGTCTGCTCTCTCAGATGGACGTAAAAGATCCCATGGGACTATTTCGAAGAAGAGCCCGGGAGTTCTCCCCGGTGTCCTGGGGCCAATATTTACCCCTCAACCACCATCGCTGAAACAGATTATCTGGTCATTATCACATTGCTGTTTGTGGGAGCTTGCTGTGCGCAAATTGGCTGCCGCGTTTCCTACATTACAACAGTGACTGCACTTAAAAAAGTACTTCATTGGCTTAAAAGCGCTTTGGGATGTCCTGAGGTGGGGAAAGGCGCTATATAAATGCAAGTCTTTCTTTGTAGATTTTGATTGAGTCTGTACATTAGATGAGGAAAGTTGGTGGAAACATTGGATGAGCAAGGCGGGTAGAACTGCCAGTGTGAGTTTACAGTCGGAACTGAACTGCAGATTAACTGTAAGAGGGCTGTGGACAGAAGGTTATGAAACTAGTGAAGCCTGACTGCCTGCCCCGGGGCGGTGCTGGGTTGTTGTGTCATTTCTTGACTCTGACAGAGGGAAGTTTGATCAGCGGCTCGCACTGCTGAACAGTTAGACAGGAACTGGCTTACCCAACCCAGGCCTGCCCAGCCCAGCCTCCCCGGGACAGTCTCTGCCGTTCCCCAGTCTGTCTGCAGAGTGCAGCCAGACACAGACTGGGTCCGCTGGCTGGATTGTTGTCCGGGACAGGGAGGAGGCTGCGGGCTGCAGGGACTCCCCGGAATGGCCATGGCCGAGGCGGTGTAGCCACTGGGCGGGCTCTGCCCGGCAGGTAAGGCAGCTTTAAAGGAGCAAGTTGCTGCAAAGGGGCGAAAGTTTCGATTTCAAACCATTGGCAAAACAGCCGGCGCTCAGACAGCTTCCCGTCTCAGCCCTGGGAGCCGTGTTTGCGTCTAAATACAGCGCTGAGTGTGAGTGTGTCAGGGTGAGTGTGAGTGTGTCAGGGTGAGTGTGAGTGTGTCAGTGAGGGTGAGTGTGTCAGTGAGGGTGAGGGTGTCAGAGTGAGGGTGAGTGTGTCAGAGTGAGGGTGAGTGTGTCAGTGAGGGTGAGTGTGTCAGAGTGAGGGTGAGTGTGTCAGTGAGGGTGAGTGTGTCAGTGAGGGTGAGGGTGTCAGAGTGAGTGTGAGTGTGTCAGGGTGAGGGTGAGTGTGTCAGTGAGGGTGAGTGTGTCAGAGTGAGGGTGAGTGTGTCAGAGTGAGGGTGAGTGTGTCAGTGAGGGTGAGTGTGTCAGTGAGGGTGAGGGTGTCAGAGTGAGGGTGAGTGTGTCAGAGTGAGGATGAGTGTGTCAGTGAGGGTGAGTGTGTCAGAGTGAGGGTGAGTGTGTCAGGGTGAGTGTGAGTGTGTCAGGGTGAGGGTGAGTGTGTCAGTGAGGGTGAGTGTGTCAGAGTGAGGGTGAGGGTGTCAGAGTGAGGGTGAGTGTGTCAGTGAGGGTGAGTGTGTCAGGGTGAGGGTGAGTGTGTCAGTGAGGGTGAGTGTGTCAGAGTGAGGGTGAGTGTGTCAGAGTGAGGGTGAGTGTGTCAGGGTGAGTGTGAGTGTGTCAGGGTGAGGGTGAGTGTGTCAGAGTGAGGGTGAGTGTGTCAGAGTGAGGGTGAGTGTGTCAGGGTGAGTGTGAGTGTGTCAGGGTGAGGGTGAGTGTGTCAGTGAGGGTGAGTGTGTCAGTGAGGGTGAGGGTGTCAGAGTGAGGGTGAGTGTGTCAGAGTGAGGATGAGTGTGTCAGTGAGGGTGAGTGTGTCAGAGTGAGGGTGAGTGTGTCAGAGTGAGGGTGAGTGTGTCAGGGTGAGTGTGAGTGTGTCAGGGTGAGGGTGAGTGTGTCAGTGAGGGTGAGTGTGTCAGAGTGAGGGTGAGGGTGTCAGAGTGAGGGTGAGTGTGTCAGTGAGGGTGAGTGTGTCAGGGTGAGGGTGAGTGTGTCAGTGAGGGTGAGTGTGTCAGAGTGAGGGTGAGTGTGTCAGAGTGAGGGTGAGTGTGTCAGGGTGAGTGTGAGTGTGTCAGGGTGAGGGTGAGTGTGTCAGAGTGAGGGTGAGTGTGTCAGAGTGAGGGTGAGTGTGTCAGGGTGAGTGTGAGTGTGTCAGGGTGAGGGTGAGTGTGTCAGTGAGGGTGAGTGTGTCAGAGTGAGGGTGAGTGTGTCAGAGTGAGGGTGAGTGTGTCAGAGTGAGGGTGAGTGTGTCAGTGAGGGTGAGGGTGTCAGAGTGAGGGTGAGTGTGTCAGAGTGAGGGTGAGTGTGTCAGTGAGGGTGAGTGTGTCAGAGTGAGGGTGAGTGTGTCAGTGAGGGTGAGTGTGTCAGAGTGAGGGTGAGTGTGTCAGAGTGAGGGTGAGTGTGTCAGTGAGGGTGAGTGTGTCAGAGTGAGGGTGAGGGTGTCAGAGTGAGGGTGAGTGTGTCAGTGAGGGTGAGTGTGTCAGAGTGAGGGTGAGTGTGTCAGTGAGGGTGAGTGTGTCAGAGTGAGGGTGAGTGTGTCAGTGAGGGTGAGTGTGACAGAGTGAGGGTGAGTGTGTCAGTGAGGGTGAGTGTGTCAGAGTGAGGGTGAGTGTGTCAGTGAGGGTGAGTGTGTCAGAGTGAGGGTGAGGTTGAGTGGGTGAGGGTGAGTGGGTGAGGGTGAGTGGGTGAGGGTGAGTGGGTGAGGGTGTCGGGGCGAGGGTGTGGGGCGAGGGTGTGGGGGCGTGGGGGTGAGGGTGTGGGGGTGAGGGTGTCAGTGTGAGGGTGTCAGTGTGAGGGTGTGGGGGCGAGGGTGTGGGGGCGAGGGTGAGGGTGTGGGGGCGAGGGTGTGAGGGTGTGGGGGTGAGGGTGTGGGGGTGAGGGTGTCAGTGTGAGGGTGTGGGGGCGAGGGTGAGGGTGAGGGGGTGAGGGGGTGGGGTGAGGGTGTGGGGGTGAGGGTGTCAGTGTGAGGGTGTCAGTGTGAGGGTGTGGGGGCAAGGGTGTGGGGGTGTGGGTGTGAGGGTGTGGGGGTGAGGGTGTGGGGGTGAGGGTGTCAGTGTGAGGGTGTGGGGGCGAGGGTGTGGGGGCGAGGGTGAGGGTGTGGGGGTGAGGGTGTGGGGGTGAGGGTGTCAGTGTGAGGGTGTGGGGGTGAGGGTGTCAGTGTGAGGGTGTCGGGGTGGGGGTGAGGGTGTGAGTGTGACCAAACACTCTGGATGATAAAAGTGCTTCCATTCTGTTTGCTGCTGGAGGTCACTAGACTCCATGATCCGCTGTGTTTTGGGCCCAGGTCTGCTGTCGTGCATTAATTTCACTTCCCTCATGTTGTTGAAACCGAGGTGTTTTCACAAAGAACAAAACTCTTGATTTCCTATTTAATGGGACTAGCTCGCGGTGAGTTTACCAGCGGGTGAGTGAGAGACAAAACAGGGAACAGTCCCACACTCAATCCTTGGCCTGTGAGGTTCATTGATCTCAGCCTGGGCGACTACAAGGGCACTACAACTGGGTTCAGGTACCCGGGTCAGAGAGGGGTGATCATCTCCTGATCACTATCTTGAGACAACTGCGGGGGCATTGCACACGTGCGGACATGGACCGGGGTTAGATGTTGAATGGACTGTGAACAGTCCCTGTCAAGAGTTAGGCTGGTAGAATGGCCTCCTGCTAACGAAGGGTTAATCAAATGGGCCTGCCATTGATTTCTCTTTATTAACTTAACTGTGTCCAGTAACTTTTCAATTGGAGCTGATCTCACAAGCAGTTGGATTATCCCTTTGATATAGACTGATTGTGTAACAAGACCTGGGGAGGCGTGTAGGTGTGAGTGGTTGTGTCGACGGAGCGCCACCTTGTAGAATATTTGTCCTTTAACTTCACCAGGACACAGGAGAGATCTGGCATAGTTATAAAAACAACAACAACAATTTGCATTTATATAGCTCCTTTAACATAGTAAAACGTCCCAAGGTGCTTCACAGGAACAATTATCAAACAAAATCTGACACCGAGCCATAGAAGGAGATATCAGGACAGGTGACCAAAAGCTTGGTCAAAGAGGTAGGTTTTAAGGAGCATCTTAAAGGAGGAGGAAGAGGCGGAGAGGCAATTCCAAAGATAAGGACCCAGGCAGCTGAAGGCACGGCCGCCAATGGTGAAGCGATTAAAATCGAGGATGCTCAAGAGGCCTGAATTGGAGGAGCGCAGTGATCTCGGGGGGTTGTAGGGCTGGAGGAGGTTACAGAGATAGGGAGGGGCGAGGCCATGGAGGGATTTGAAAACAAGGATGAGGATTATAAAGTTGAGGCGTTGTCGGAACGGCAGCTAGTGTAGGTCAGCGAGCCCGGGGTGATGGGTGAACGGGACTGGGTGTGAGTTAGGACACGGGATCAGCGAGCACAGGGGTGATGGGTGAACGGGACTGGGTGTGAGTTAGGACATTGGGCAGTGAGCACAGGGGGTGATGGGTGAACGGGACTGGGTGTGAGTTAGGACACGGGGCAGTGAGCACAGGGGGTGATGGGTGAACGGGACTGGGTGTGAGTTAGGACACGGGGCAGTGAGAACAGGGGTGATGTGTGAACGGGACTGGGTGTGAGTTAGGACACGGGGCAGCGAGCACAGGGGGTGATGTGTGAACGGGACTGGGTGTGAGTTAGGACACGGGGCAGTGAGCACAGGGGGTGATGGGTGAACGGGACTGGGTGTGAGTTCGGACACAGGGCAGCGAGCACAGGGGGTGATGGGTGAACGGGACTGGGTGTGAGTTAGGACACGGGGCAGTGAGCACAGGGGGTGATGGGTGAACGGGACTGGGTGTGAGTTAGGACACGGGGCAGTGAGCACAGGGGGTGATGGGTGAACGGGACTGGGTGTGAGTTAGGACACGGGGCAGTGAGCACAGGGGGTGATGGGTGAACGGGACTGGGTGTGAGTTAGGACGCGGGGCAGTGAGCACAGGGGGTGATGGGTGAATGGGACTGGGTGCGAGTTAGGACACGGGGCAGTGAGCACAGGGGGTGATGGGTGAACGGGACTGGGTGTGAGTTAGGACACGGGGCAGTGAGCACAGGGGGTGATGGGTGAACGGGACTCGGTGTGAGTTAGGACACGGGGCAGTGAGCACAGGGGGTGATGGGTGAACGGGACTCGGTGTGAGTTAGGACACGGCGCAGTGAGCACAGGGGGTGATGGGTGAACAAGACTGGGTGTGAGTTAGGACACTGGTCAGCGAGCACAGGGGGTGATGGGTGAACGGGACTGGGTGTGAGTTAGGACACGGGGCAGCGAGCACAGGGGGTGATGGGTGAACAAGACTGGGTGTGAGTTAGGACACGGGGTCAGTGAGCACAGGGGGTGATGGGTGAACGGGACTCGGTGTGAGTTAGGACACGGGGCAGTGAGCACAGGGGGTGATGGGTGAACGGGACTGGGTGTGAGTTAGGACACGGGGCAGTGAGCACAGGGGGTGATGGGTGAACGGGACTCGGTGTGAGTTAGGACACGGGGCAGTGAGCACAGGGGGTGATGGGTGAACGGGACTCGGTGTGAGTTAGGACACGGCGCAGTGAGCACAGGGGGTGATGGGTGAACAAGACTGGGTGTGAGTTAGGACACTGGTCAGCGAGCACAGGGGGTGATGGGTGAACGGGACTGGGTGTGAGTTAGGACACTGGGCAGTGAGCACAGGGGGTGATGGGTGAACGGGACTGGGTGTGAGTTAGGACACGGGGCAGTGAGCACAGGGGGTGATGGGTGAACGGGACTGGGTGCGAGGTAGGACACGGGGCAGTGAGCACAGGGGGTGATGGGTGAACAGGACTGGGTGTGAGTTAGGACACGAGGCAGTGAGCACAGGGAGTGATGGGTGAACGGGACTGGGTGTGAGTTAGGACACGGGGCAGTGAGCACAGGGGGTGATGGGTGAACGGGACTGGGTGTGAGTTAGGACACGGGGGCAGTGAGCACGGGGTGATGGGTGAACGGGACTGGGTGTGAGTTAGGACACGGGGCAGTGAGCACAGGGGGTGATGGGTGAACGGGACTGGGTGTGTGTTAGGACACGGGGCAGTGAGCACAGGGGGGTGATGGGTGAACGGGACTGGGTGTGAGTTAGGACACAGGGCAGTGAGCACAGGGGGTGATGGGTGAACGGGACTGGGTGTGAGTTAGGACACGGGGCAGTGAGCACAGGGGGTGATGGGTGAATGGGACCGGGTGTGAGTTAGGACACGGGGCAGTGAGCACAGGGGGTGATGGGTGAACGGGACTGGGTGTGAGTTAGGACACGGGGCAGTGAGCACAGGGGGTGATGGGTGAACAGGACTGGGTGTGAGTTAGGACACGGGGCAGTGAGCACAGGGGGTGATGGGTGAACGGGACTTGGTGCGAGTTAGGACACGGGGCAGTAAGCACAGGGGGTGATGGGTGAACGGGACTGGGTGTGAGTTAGGACACGGGGCAGCGAGCACAGGGGGTGATGGGTGAACGAGACTGGGTGTGAGTTAGGACACGGGGCAGCGAGCACAGGGGGTGATGGGTGAACGGGACTGGGTGTGAGTTAGGACACGGGTCAGCGAGCACAGGGGGTGATGGGTGAACGGGACTGGGTGTGTGTTAGGACACGGGGCAGTGAGCACAGGGGGGTGATGGGTGAACGGGACTGGGTGTGAGTTAGGACACGGGGCAGTGAGCACAGGGGGTGATGGGTGAACGGGACTGGGTGTGAGTTAGGACACGGGGCAGTGAGCACAGGGGGTGATGGGTGAACAGGACTGGGTGTGAGTTCGGACACGGGGCAGTGAGCACAGGGGTGATGGGTGAACGGGACTAGGTGTGAGTTAGGACACGGGGCAGTGAGCACAGGGGGTGATGGGTGAACGGGACTTGGTGTGAGTTAGGACACGGGGCAGTGAGCACAGGGGGTGATGGGTGAACGGGACTGGGTGTGAGTTAGGACACGGGGCAGTGAGCACAGGGCGTGATGGGTGAATGGGACAGGGTGTGAGTTAGGACACGGGGCAGCGAGCACAAGGGGTGATGGGTGAACGGGACTGGGTGTGAGTTAGGACACGGGGCAGTGAGCACGGGGTGATGGGTGAACGGGACTCGGTGTGAGTTAGGACACGGGGCAGTGAGCACAGGGGGTGATGGGTGAACGGGACTCGGTGTGAGTTAGGACACGGGGCAGTGAGCACAGGGGGTGTTGGGTGAACGGGACTGGGTGTGAGTTAGGACACGGGGCAGTGAGCACAGGGGGTGTTGGGTGAACGGGACTGGGTGTGAGTTAGGACACGGGGCAGTGAGCACAGGGGGTGATGGGTGAACGGGACTGGGTGTGTGTTAGGACACGAGGCAGTGAGCACGGGGTGATGGGTGAACGGGACTGGGTGTGAGTTAGGACACGAGGCAGTGAGCACAGGGGGTGATGGGTGAACGGGACTTGGTGTGAGTTAGGACACGGGGCAGTGAGCACAGGGGCTGATGGGTGAACGGGACTGGGTGTGAGTTAGGACACCGGGCAGTGAGCACAGGGGGTGATGGGTGAACGGGACTGGGTGTGAGTTAGGACACGGGGCAGTGAGCACAGGGGGTGATGGGTGAACGGGACTGGGTGTGAGTTAGGACACGGGGCAGTGAGCACAGGGGGTGATGGGTGAACGGGACTGGGTGTGAGTTAGGACACGGGGCAGTGAGCACAGGGGGTGATGGGTGAATGGGACCTGGTGCGAGTTAGGACACGGGGCAGTAAGCACAGGGGGTGATGGGTGAACGGGACTGGGTGTGAGTTAGGACACGGGGCAGTGAGCACAGGGGGTGATGGGTGAACGGGACTGGGTGTGAGTTAGGACACGGGGCACTGAGCACAGGGGGTGATGGGTGAACGGGACTGGGTGTGTGTTAGGACACGGGGCAGTGAGCACAGGGGCTGATGGGTGAACGGGACTGGGTGCGAGTTAGGACACGGGGGCAGTGAGCACAGGGGGTGATGGGTGAACGGGACTGGGTGTGAGTTAGGACACGGGGCAGTGAGCACAGGGGGTGATGGGTGAATGGGACTGGGTGTGAGTTAGGACACGGGGGCAGTGAGCACAGGGGGTGATGGGTGAATGGGACTGGGTGTGAGTTAGGACACGGGGCAGTGAGCACAGGGGGTGATGGGTGAACGGGACTGGGTGTGAGTTCGGACACGGGGCAGCAGAGTTTTGGATGAGCTGAAGTTTATGGAGGGTGGAATGTGGGAGGTTGGCCAGGAGTGCGTTGGAATAGTCGAGTCTCGAGGTAGCATCATCACAGATGAGGGTTCCAGCTGCAGATGAACTGAGGCGGGGTGGAGTTGGGCGATGTTACGGAGGTGGAAGTCGGCGGTCTTGGTGATGGTGAGGATATGGGGCGGAAACTCATCGCGAGGTCAACCACAACACCAAGGTGGCGAACTGACAGTTGCCAGCGATGGAGTCGGTGGTCAGGGAACGGAGTTTGTGGCGGGGCCGAAGACAACGGCTCCAGTCTTCCCGAGGTTTAGTTGGAGGAAATTTCTGCTCATCCAGTTCTGGATGTGGGACAAGCAGTGTGACAAATCAGAGCTGGTGGAGGGGTCGGGAGCGGTGATGGTGAAGTAGGGCCGGGTATCGTCAGCGTACACCGGGAAACTGAGGCTGTGTTTTCGGATGATGTCGCCGAGCGGCAGCATGTAGATATAAACGGTTATGGTGGTTCGGGTGTTTGTATTGATAGATGAACAGCTGGAAGCAAAGGCTACCCTTGGAAGGCAACATATGTCGAGAGGAATCTGGCCAAGTGTGGTGGGAAAGTCGCACCGTGCAGGAGTGCTCGCGGGCCTTTGACAGCTCAGGAATTTCTGGAACTGTCTTCGGCCTAAGGATTTGATTGACAGATCAATCAGGATGTGTAAAACTGAAATCATTGATAAGGAAGATCAGGGAATGCTGAAACATAAAAAATATATAAAAAGGTGCTTACTGGCTGAGCTAGCTGAGAATCCCATCAGAATTCCATCAGCCTGTAATCTCACGTTTAACGTTTGTGAATTCTCCGCCAAACTCGCCAGGTTTTTCCGTGAATGCTGCTGTTTGTGTGGTTAATTATTGCCAATAAATCTATATCACCTGTAATGCTGTGAACCCTGTTATGTTGAGGAGTAATTTATCAGTAAGAGCATCCACCCTCTAACACCTCTGGCGGGGTCCGAGAGGATCCCCAGTGGCCGGGACCCCTTCATCCCGGCCAGAATCCGAGCTTGCTGGAGAGGAGGAGGAGAAAATCGGCGGCAAAAGTCAAAATAAAATAATCCGACTACAAATATTCTTTTCCCAATCTTCCGTCGAATATTTCAAAATTTGGAAAGAATTCTATTTGATGGCTTTCGGTGATTCTAATCACTGAATATTACTTGACCAACACATTTTCAAGATGATGAGAGGTTTTGATCGAGTAGAGAGAGAAAAAATACTCCCTCTGGTGAGTGGGTCAATAACCACAGGTCATGGATTCAAAATCATTGGCAAAGATCCAGAGGGGAGATCGAAACATCGAAGATAGGAGCAGGAGTCGGCCATTCGGCCCCTCGAGCCTGCTCGCCATTTAATGAGATCATGGCTGATCATCCAAATTCAGTACCCGGTCCCTGCTTTCTCCCCATACCCCTTGATCCCTTTAGCCTTAAGAAATATATCTAACTCCTTCTTGAATATATTTAATGAATTGGCCTCTACTGCCTTCTGTGGTAGAGAATTCCACAGGTTCACCACTCTCTGGGTGAAGAAATTCCTCCTCATCTCTGTCCTAAATGGCTTACCCCTTATCCTTAGACTGTGACCCCTGGTTCTGGACTCCCCGACCATCGGGAACATCCTTCCTGCATCTAGTCTGTCTAATCCTGTTAGAATTTTATAAGTTTCGATGAGATCACCTCTCATTCTTCTAAACTCCAGTGAGTATAAGCCCAATCGACCCAATCTCTCCTCATACGTCATTCCTGCCACCCCAGGTATCAGCCTGGTGAATCTTCGCTGCACTCCCTCCATGGCAAGAACATCCTTCCTTGGATGAGGAGAATTTCTTTTCACTGAGAGTTGTCGGGATCTGGAACAGTCAGCTTGTAAAGGTGGTGGAAGCTGAATCCATCAGTAATTTTGACAGGGAGTTGGACGGGTGCTGGAGGATGAGGAACTCACAGGGTTACGGACAAACAGCGGGGGTGTGGGACTGAGCACAACTGCTCTTTCAAAGAGCCGGCACAGGCACGATGGGCCGAATGGCCTCCTTCTGAGCTGTAAATTTTTATGATTCTATGAACAGGCTGGGACACGGAATGAGAGGAACTGGTTCATTCCAGTCCAGGCCTATAGCCGAGGAACCTCACCACCATCCCTCCACAGGGGAGGCACCAGCTAAACTATTGTGTCCAACTCTGGGCACCGCACTTTTAGGAAGGATGTCAATGCCTTGGAATCAAAGATTGTCAGGCAAAATTGTAATCGAACAATGGGCTGCCTTTAAAGAGGAGATAGTTCGGATACAGTCGAGGTACATTCCCACGAGGGGGGAAAGGTAGGGCAACTAAAACCAGAGCTCCCTGGAGGACGAAAGAGATAGAGAGTAAGATGAAGCAGAAAAAGGGTGCGTATGACATTTGTTAGGTTAAGAATACAAGTGAGAATCAGGCTGAATATAGAAAGTTCAGAGGGGAAGTGAAAAAAAATAGGAGGGGCAAAGAGAGAGTATGAGAATAGAATGGCAGCCAACATAAAAAGGTAATCCAAAAGTCTTCTATAGGCATATAAATAATAAATGGGTAGTAAGAGGAGGGGCGGGGCCAATTAGGGACCAAAAAGGAGACCCACGCATGGAGGCAGAGAGCATAGCTGAGGTGCTAAACGAGAACTTTACATCTGTCTTCACCAAGGAAGAAGATGCTGCCAAAGTCATTGTGAAAGAGGAGGTAGTTGAGATACTGGATGAGATTAAACATTGATAAAGAGGAGGTAGTAGAAAGGCTGTCTGAGCGTTACTGGGGGGGCATTGTATTGCTGACAGCCTCCGAGCAGGGCATGTGCCCACCCACTCAAGGACCAAGGCAAAGATGAGGGATTTCCAAGAAAACACTTGGATCAAAAAATGTTTTCTAAAACAAGAAATCAGTACATAGAAAACTGGACCGAACATCAAAGATAATTGGACAGTCCACCAAAGCCTTTTCTTTTTGATTAATGAACGTAATTGGCATAATTATGCACTTGAATAATTTTTCCAACGACTTGTACATTCACCAGCATTGCTGCTCGATAAGGACAATGCTGTCTGTGTCTGTAAACTGTTCAAGAGGGATTGTCCCAGTTGCTGGAATAATTGAACAGCCCAGTGGTCATGTGTGCAGCTCATTGCAATGACATCTTAACGGTGCATTTACTGCATGTGGCACAGTGATAGCAGTGAGTGCAATTTCTAATCACTTCAGCAACTGTACCTCCAAGTCTGTCTGTTCTTAGCAGCATTGCTCCAGGCCCAGGATCAGAGAATTCATAGGAACAAGAAAGGTCCACTGGTCCTGATGTATCTGCCCCTTTGTTATCGACAGTCTCAACCAACCTGGAACTACAGCAGTGACTGCCCTTGACATCAAGGCAGCATTTGACCGAGTGTGGCATCAAGGAGCCCTAGTAAAACCGAAATCAATGGGAATCGAGGGGAAAACTCTCCACTGGCTGGAGTCATACCTAGCACAAAGGAAGATGGTTGTGGTGGTTGGTGGTCAATCATCACAGCCCCAGGACATCGCTGCAGGAGTTCCTCACGCAATGTCCTAGGCCCAACCATCTTCAGCTGCTTCATTAATGACCTTCCCTGCACAGTGTTCAGTGTCATTCGCAACTCCTCAGATAATGAAGCAGTCCATGCCCGAATGCAACAAGACCTGGACGACATTCAGGCTTGGGCTGATAAGTGGCAGGTAATATTTGAGCCACACAAGTGCCAGGCAATGACTATCTCCAACAAGCGAGAGTCTAACCACCGCCCCTTGACATTCAACGGCATTACCATCGCCGAACTCCCCACCATCAACATCCTGGGGGTCACCATTGACCAGAAACTTAACTGGACCAGCCACATAAATACTGTGGCAACCAGAGCAGGTCAGAGGCTAGGTATTCTGCGGCGAGTGTTTCAACTCCTGAATCCCCAAAGCCTTTCCACCATCTACAAGGCACAAGTCAGAAGTGTGATGGAATACTCTCCACTTGCCTGGATGAGTACAGCTCCAACAACACTCTAGAAGCTCGACACCATCCAAGACAAAGCAGCCCGCTTGATTGGCACCCCATCCACCACCTTAAACATTCACTCCCTCCACCACCGACGTACCGTGGCTGCAGTGTGCACCATCTACAAGATGCACTGCAGCAACTCGCCAAGGCTTCTTCGGCAGCACCTCCCAAACCCGCAACCTCTTCCACCTAGAAGGACAAGGGCAGCAGGTGCTGGGAACACCACCACCTCCAAGTTCCCCTCCAAGTCACACACCATCCTGAATGGGAAGTGTATCGGCCGTTCCTTCATCATCGCTGGTTCAAAATCCTGGAACTCCCTCCCTAACAGCACTGTGGGAGTACCTTCACCACACGGACAGCAGCGGTTCAAGAAGGCAGCTCGCCACCACCTTCTCAAGGGCAGTTAGGGATGGGCAATAAATGCTGGTCTTACCAGCAACGCCCACATCCCAGGAACAAATAAAAAAAGTGCAAAAAGCAGGAGGAAAAAGTTTCTTTCACTTCTTTTGTCCGATTGCAGCCCTGCCTTCGATCTATTTTCTTTTCTTTCCAGTTTTGAAGAAGGGTTTCGACCCGAAACGTCAACTCAAATTTCTCTCCACGGATGTTGCCTGGCCTGCTGAGTTTTTCCAGCATTTTCTGTTGTTATTTCGGATTTCCAGCATCTGCAGTATTTTGCTATCGGAAAAAGAGAGGGAATTAGAGCAGAAAATCCCCCCCCAAAATAAGTTGAATAAACAAACTGAATGTGGAACTCGCTACCACAGGGAGTGGTTGAGTTGCATTTAGCAGAGATACATTTAAGGGGAAGCTAGATAAACACATGAGGGAGAAGGGAACAGAAGGATATGTTGATAGGGTGAGATGAAGAGGGGTGGGAGGAGGCTGGTGTGGAGCATAAACACCGGCACGGACCAGTTGGGCCGAATGGCCTGTTTCTGTGCTTAGAAATATAGAACATAGAAAAATAGGAGCAGGAGTCGGCCCTTCGAGCCTGCTCCGCCATTCAACATGATCATGGCTGATCCTCTATCTCAATACCATATTCCCATTCTCTCCACATACCCCTTGATGCCTTTTGTGCCTAGAAATCTATCTATCTCCTTCTTAAATATATTCAGTGACTTGGCCTCCACAGCCTTCTGTGGTAGAGAATTCCACAGGTTCACCACCCTCTGAGTGAAGACATTTCTCCTCATCTCAGTCCTAAATGTCCTACCCCGTATCCTGAGACTGTGACCCCTCGTTCTAGACCCCCCAGCCAGGGGAAACATCCTCCCTGCATCCAGTCTGTCTAGCCCTGTCAGAATTTTATTCGTTTCAATGAGATCCCCTCTCATTCTTCTAAACTCTAGTGAATACAGGCCTAGTCGACCCAATCTCTCCTCATACGACAGTCCTGCCATCCCAGGAATCAGTCTGGTGAACCTTCGCTGCACTCCCTCTATGGCAAGTATATCCTTTCTTGGGTAAGGAGACCAAAACTGCACACAGTACTCCAGGTGTGGTCTCACCAAGGCCCTGTATAACTGTAGTAAGACGTCCTTGCTCCTGTACTGAAATCCTCTTGCAATGAAGGCCAACATACCATTTGCCTTCCTAACTGCTTGCTGCACCTGCATGTTTGCTTTCAGTGATTCGTGTACAAGGACACCCAGGTCCCTTTGTACATCAACATTTCCCAATCTATCACATTTAAATAATACTTTGCCTTTCTGTTTTTCCTAGCGAAGTGGATAACTTCACATTTATCCACGTTATACTGCATCTGCCATGTATTTGCCCACTCACTCAACTTGTCTAAATCGCCTTGAAGCCTCTTCCCATCCTCCACTAAGTGCTGGAGACTCGATGTAATTCTATCGAACTCCCCGCAGTCCGTTCAGTTTCAGTGCGTTTTGCCTTTTGCTGAATGTTCAGATGTTTTCGCACAATCTGCAATCAGAATGTCAAGCTCCTCCAGGGAGGAAGTTACGAGAGAGTTTGGAGCAAGCTTCAGTGTTAATCATTCCCAGAACTTCGGGGAATGTAAATTGGAGGCACGAAATGTCAGCCTTTGTGGCCTGACTGTCCTGTAAAAGGGAGTGTTTACAGAACAAAGCGGGGTTATGTTCGGGCAAAAAAAATCTTGTTTCTCGTTTTTGTTTAAAGATAAAGCAGATATTGGGAGGTTTTTTTTAATCATTCTGTGTCTGGGAGGAACCTGCGATTCCATTTGCTCTTATTTGGCAGACACAGATCGATGAGCTCTTACTGTGTGAGCTACGCTTAAAAGGGCAGTGCCGTCTTAGGATCACAGACCCCTGATCGGTGATGTATCTTAGAAACTAGGGGTGCCTAAAAATGTACAGGAAACTTTTTTATCCAGCACTGACGGGACCGGCGTGGTGCCGGTTGATCAAAAAGTCCGGATTACGGAGAGGTATACTTACTAACGTACGAGAGCCCCATACACGGCCACAGATCCAGGAACCCTGGTTACACGGCCACTAATATGAAGTAAAACTTACCTGAACCTACTCCTGAGTTTTGCCGGTTAAGAGAGATTTCCGGTTATTTAAGTGCCGGTAAAATGAAAGTTTCCTGTATATGGCTACGCGAATAATACTGTGTTTAAATGATTGTATGTTTCTGCTCGAGACAAGTAAGGGGTTAATCTATAAGTTATGTTTACTGGAAAACTTGCATTAGAATTTGAGACAGTCTCTTTAATTAATGAGTTAGATTAGGTGAGGCATAAACATTCCACACGGGCCCACAGGATGGCCCTGCTGTTACGTCTGTTGTTTGTAAGTTAGGATTTTGACTTTGTGAATGTATCTTTAATTTGGCCAGTGAAGGCTCAACCTATGTTTCTTCCATTATCACTAATAACCATATTATAATCTCTACAGATAGAATTTGGAGTTTGTTTAGCAGAACTGCTTGCGAAGTTAATTAGTTGAAAGACATCGAATAAAAGGAATTTAGGGGAGTTAAGGTCTCCATCTCGGGATGGAACAGTCTGTTAGATTAAAGGGAGATAGTTTTCCATAACGGCGGGATGAGCAAGAAGGCTCTGGCTTGAGTCCCTTGATTGGAGGCCAGGCCTAGCACCAATTTTACCCGGGAGGATGGTGGCAAAGAGAGAGAGGACGAATTCCAATGGAGGAACCTTGAAATTGTAAAAACAAGAAAGATAAATTGGATAAGATCATAGACACCTTTTGGGGAGGGCTTTCATCCAAAAATCGAGAATAAAAGTAACACCCTGAGTGCTTGCCCACTCAGACAGTGGAGGGGAGAGCTAAGCAAAGGCTGGGCTGGTCGAGCGCTCTGTCGAGACTGATTCCATGCTCACCACCCATGACCAGAAAGGAAGAGGATCCGCAAATCAGAGAACTGTTCACGTACGCCAGCCGTCTGTCTGATCGGGTCTGGTGCCAGCTGCTTGTCACGGTCGTATGTTTTTGCTGTATTACTAGTGTGTTATATTCCGTCCTAAACTCCGATTAAACACATTGGACTAGAAATTGAGTTGACGCCGCGCCAGGGCTTTAGCGCCGGAAATTTAGCGCCAGCGCTAATTCCCTTGCGCGCGCCAAAAATTCAGTAGCGCCGCGCCCAGACGGCTGCCGGCGCTACTGGCGGGCGTGAGCGCCTCCCAATGGGCGCTGAGTGCCGAATTGCGGCGCTAATCCGGCGCTGCGGCACCCGATGCGGTGCGGCAGGCTGGGGAAGTGCAGGCCTCCTCCTTCAGTTAAGGAGGAGCTGCCTGCACCCGCCCGCTGTCCGTTCAAATATTGAAAAAATGAGCCCGGCACCTCGGACAAGTGCCGGGCTTGCAGGCCAGACGCATCTGTTCCGCGGGGGGGGGGTGGAGGAGTCCGGGGAGGGAGGTGCGGGCAGGCAGCCGACGGGAAAGCGGCCGGCCGCCGCGCGACCTTAATGCGCCGGCGCTAACTCGGGGAAGACTCGGTTGCCAGAGTCTTAGTTGCGGCTGCCACGGGCGAGGCGGCCGCAACTGAATTTCGGCGCTGGGGCCCGTCGGCATGGCAACCGGGACGCTGCGCACACCGATGACGTCATCGGTGCCGGCGCAGCGCTACCGGCTTAACGCCGACGGAAGGGCCCCACTCAATTTCCCAACTGGCCATAACTCCGGCGCTAGGCCCTCTAGCGCCTCAAATGCGGCGCTAAGGCTACTCAATTTCTAGGCCAATATACCCAACATATTGGTTTGCACTCGGTCCTGTTTACCAGAGATACGTGAATCTCTACATGTAAGCGATGAAAAGAAAGAACTTGCATTTATACAGCGCCTTTCACGCTGGGAAAAGTGATCCAACCATGGCTAACTAAAGAAGTTAAGGATAGCATTAGATTGAAAGAAGAAGCTTATAATGTTACAAAGAATAATAGTAAGCCTAAGGATTGGGAGAGTTTCAGAAACCAGCAAAGGTTGACCAAAAAATTGATTAAAAGGGAAAAAATAGAATATGAGAGAAAACTAGCAAGAAATATAAAAGCAGATTGTAAGAGCTTCTACAAGTATATAAAAAGGAAAAGAGTAGCAAAAGTAAACTTTGGTCCCTTAGAGGCTGAGACAGGAGAAATTATTATGGGGAATAAGGAAATGGCAGAAACGTTAAACAAATATTTTGTATCTGTCTTCACAGTCGAAGACACAAAAAGCATACCAAAAATGGTGGGGAACCAAGGGTCTAATGAGGGTGAGGAACTTAACGTAATTAATATAAGTAGAGAAAAAGTGCTAGAGAAACTAATGGGACTAAAAGCCGACAAATCCTCTGGACCTGACGGCCTACATCCTAGGGTTCTAAAAGAGGTGGCTGAAGAGATAGTGGATGCATTGGTTTTGATCTTCCAAAATTCCCTAGATTCTAGAATGGTCCCAGCGGATTGGAAGGTCGCAAATGTAACACCGCTATTCAAGAAAGGAGGGAGAGAAAAAACAGGGAACTCCAGGGCAGTTACCCTGACATCAGTCGTCGGGAAAATGCTGGAATCCATTGTTAATGAAGTGGTATCAGAGCACTTAGAAAATCATAACATGATTGGGCAGAGTCAACATGGTTTTATGAAAGGGAAATCGTGTTTGACAAATTTATTAGCGTTTTATGAGGATGTAACTAGCAGGGTAGATAAAGGGGAACCAGTGGATGTAGTATACTTGGATTTCCAAAAGGCATTTGATAAGGTGCCACATAAAAAGTTATTACACAAGATTAGGACTCACGGGGTTGGGGGTAATATAGTAGCATTGATAGAGGATTGGTTAATGGACAGAAAACAGAGAGTCGGGATTAAAGGGTCTTTTTCAGGTTGGCAGGCTGTAACTAGTGGGGTGCCGCAAGGATCAGTGTTGGGGCCTCAGTTATTTACAATCTATATTAATGACCTAGATGAAGGGACCGAGCGTAATGTATCCAAGTTTGCTGATGATACAAAGCTAGGTGGGACAGTAAGCTGTGAGGAGAACACAGAGTCTGCAAAGGGATATAGATAGACTGAGTGAGTGGGCAGTAAGGTGGCAGATGGAGTATAATGTAGGGAAATGTGAGGTTATTCACTTTGGTAGGAAGAATAGAAAAAGATTTTAAATGGTGAGAAACTTTCAAATGTTGGTGTTCAGAGGGATTTGGGTGTCCTCGTGCAAGAAACACAGAAAGTTAGCATGCAGGTACAGCAAGCAATAAGGAAGGCAAATGGCATGTTGGCCTTTATTGCAAGGGGGTTGGAGTATAAGAGTAAGGAAGTCTTGCTCCAATTGTACAGGGATTTGGTGAGACCACACCTGGAGTACTGGGCACAGTTTTGGTCTCCTTATCTAAGGAAGGATATACTTGCCTTGGAGGCGGTGCAACGAAGGTTCACTAGATTGATTCCTGGGATGAGAGGGCTGTCCTATGAGGAGAGATTGTGTAGAATGGGCCGATACTCTCCGGAGTTTAGAAGAATGAGAGGTGATCTCATTGAAACATACAAGATTCTGAGGGGGATTGACAGGGTAGATGCTGAGAGGTTGTTTCCCCTGGCTGGAGTGTCTAGAACTAGGGGGCATAGTCTCAGGATAAGGGGTCAACCATTTAAGACTGAGATGAGGAATTTCTTCACTCAGAGGGTTGTGAATTTTGGAATTCTCTACCCCAGAGAGCTGTGAATGCTCAGTCTTTGAGTATATTCAAGACTGAGATCGATAGAATTTTGGACCCTAGGGGAATCAAGGGATATGGGGATCGGGCGGGAAAGTGGAGTTGAGGTTGATGATCAGCCATGATCTTATTGAATGGCGGAGCAGGCTCGAGGGGCCGAATGGCCGACTCCTGCTGTTATTTCTTGTGTTCTTCATGACCTCAGGACGTCACAAAGAACTTCACAGGCAATGAAGTACTTTTTGAAGTGGAGTCACTGTTGTAATGTAGGAAACACTGCAGCCAATTTTCGCACAGCAAGCTACCACAAACAGCAATGTGATAATGACCAGATAATCTGTTTTCGTGATGTTGGGGATAAATATTGGCCCAGGACACCGGGGAGAACTCCCCTGCTCTTGTTCAAAATAGTGCCGTGGGATTTTTTATGTCCACCTGAGAGGGCAGACAGGGCCTCGGTTTAACATCTCATCAGAAAGACGGCAACTCCGACAGTGCAGCACTCTCTCAGTACTGCCCCCCGACAGTGCGGCGCTCCCTCAGTACTGCCCCTCCGACAGTGCAGCGCTCCCTCAGTACTGCCCCTCCGACAGTGCAGGGCTCCCTCAGTACTTCCCCTCCGACAGTGCGGCGCTCCCTCAGTACTGCCCCTCCGACAGTGCAGCGCTCCCTCAGTACTGCCCCTCCGACAGTGCGGCGCTCCCTCAGTACTGCCCCTCCGACAGTGCGGCGCTCCCTCAGTACTGCCCCTCCGACAGTGCAGGGCTCCCTCAGTACTTCCCCTCCGACAGTGCGGCGCTCCCTCAGTACTGCCCCTCCGACAGTGCAGCGCTCCCTCAGTACTGCCCCTCCGACAGTGCGGCGCTCCCTCAGTACTGTCCCTCCGACAGTGCAGTGCTTCCTCAGTACTGACCCTCTGACAGTGCAGCTCTCCCTCAGTACTGCCCCTCCGACAGTGCGGCGCTCCCTCAGTACTGCCCCTCCGACAGTGCAGCGCTCCCTCAGTACTGCCCCTCCGACAGTGCAGCGCTCCCTCAGTACCGCCCCTCCGACAGTGCGGCGCTCCCTCAGTACTGCCCCTCCGACAGTGCAGCACTCCCTCAGTACTGCCCCTCCGACAGTGGCTCCCTCAGTACTGCCCCTCCGACAGTGCAGCGCTTCCTCAGTACTGCCCCTCCGACAGTGCAGCTCTCCCTCAGTACTGCCCCTCCGACAGTGCAGTGATCCTTCAGTACTGCCTCTCCGACAGTGCAGCCTGGATTTTTGTGCTCGAGTCTCTGGAGTGAGGCTTGAATTCACAACCATTCTGACTCAGAGGCGAGAGTGCTGCCCACTGAGCCACAGCTGACACCTATTGTGTCACAAGGTGAGATCTGCCTCTGCAGATTCCAAAAGCGTTTTTGCCCCTGTTGTTGTCCAGGGTTTCTCATTGGAATACAAATTTCAAAAGCACCAGCACGTGTCAGACAACAAGTTGTATTTATATAGTGCCTTTAACATAGTAAAACTTCCTAAGGGGATTCACAGGAACTATTAGGACAGGTGACCAAAAGCTTGGTCAAAGAGTTAGGTTTTAGGGAGCATCTTAAAGGAGCAGAGAGAGGCGGAGAGGTTTGGGGAGGGAATTCCAGAGCTTAGGGCCCAGGCAGCTGAAGGCAGGGCCGCCAATGGTGGAGCGATTAAAATCAGGGATGCTCAAGAGGCGCGCAGAGATCTCGGAGGGTTGTGGGGCTGGAGGAGGTGACAGATATGGGGAGGGGCGAGGCCGTGGAGGGATTTGAATACGAAGATGAAAATTTTAAAATCGAGGCGTTGCTTAACCAGGAGCCAATGTAGGTCAGAGAGCACAGGGGTGAAGGGGATGGACGATAATGATGACCCCCATTTGCGATCAGGGATGGAACCGGGGACCTTTCTGCTCTGTGCTGCATTCCACGGTGGATTTACCCATTCAGCCATCACTGAAGCTCATTTCAGAGAGTTTAAAACCAGAATAACATAAAGCAGAATGGACTCCCTGAAAGAGGGAACTCATGTAACTGAGTGGGGCCTCTAGGCTGGGTCATTCCTGGGTCTAACAAACATATATTTCTCTAGGGCATAAAAACCCAAAAGGAAAAGTGATCCAACCATGGCTAACAAAAGAAATTAAAGCTAGTTTTAAGTCAAAGGAGGAAGCTTATAAAGTTGCCAGAAAAAGCGGTCAGCCTGAGGATTGGGATATTTTTAGAAATCAGCAAAGGGGGACCAAGAAATTGATAAAGAAAGGGAAAATGGAATATGAGCACAAACTAGCAAAAAATATAAAAACGGATTGTAAAAACTTCTATAGGTATGTGAAAAGGAAAAGACTAGCGAAGGTAAATGTAGGTCCTTTACAGTCAGAGATGGGAGTATTTATAATGGGGAATGAGGAAATGGCAGAGAAATTAATAAATACTTTGTTTCTGTCTTCACGGAGGAAGACACAAAAAGCCTCCCAGAAATACGAGAAAACCAAGGGTGTGGCGAGAATGAGGAACTTAAAGAAATTATTATTAGTAAAAAAAACAGTACTAGCAAAATAAATGGGACTAAAAGTCGATAAATCCCAAGGACCGGATGACCTACATCCTAGGGTTTTGAAAGAGGTGGTCAGTGGGATAGTGGACACATTGGTTGTCATCTTCCAAAATTCTATAGATTCTGGAACGGTTCCTGCAGATTGGAGGATAGCAAATGTAACCCCGCTATTTAAGAAAGGAGGGAGAGAGAAAACGGGGAACTACAGACCTGTTAGCCTCACATCAGTAGTTGGGAAAATGCTGGAATCTATTATAAAGGATGCAATAACTGGGCACTTAGAAACTAATAGAAAGATTGGGCAGAGTCAACATGGATTTATGAAAGGGAAATCCTGTTTGACAAACCTATTGGAGTTCTTTGAGGATGTAACTAGTGGAGTAGATGTGTTTCTGGATTTTCAGAAGGCCTTCGATAAGGTCCCACACAAGAGGTTGGTGAACAAAATTAGGGCACATGGAATTGGGAGTAATATACTAGCATGGATTGAGAATTGGTTAACAGACAGAAAACAAAGAGTAGGGATAAGCAGGTCTTTTTCAGGATGGCAGGCTGTGACTAGTGGGGTACCGCAAGGATCGGTGCTTGGGCCCCAGCTATTCACAATCTATATCAATGATTTGGATGAGGGGACTAAATGTAACATTTCCAAATTTGCTGATGATACAAAGCTAGGTGGCAGTGTCAGTTGTCAAGAGGCTTCAAGGGGATCTCGACAGGCTCAGTGAGTGGGCGAGAATATGGCAGATGGAATATAATGTGGATAAATGAGAAGTTATCCACTTTGGTAGAAAAAACAGAAAGGCAGAGTATTTCCTAAATGGTGAAAGATTGGGGAATGCAGATGCTCAAAGGGACCTGGGTGTCCTTGTACATGAGTCACTGAAAGTGAATGTGCAGGTGCAGCAAGCCATTAGGAAGGCAAATGGTATGCTGGCCTTCATTACAAGAGGATTTGAGTACAGGAGTAAAGAAGTCTTACTCCAATTATATAGGGCCTTGGTGAGACCACACCTGGAGTACTGTGTACAATTTTGGTCTCCTTACCTAAGGAAGGATATACTTGCCATAGAGGGAGTGCAACGAAGGTTCACGAGATTGATTCCTGGGATGGCCAGACTGTTGCATGAGAAGACATTGAGTAAACTAGGCCTGTATTCTCTTGAATTCAGAAGAATGAGAGGGGATCTCATTGAAGCATACAAAATTATTACAGGGCTTGCTAGGGTGGATGCTGGGAGAATGTTTCCCTTGGCTGGGGAGTCTAGAACCAGGGGCCACAGCCTCAGGATAAAGGGTAGGCCATTCAGGACTGAGATGAGAAGAAATTTCTTCACACAGAGGGTGGTGAATCTCTGGAATTCTCTACCCCAGAGGGCTGTGGAGGCTCAGTCATTGGGTACATTCAAAACAGAAGTCGATAGATTTCTGACTAGTAAGGGCATCAAGGGATATGGCGATAGGGCCAGTGAATGGAGTTGAGGCAGAAGATCAGCCATGATCTCATTGAATGGTGGAGCAGGCTCGAAGTGCCGAATGGCCTACTCCTGCTCCTATTTCTTATGTTCTTATGTATTCGATTATAGAACATTAAGGGGTGATCTAATTGAGGTGTTTAAGATGATTAAAGGGTTTGACAGGGTCGAGAGAGAGAAACTGTTTCCTCTGGTTGGCGGAGGTGGGGGGGGCGGTGGAGTCCAGAACAAGGGGGCAGAACCTTAAAATTAGAGCCAGGCCATTCAGGGGTGATGTCAGGAAGCACTTCTTCACACAAAGGGTGGTGGAAATCTGGAACTCTCCCCCAAAAAGCTGTTGAGGCCGGGAGGGTCAGTTGAAAATTTCAAAACTGAGATTGATAGATTTTTATTAGGGAAGGGTATTAAAGGATATGGAACCAAGGCAGATAGATGGATTTAAGATACAGATCAGCCATGTCCTAATTGAATGGAGGGGCTGAATATCCTCCTCCTGTTCCGATGTTCCTAAGGGTAGCTGTCCTCTCAAAACTTCCTCGGCAGAATAGCAGTGAAAAAATGAATTTCCAAACTGGCTGAAAAATACAAGTGGGCGGCAAGGACAAGCTCGCAATAATATGTTTACATCACTTGTCAGAAACCTTATTGTTCCGTGTGTAAGACGACCTCTTCGCACTGGCTGCAAAAAAGCTGAGAATAAAAACTGAAAATGTTGTTGCTTTGCTGTGAGGCGATGCAGGAATCTGCTCCGGGCGTCCCTACTGAGCAGACAACGACTTCAGGCGTGGTTTCCTTGATGCTCTAGTGGGATCGTGCACCACCCTGTGTAGTCCTGAGGCACACAGGCCAGAAGGATCCCACCTTCCCATCTCGGGGAGATCCCCCCCCCCCATTGGCCCCTACCCCGCTGGCTGAGGAAGGGAGAGAGCTAGCGGGTGTTACTGCCCGTGATGGCAACCCAGGGAAGAAGCAGCGAGTACGAGGCTGGGCAGAGGGGCCGCGACAGGACCAGGTGTTGTGTCTCCTTGTGTTCTTTTACTATAAATAATACAGACACTTTTAGCTCATTTTAGTTACTGCTTTTACTAGCTGTATTCTTGCTTTGTTTCTGTGCTGCCGCATGGTGCGGAGTGATACAAGATGTCCGACGCTGCACTGTGCACTGCCCGTGCACAGTGTGCCACATAGCAATATAACTACACCATACCAAAGTAGTTCCATACCAAAGTAGTTCCATTTAACGATGTGATACTATAACAATGTAACATCCCTCTTTCTCAAAAAACTAAAACATGAAATTTAACAATTTAAATTAACAAATATTATATCTAAACTATTATCAACTACAAAGAATCGTGAGTTTTTTTTTTATTCGCGATATCGCTCAGGTGGTTGGATGTTGTCCCTCCATCTTGTGGATTTGGTGGTGACCATTCCTCTCTGCGGTGTTTTGGTGTGTTCCACTCTCGTTGTTGTTGTTGCTGTCGCCTTTGGAGTTGGAGTGTGCATGCTCGTGGTTGTTTGATTTGTAGCGCTTGTTTCTGGTGTTGTACTGCTTGTGGTAGCTGGTGTTGTCAATGTTGCTGATGTTGTCTGCTGCTTATCCAGTTCAGGTGAAGGTCTGATGTGGAGTCTGTTCCGTCTGTATTGGTTACCAGGTTCAGTCTCTACGAAGTAGGATCTTGGAGTATCAGCTTTTCCAATGACCTTGGCTGGATTCCAGGTTTTCAACACCGGGTCTTGCACATGCACTGATTGTCCATTCAGCAATTCTGGTAGCGTCTTTGCATGTTTATCGTAATGTTTGCTTCCTACGATTTGTGCTTCTGCCAGCTTTTGTCTGAAGTCCTCCTGGTCCTGGGGAGGATGTATTTTTGCTGGTAGTGTAGTCTTAAACTTCCTCCCATTCAGCAATTCCGCAGGTGATTTCATGTCTGCTTTCAGTGGTGTTGATCTGAGTGATAGGAGGGCAAGGTCTTGGTCTTCCCCCATCTCACTACTTTTGATGAGAGTTCTCTTGACAGTCTGGATCTGTCTTTCAATGAACCCGTGTCCCCTTGGGAAATGCGGGGATGAGGTTACTATTTTGAACCCATACTTTTCTGCCAGAGCTCTGAATTCACTCGATGTGAACTGGGTTCCATTGTCACAGATTACCTTTTCCGGGATTCCTTGTTCAGCAAACAAGCTCTTTGCAATCCTGGTGGTAGTTGTGGCTCTCAAGTCTTTCATCCTTCTCACAAAAGGAAACTTGGAATAGTAATCTGCCACTATGAGATACCATTTTTGATTGCACATGAAGAGATCTGCCCCAACAGTGTGCCATGGTCTTGACGGTATTTCACTAGGTATCATCTCTTTCTGTTGTGCATTTCTGTATTTCTGGCATATACCACATGCAGAGACCATCTGTTCGATATTTTTTTACATGCCTATCCAGTATACAGCTAATCTGGCTCTCAGCTTGCATTTCTCCATTCCCATGTGGCCTTCATGTATTAGATGGAGAAGTTGCGTCTGCATCGTCTTTGGCACGATGATCCTCGATCCAGCAAGGAGAATACCGTCTTCTACTGCAATATCGTCTTTAATCGTCCAGTGTCGACGAATTGTCGCCTGTACCTGCTGGATTCTCTCCGGCCACCCCTGTATTACTTGTTGTGTGAGTAGTTGCAACTCCTCGGCCTAGAAATTCAGTCTAGCCACTTTTGGGGCGGTAAAGTCGGGCGGCCGCTAAAGTTAGCGCCTGCCGGAAAGTGGAGGCCACTTCGCCGAAATTCAGTAGCTTTGGCCAAGGAGTTTGGGCGAGCGCTAAAACTGGCGTTGCACACCTATCTTTAGGCGTTAAGCCGGCGGTGCGGACTGATAACGCCGAGGCCGGGCGCAGCGCAGGTGCGGTCATGTTTTGATTGACAGCAGACACCCTGACGCCGGCCAGCTCTTAAAGGGGGAAGGGTCGACTTTGTCTGCTGCCACGCCCTGGATAGTGGAGCCCTGCAGCTAGGCCTGAACACTGCTGGTGGACCCAAATAGCGCCTGAAGCCATGCAGAAGGCCCGTGAACGAGCGCAGCGCTTCTCAGAGCATGCTTTGAGGGTGCTGCTTAGGGGGTTGGAAAAGAACAGAGAGATCTTGTGCCCGGACAGTGGCAAGAAGGCTCCCAAGAGGCAGTACAGGAGAGCCTGGAGGGAAATCGCCCTGAGGGTCACAGCCAACAGCGATGTCCCCAGGACTGGTGACCAATGCCGCAAGAAGTACAACGACCTCACTCGGTTGGTCAGGGTGAGTACCCTTTCCAGTGTCCTCCTCATCCTTGCATGTGCACCTCACATTATGGGCAAAGGGACCTCAAAGGCCTAATGGCCAGCCCTCCTCCCGCAGCTATGGCACTGGCATGATCATCAATAGCACTTTCTGCACTTTACACACTGGCCAAGATATTCGACCATGGGAGGCAGTGCACACAACAACAGGGCACCACACTGGCCAAGCTATTCCACCATGGGAGGCAGTGCACACAACAACAGGGCACCACACTGGCCAAGCTATTCCACCATGGGAGGCAGTGGACACAACAACAGGGCACCACACTGTACTTAGAGGCCATCCTTTCTCTTGCAGGCCAAGCTGGCGCAGAATCTGAGGAGCTGCACTGTCACCGGGGGAGGCCGTGCCCAGTTCCAGGAGCTCAATGACCTGGAGGAGCGCGTGGCTCGACTCATGCGTGCCCGGGTGGTTGGCCCCGTCGCTATTGGAGATGCCGACCCTGTGCTGGGCCCCAATGGTAAGGACATGACCGTTTGCACCTCTCTCGTTCCCCTTGTGCTTCAGATCTACATCCTTTGCCACTGTCCGACCAATGCGCATAATGCCACCAATCATGCCTCCCTCGCTGACGCCCTGTCCTCACTCTAAAGCTACTCTTGTGCCTTCCTGCTTTCAGCTGGTGAGGAGGAGGTCCCTGAAGCTGAGAGTGCCAGTCCCTCGGAAGAGGAGGACGACGAGGACCAAGAGGAAGGCAGCACATCGGGGGAACCCTCATCCGTGCCAGGGGATGGCAATGGAGGGGACACATCTTGCCTGGAGGAGAGCCAGGGGGAAGTGTTGCAGGGGGGTGTAGCTCCTGGGCCCAGTGGCGTCCAGGCACGCGGGAAGGGTCGGGCAGCACGGCTGCCTTCTCCACAGAGGGGGGAAGTGTTGCAGGGGGGTGTAGTTGCTGGGCCCAGTGGCGTCCTGGCACGCGGGAAGGGTCGGGCAGCTCGGCGGCCTTCTCCACAGAGGGGGGAAGTGTTGCAGGGGGGTGTAGTTGCTGGGCCCAGTGGCATCCAGGCACGCGGGAAGGGTCGGGCAGCTCGGCGGCCTTCTCCCCAGAGGGAGAGTCCGGCCTCCAGTCCGGAGAGGGCCCTCGCCCAGGAGGTGCGCCTCCTTGATGAAATGTCCGCGGCCTCGGAGCGGCGCCACAACGAGTTCATGGGGGTTGTGGGACAGTTGCCTCAGGCCATTGAGTCCCTGGCTCATAGTGTGGCCGATTTCGGGGACTCACAGGCCAGGGGCGTCGACCAACTCGCGGCAGCACAGGACGCGAGTCGACAGTTCATGAGTGGTGCCGTGCAGACACTGGCTGGTCTGATGCGGGCACAGACCAGGGCAGTTCGGGCACTCACTTCTGCCACACTCGCTGTGTCACGGAAGCATCGCCAGGGCACCCGCCGCCCTGCTGCAGCACAGCGGTCTGGCCTGCACCAGATTGCTGCGCTTGCTGCAGTGCCAGCCCGGCCGAGTGCCAGTGTCTCTGGCGACCAGCGAGCGCCTGGCATCAGCCAGCTTGCCCCCATTGCTGCAGCTGCCACTGCCACTCCCCCAGCCAAGCTGCGACGAACTGCTGGAGAGACTGATGCTGCCCAGCCACAGCTGCAGCAGTCAGCAGCCGGCCCCTCCAGGGCCGGACCTCGTCTAGGCCGACCCCCAAGGGCATCTGCCGTCACATATTGTGCCCCTCAGGAGCCTTCCCCCAGCCTTGCATCACCCACAGGGCCCAGGTTGAGGCGGAGCAACAGGTCGGGCAGGGGCCAGAGAAGCCTGCACAAGGACTCGCCCTGTCGGCACACCAAGTAGAGTGTGTTGCCAACTGTTTTTTTATATGGGGGTGTTTGTGTTCTGTATGGGGGGGGCTTATTTTGCTAAGGCCGAAGATGAAGGCAAATGTTTTTTTATATGGGGGTCTTTGTGTTCTGTATGGGGGGGTTTGCCTTGGTTAGGCCGAGGATGAGGCCAATTGGATGGACAAGTTTTGTTATTCCTCCCCAGGTTGTGGGAGTGAGAGATGTTTGTGACTGTTTTTTGGGGGTGTTGTCTGTTTTTGTGTTTCATGTGGGAAGGGCCCTGAGTTTGTTAAATAAAGCTTTTTATTTATTCAGCTTGTCCAGGTGTCATGTTTCAAGTGGTTGTTGCGTTAACCGGCTGAGGGCTTGCGGAGCGGCTGCATTCAGGTGCGTTCATTGCCACAAGCCATTCCCTGACAGGGGGCCTAGAAGTGTCGTTCAATAAGCCGCCGGCGGACGGCCCTTGGACCTTGTGGCTCCCTCCTGGGCTGGTACTCCTCCTCCTCCTCCTCCTCCTCATGGTCCTCCTGCTCGTCCTCCTGAGGTGGTGGTCCAACATGAGGTGGCAGTGCCTGAGTCCTGCGGATAGCCAGGTTGTGCAGCATGCAGCAAACGACGACGAACTGGGAGACTCTATCCGGCGAATACTGGAGAGATCCGCCGGAACGATCCAGGCAGCGGAACCGTTGCTTGAGGACGCCAATCGTTTGCTCTATGATGTTCCTTGTGGCTTGATGGCTTTCGTTGTATGCCTCCTCCGCAGGGGTCCTGGGCGCGCGGAGCGGGGTCATGAGCCATGTACACAAAGGGTAGCCCTTGTCCCCAATAAACCATCCCCTTGGTGGAGGCTGTGCCTCGAACATGTCAGCCACAGTAGTCTGGCGCAGGATAAATGCATCGTGGCTGCTTCCTGGAAAGCGGGCATTGACAGCTAGGATGCGCTGCCTGTGGTCACACACCAGCTGTACATTGAGGGAATGGTAGCCCTTCCGGTTGCGGTAATCCTCGGCATTGTCGATAGGTGCCCGCATAGCCACATGCGTGCAGTCAATGGCGCCCTGCACCATGGGGAAGTCGGCAATCCTGGCAAATCCGACTGCACGCTGCTCCTGCCTCTCTAGGGTCATAGGGAAGGAGATGAATTGGTGTCTCCTTGCGAAAAGGGCATCGGTGACCTGCCGGATGCAGCGATGCACGGCGAACTGGGAGATGTTCGCTATGTCCCCAGCAGCGGCTTGGAATGAGCCGCTTGCATAAAAGTTCAGAGCCACCGTGACCTTCACTTCCACCGACAGAGACGTCCTGCACATCAGCTGTGGACGCAGATCTCTGTGAAGCAGCTGGCAGATCTCTGCAACCACCTCCCTTCTGAAGCGCAGCCTCTTAACACAATGCGCGGCAGTCATGGTGAGATAGGACACCTGCTGCCGGTATTCCCTGAGTGGGTAAGGCCTACGTTGCCGACGCCTGATGGCCCCTCTGCGTCTAGACATGGCTGGCCCTCTCACACAGCGTCTGCGAGCCCTTCGCACATAATGCTGGAACTGAGGGTTGGAACCCCATGCAGCCCCCATAATAAACTTGCAAACAGTGAAATCACAAAGAGTCAAATGTCCAAGCTCTGGCCAGAAGCCAAAAATACCTCTCCTATGTTGTCCCAAATCAGTAAGGTCTGTTCCTTGGTCTCTGTCCAGAAATCCAAAGCACTCAAGTCATTGCAGCAAAATGGCTGGCCGTTATAGTTCAGTGTAAGTGCCCTTTAATTAGCACTCCCCGAGGCCCGCAGGGCCTCTGCTGCGTTCTACTTCACAGTTCTTAACAGCGCCACGCCCACATTGGGCGGGCGCCACTGAATTTCCGGTTTGGGGCGCACAAACAGCGTTGCATGACGAAATGACGTCATAAGCTGCGCGCGCAGCTGAGCGGGCGCAAACACTTTGCGCCGGCGCTAAATGTCAACTGAAGTTGGGCGTAGGCGCAGATCGGCCTGCGCCCGGGCGCTAAGTGCCTAGCGCTGGAAATCTACCCCTCTTATGGTGCTAACGGCTGGCGGACGCAACTGAATTTCTAGGCCCTCATCTTTGCTAGTCTCATCTCTGATTTGACTGAGCTTTGTAGGGGTAACATTCACTAGGTGGTGGATTTTTACTGTTAGGCCCTCCACCTCGTGTTTCTCATATGGTGACAATCGAGACAACGCATCTGCTAGCACCATTTCCTTTCCTGGCTTATATTTAAGCGTGAAGTCATAGCTTTGGATCCTTAGAAGTAGTCTTTGCAGTCTTGCAGGCACTTTGCACAGATTCTTCTTATAGATCTGTTCTAGTGGACAATGGTCACTCTCTATTGTAAATCACCTGCCATATAGGTATGTATGGAATTTCTCGCATCCGTACACTACTGCTAATAGTTCTCTTTCTATGTTGGCGTATCTCGTCTCGGCTGACGTCAAGGCCTTTGATGCGAAAGCTATCGGCTTTCCTTCCTGCACCAGAGCTGCCCCATGTCCTCTGGTAGAAGCGTCTACTTGCAGAGTGACTGGTTTTCCTCTGTCATAATATGACAGACTTGTTTCTTTGCACAACAGTTCTTTAAGTTGTTTGA
Organism: Somniosus microcephalus; assembly: GCF_052327205.1. Classification (NCBI taxonomy): domain Eukaryota; kingdom Metazoa; phylum Chordata; class Chondrichthyes; order Squaliformes; family Somniosidae; genus Somniosus; species Somniosus microcephalus. The sequence continues at coordinate 194,298,711 of NC_140999.1, forward strand.
AATTCCTTTCGTGTGATTCAGACCACTGGTATTCGGCGTCATCTTTCAATAGCTCTCTGAGATTTGTTGTATGTTCCGACATGTGTGGGATGAAAGAACTCATGTATTGGACCAAGCCAAGGTAACTCCGCAGCTCTTTCTTGTCTTTGGGTGGTTTCATTTCAGCAATCGCCGCAATCTTCTCAGGATTTGGCTTGACTCCCTCTGGTGTATAAATCATACCGAAGAATTGGCATTCCTTGACTTTAACTATTCACTTATCTGCATTTAACTTGATGCCAGCCCTCCATGGCCTCATGTAGGTGCATGTCATGGTCTCTTTCATCTGCTCCATAGATCTGAATATCATCAGCTATTCCTATAGCTCCTTCACAGCCTCTGTATGTCTCGTCTACTTTCTGTTGAAAGATATCTTGACTGACCTTTAGCCCGAATGGTAGCCGCAGGAATTTGTAACGCCCAAATGGTGTGTTGAATGTTGTCAGTGTTGTTGATTCCTCATCCAACTTCACATTCCAATATCCATTTCTGGCATCTAGTTTTGAGAAAACCTTGGCTCCTGCCAGTGATGGCATAATCTCCTCTAGCGTTGGGGTGGGATAGTGGTCCCTCTTTATCGCCTGGTTTAGATCTTTGGGGTCCAAACATATTCTGAGACGCCCGTTTGGCTTTTCTCGTACCACAATTGAGTTTACCCAGTCTGTGGGTTCAGTGACCTTTATGATCACTCCCTTTTCTTCCATCTCCTTTAGCTCTCTTTCAAGCTTTGTCTTCAGCTCGATGGGTACTTTTCGTGGAGCATGGATAACGGGCTTTACCTCTGGATCGATGGTGATGTGGTATTGGAAATCTCCGAAACATCCCACTGTATCATCGAAACAGTCCGGATACATGTCTATCAAGTCTTTTTTACTCTTGATTTGTGGGCAGTTCTCCAGTGGGGTGTTGCTGTCTATCCTCAGTGACGTTTCCGTCAGCTCGTGATGCACTGAGATCAATCTCAACTTCTCGCAGCTGTTTAATCCCAGGATCGCTGGCCCCTCAGTGTCGGTGACATAGAACATGCAGTTGATGTTCTTTCTTTTATGTGTCCCTTTGATAAAGGTTATTCCGAGTTGTTTAATCTCACTCCCCCCGTATGCTGTCAGCGTGACATTACTTGCCTTTAAACAACCATTTTTCGGGTAGCCATCTTCTCTCAGGTTTTCGGGAAAGATCTGCTGGTACAGTCTCAATGGGAGAATGTTGCTCTGAGCCCCTGTGTCCAGCTTCAACTTTAAGTTGATGGTTTTGGGCCGATCTTCGATCTTTTTTTTGATTTGGATGATGTTAAATCCGTGTATCTTGATGTTGTGTGTCCTTCAATAACTAGACAGAGACTGCAGGGGAACAATCAACAGGTGTTTACTGGATGAGGGTTACTCTAAAACTAACTGTACAGATCCCTACTCAGGGTTATATACAGGTGTGGTCACTGCCGGTACTACAGTATACAGGAGCTGTAAAAAGTAGTTCTCCCCTTAAAGGTACATACACTACAATTCCTCCCCTTTTAGATTAACAGTACCATAACATTCATTTAACAATTAAATATCAACTAATTACAATTAACACTTTTAACATGCAACATTAACTGAAAATAGTCTATTTATAAATTCAGTCTTTGGGGAGGCTTCCTGATCCTTTCTGGATAGCGCCTTTCCTAAGTGTCTTGCTCTTGGTGCGGAGGCGATTCTGGCCCCCTGTCATCGGTTGGTTCATCAGCTTCCGATGCTACTGTTTCTGGGGTAGATGCTACCTGTATGTTGGGTTCATCACCAGGTACGCAAGACATGGGGTTGACTCGTTCCTGTGACTCTAGGATCTGGTCAACATGGCATCTCACAATGTTCTCCCCAACATCCACTGTGTACATTAGTGGCCCCTGCCGTGTGCATATCGTTCCTGGTTGCCATTTCTCTGTTCGGTAGTCGCGGGCCAAGACTGGTTGCCCTACATTGAAGCTCCTTGTTGGCTTCTCATTGATGTGCTGGAATTGCTTATTCTCAACATCTCTTCATACATTTGGTCTGAGCAAATCCAGACGAGATCTCAACCTTCGGTTAAAGAACATCATGGCCGGGGTCTGGTTGGTGACTGCATGTGTCGTATTTCTGTAGGCTAACAGGAAATTGTCCACCTTATGCTGCAGTGGAATGTCGTCATCGCACATGGCCCTTACTGCTTTTTTAAAGGTTTGTACGAACCTCTCAGCCAATCCATTTGTGGCTGGATGATACGGGGCGGATGTGTAATGCCTTACCCCATTCCTTTTCATAAATCTTCAAAACTCTTCGGACACAAACTGTGGTCCGTTATCAGAGCAAATCTGCTCTGGCAAGCCGTTCCTGGCAAATATGGTCCGTAGGACTGCAATAGTTTTCTCCGTGGTGGTGGAGGACATTTTGATCACCTCAGGCCATTTCGAGTGCGCATCCACGGCTATTAAAAACATTGAGTCCATGAATGGGCCAGCAAAATCAATATGCACCCGTTGCCATGGAGATGAGGGCCACTCCCATGGGTGTAGAGGGGCATGTGGTGGTGCATTTTGGACCTTCTGGCATCCTGAGCAGCTCTTTGTCAGGTCCTCGATTTGCTGATCGATCCCCGGCCACCACACATAAGCCCTAGCAAGGCTTTTCATTTTCACCCCTCCCAGATGGCCTTCGTGAAGCTCATTGAGCACTCTCTCCCTTAACTTGGGTGGAATTACAACTCGGGATCCACACATCAAGGTCCCCTGACATACTGACAGCTGTTCTCTTCTGGATGAGAATGCTGGCAACAGTGAGTCGCCATGTGCTGGCCATCCCTTCACCGTCAAATCATATACCCGAGACAGTGTCGGGTCATTTCGGGTCTCCTTCTCTATACCAGCGTTAGTTACTGGCAAGCATTCAATTATAGTCGAATGAAGTATTTCGACAGGATCCACTGCTGGTGCTTCCTCCGCAGTAGGCAGTGGCAGGCGTGATAGCCCATCAGCGTTCCCATGCTGTTTCGTGCCCTTATACTCGATTTCATATCGGTGCGCCCCTAGAAAAAGGGACCATCTTTGTAGCCGTTGCGCAGTCATCACCGGAACGCCCTTCTTTGGATTAAAGATGGAGACAAGTGGTTGGTGGTCAGTCAGCAAGGTGAACTTCTGCCCGTGCAGATAGTGATTGAACTTTTTCACTCCCCACACTAGGCTGAGGGCCTCCCTGTCAATCTGGGCGTAGTTGCGCTCGGCTGAGGTTAGCGACCGAGAGGCAAAGGCTACTGGCCTCTCCGAGCCGTCCGGGAATTTGTGCGACAGCACCACTCCAATGCCATAGGGTGATGCATCACATGCCAACCGAATTGGTAGTGCTGGGTTGAAATGAACCAACACCTCTTTTGATGTGATCAATTCTTTGCACTTCTGGAAAGCTTGTTTACATTCGTCATTCCACTTCCATGGTACCCCCGTTTGCAGTAGGGTGTTCAGTGGGTGTAGTACTGTAGACAAATTCGGCAAGAACTTATGGTAGTAGTTCACCAGCCCGAGGAACGACCTCAGTTGTGACACATTTTCCGGTGCTGGAACCTTGACTACTGCCTCAATCTTTTCAGGGGACTTATGTAACCCCTCTTCATCAATAACGTGGCCACAATACGAGATCTGCTTCTGGAAAAACTCGAATTTGTGTCGATTAGCTCGGAGCCCATATTCCTTCAATCTAGTGAGCACCTGCTCCAGGTTGATGAGGTGATCACTGTCATTTTCGCCCGTGACCAGGATGTCATCCAAATAACACTGGGTCCCTGGAATGCCTTGCAGGACTTGATCCATTGCCCTTTGCCAAATAGCCGGAGCTGATGCTACCCCGAACACCAGCCGATTGTATTGGTAGAGACCTCTTTGAGTGTTGATCGTGAGGTAATGTTTCGAGGCTTCTTCTACCTCCATTTGTAGGTACGCCTGGGCCAGGTCAATCTTAGTGAAGCGTTTCCCTCCAGATAGCGAGGCGAAAATATCTTCAATCCGCGGAAGCGGATATTGTACAGTGTGAAGGACTGGGTTCACTGTCACCTTAAAGTCCCACAGATGCGAACCTTCTTTGGTTCCCCAGGCATATTACTCAATGACCTCTTCATTACAGGAACGATGGGTGTAGCCCACTCGCTCCAGTCCACTTTGGACAGTACTCCTGAATGTTCCAAACCTTCCAGCTTTGCTTCGACGGCTGGGCGGATCGCATAAGGTACCGGTCTGGCCTTAAAAAACTTTGGGCTTGCATTTTCCTCTATTTTGATCGTCGCTGTTATGCCTTTTAGTGTTCCGAGTCCCTCCTGGAACACTTCTTGTGCGTCAGTTAGCATTTTTGACAGTCGTCCAGGTGTGACGTCGTCATCCTTTTTGGCATCTACAGTCAGTGCTTATATGGAATGCCAATCTAGCTGTATCTTCCGGATCCATTCACGTCCTAGTAGTGGTGGTCCTCCATCTGGCAATACATATAGGTCCATTTTTGGTGTTTCCTTGCCGTTATATATAACGTTCACCCTTATTTTTCCTTTGGGGTAGACTTTTTGCCCCGTGTACGTCTTCAAGACAATCACTGTATCTCTCAAGGGTATATGTGAGAATAGCCGCTTGTAGTCCCTTCGGTTTATGACTGTTAGGGCTGCTCCTGTGTCCAATTCCATTTTCACTTGGACTCCAGCTATCTTGAGCGTGACCCAGATAGTTTGATGATCCTCCGTTTGGATCACCTTATGTAGTTTCAGACAACCCAGCTCCTTGCTTCCGGAGTCTGTATCACTTTTCTGTTCATCTGAACTATTCTCCGTCACCTTATGTACCTTCTTGTACTTCTCCTGTGGAGATTTCTTGCTGCTGGTTTTCTTTCCCGACCTGCAGACTCTTGCTATGTGTCCTACTTTTCCACACTGTCTGCACACTTTGTCCTTAAACCAGCAATCATTATGGTCGTGTGTTGTTCTGCCGCAGCGATAGCACTTCACTGTTCCGTATGACATTTCATTTGTGCCATATTCTTGCAGTCTCCGTTGTATCTCTGCAGCGCCCCGTGCGGCTGCTTCATGTGATACTGCCATGCTGAAAGCCTTGTCCAGCGTAAGATCCTTTTCTGATAGAAGCCATTTCTGGGTTCCTTCACTTTGAAGCCCACATACAAACTTATCCCTTAAAGTATCTGCTAGTCCCGTTCCAAACTGGCAGTGTTTCGATAGCTTGCACAGTTCCGTTAAATACTCAGCATTACTTTCATCTTTATGCTGGTTCCTTTTGTGAAACTTAAATCTTTCTGCTATCAGCAGTGGTGTGGGGTTTAAGTGGTTCTGTAGGATTGACACTATGTTTCCGAAATCCTTGTCCATTGGCTTCCCTGGGGTTACTAGGTTTCGCAGTAAGCCATACGTTTTTGCACCCATGGAATTCAACAATACCAGCGCTTTCCTCTCATCTGGCACTTCATTCGCCTTGCAGTACACTTCTATGCATTCGACATATGTCGTCCAATCTTCGACTTCATTGTCGAACGCTGTGATACTGCCACTCTTCGGCATCCCTGGGTGTGGTTAGACTGGCTCAAAATGGTGTTTTCCCGCGCTTTCCCTTCTTCTTGCGGCTCAAAATGGCGTTTTCTTGCGCTCTCCCTTCTCCGCTGCGGCTCAAAATGGCGTTTTCCCGCGCTCTCCCTTCTTCTCCGCTGCGGCTCAAAATGGCGTTTCCCGCGCTCTCCCTTCTTCTCCGCTGCGGCTGCTCGGCCCTTGAACACCGGCTGCGCTCTGCGCGTTTCCCTTTCTTCCCCACTGATGCTGCTCATCCCTTGAACACCGGCTGCGCTCTGCGCGTTTTCCTTCGCACCTCTCTCTCTTCTCCTGTTGACGCCGTTTGGTCCTGAACACCGACTGCGCCCTGTGCGCTCTACCCTCTCTCTTCTCCCGTCGACGCCGTTCGGTCCTGAACACCGGCTGCGCCCTGTGCGCTCTACCCTCTCTCTTCTCCCGTCGACGCCGCTCGGTCCTGAACACCTGCTGCGCCCTGTGCGCTCTACCCTCTCTCTTCTCCTGTCGACGCTGCTCGGCCTTTTCTGTGCCGTCGGTCGGCTCTAGCCGCCGCTGTCCGGGAAGGGTCTGCGCCGTACCTGTTGCCAGCCCGTTTCGCTGGACCACCGTGACTGGAGAACCAAACCCAGCTCTCAACAGCCTCCCCTGCGATGCTCAAATCTCTGCTGGATGACTGGGCGGTTGCTCGTGGTCGACGCCCGTGCTTCTGGCCTCAACTTTCTTCCACTGTTCTCCAGGAGTGAATCCCTGGGAGGCAATGCAGAGTTGCAGGTAGGTTCAAATCTGCCTCGTCGCCACTGTTAGATCCATGTATTTTTGATGTTGTGTGTCCTTCAATAACTAGACATGAGACTGCAGGAACAATCAACAGGTATTTACTGGATGAGGGTTACTCTAAAACTAAACGTACAGATCCCTACTCAGGGTTTATATACAGGTGTGGTCACTGCCGGTACTACATTATGCAGGAGCTGTAAAAAATAGTTCTCCCCTTAAAGGTACATACACTACAGGTTTTACGTTAGCTATCTGCCAGTCCTCTGGCACCACACCTTTTTCTAATGAATTATTAAATATGTGTAGTAATGCCTCTGTTATCTCTTCCCTAGATTCTTTTAAAATGCGTGGATGCAATCCATCTGGACCAGGGGTTTTATCCTCTTTGAGTTTGCGTAATTTATTTACTATATCCCCTTTTTTATTTTAAATGCACTTATCTCAGTACTAATCTCATCATCCAATGTCATGTCCACCTTTTCTATCTCCCTGGTAAATACTGAAGCAAAATAATTATTTAATATTTCTGCTATCTCTCTATCGTTACCTGTGGTATTATCCTGACTATCCCTTAATGGCCCTATTCCCATCCCAACCTTCCTTTTTTTATTGATGTGCCTGTAAAATATTTTACTATTTTGTTTTATGTTCCTGGATAATTTAATCTCATAGTTCCTCTTTGCCTCCCTAATTATTTTTTGACTGCTCTCCTAATCTTTTTGTATTCTCTCTTATCATGCACTCCCCTGCTGTCCATGTACTTAATCTATGCCTCTTTCCTTACCCTCAATTGTTCCCTTATGGTTTTATTCATCCATGGAGTCTCATTAGTATTTATTTTGTTCTTTCCTTTTAGCGGAATATATTTTTCCTGCACTCTGTTGAACACCGTTTTAAATGTTTCCCATTGCTGTTCTACATCGTTGTTTGCCAATATTGTTGCCCATTTTATTTTCTCAAGTTCTATTCTCAGCCCCTCAAAAATCAGCTTTTCTCCAATCTATTAACCTGGTTTCCGTCATACTTATGTCCTTCTTAATTTACATCTTAAAGCGTATTATATTATGGTCACTATTGCCTATATGTTCCCCTACCTTTACTTCTCTTATCTGCTCTGGTTCATTCCCCATTACTAGATCCAATAGCGAAACCTCCCTTGTTGGGCTTCTTACATATTGGGTTAGAAAGGAGTTCTGTACACATTGTAGGAACTCCATTCTCTTATCCCCTTTACCTACCTCATCTGTCCAATTAATATTGGGGTAGTTGAAATCCCCCATGATGATTATTCTATGTTTTCTACTCATTTCCCTAATTTATCTGCATATTTCTTCCTCCACCTCCCCTTCACAGTCGGGGGCTTAATGATGGAGTTAGGGAAGGGGTTAACTATCCCGGCCTGGAGTTTCCTCCCTGGGTGAAACCCAGACCTTGCCTCTGAAGCTGAGCGCATTTACTGATGTCGGGTTCTACCCAATCTCATTGGGAAAAGCTCAAACTTAAATTCAGCGTAAATTGGCATAAATCACAGTAAACACTCGGGGCCTGAGGAAATGCTGAATCACACCAGGATATAGTTCTATTTTGAATCTTAAAAATGTAAAGTTTCAATTCCTTGAACCATCATTCAGGCCCATCAGGCATGGCGCGTTTACACATTGCCTGTGCGCTTGATGTGTGTCTCTTTCCTTATTCTCAATTGTTGGGGAAGCTTTTCAATTTTTAAGGTGACTTTTAACGGATCCATTCAGAGAAACAGACAATACAGAGCAGGTCTCAGTGAGGAGAAATTAAAATAAAAACGCTCAAAAAATTGCAATAGAGAGACCAGAAACATGTTTTTGTTCCGTGCTGGTGATAATTTTGAGACACTCGAGCCAGCACAATTGGAGGATACTCGTATTTGAGAGTCAGGGCCTGTAAAAACCCAACGGGTTCACTGATGCCCCTTTAGGGAAGGAAACCTGCCGTCCTTACTCGGTCTGACTCCAGTCCCACACCAATGTGGTTGACTCTTAACTGCCCTCTGAAGTGGCCGAGCGCTTACACTCATTGTATCGAAACTCGGGCAACTGGGGATGGGCAATAAGTGCCGGCCTTGCCAGTGACACCCACATCCCGAGAAACAAATAGAACAGGGTGTGACCGTTTACCTTTCGTAGGAGATAGGATCGGTAGTTAAAGATATTCTTCAACAAATGCTCACAATTGCTAAACATTCTCCACACAACTGGGAAAACCACCAGAACTCCAGCAGAACATTAACATAACATTAAGAGCAATTCTTGTTGGAGGATGTTTTTGTAAAGTCCGCGCCTCAATAATACACGGACTTCGGGAGAACAGTTTAACAGGTACTTTACTGAACAGGAGGCAACGTCAGATTGAAATACAGAAGCCTGCTAGGGCCTTTTATACAGGGGTGGTCACTGCCGGTACTGCAGTCTAAGACCAGTTATTCCCTTAAAGGTACATACACAACAATTTTGATACATGTATGCAAGTTGTAGATGCTGGTTTCTCAGGGCATCTCGCAGTCAATGGAAATCTAGCACTGAAACCACATCCTGACCAAACATCAACCAACGACACATTTGCAAAGTATGCCCCCGACACACTGCTGTGATACAAGAATGCGCGAGTTGTTTGTGCCAGTTGTAATAATAAATGTTAGAAATGTACAGAAGAAAATCTTTGACATTTAACAGAACACATCACCACATGAACTGCAATGCTAAGCTGGCAGAGGCAGTGCGAGGTAATGAGCTCAAGACAAGCCTGACTCGAGTTGCCTTTATTTGGTGTCCTCCTATTCCTGGCCCCTCCCCTGCTTGTCTCATTGAATGTCCATGAAACTTCAAAACAAATGCACATTTTTTCCAGCACTTAACTTTCCTGGGATTTCGTAGGATCCTTCCGGCACTACCACGTAGATCCAGCATTCTGGAATGGACCAGTTCCATCCCTACTTTAACTGAAAGCTCCAGCCATCACTTTATACTAACCGTGACCCTCAAAATAGTCAGTATGTGGCAGAGCCACTGAGGGGCTCTGAACAATTGTACATAATTCCCTTTAACGATGTGTTAGCTACAGACTAAATCTGTACCATTGTATATACTGTTTGCATGTACAGCGCGCGGGTAAACGCAATGACGTCATGCCGCTAATCACGTGATCACCCAAACGTGGGAAAAACGTGATGACATCATGACGCCATCCACGGGACCGCCCAAGGAGTCCTCGTGGAACCTCCGACCTATTAAGACCTGTATTCATAGTTCTCTTGCATCAATCTGTTTAAACTCGTTAGTTTGACATTAAAAACCTTTTTGATTGATTGCCTGCGTCGAACTCGATCTCTAGATAGGAATTTGACCATTCCTACATTGGTGACCCCGACTTTTGTGAACGGATTTCGCAAAAGGAACACAGCATGGAGGCAAATGCCGTTTCGTTGAAGCTGCCGCAGTTCTGGGAGCAACAAGCGACCTCGTGGTTCATCCAAGTTGAAGCCCAGTTCGCCCTGAGAGGTATCATTGAGGATCAGACCCAATACTTATACGTGGTCTCCGCACTCGACGGCTCTATCGCCTCGCGGATCGTCAGTCTTCTCGGGAACCCCCCAACTGACAGCAAGTATGAGACCCTCAAGGCGCGGTTGCGACAGGTTTTCGGGCTCACGAAATCAGAGCGCGCCCGTCGGCTGCTCGCTATGCCCGGGATCGGGGACTCCAAACCTTCCGAGCTGATGAGCCAAATGCTCACACTCCTTGGCTCCGAACCGGAATGCTTTCTCTTCAGAGAGTTATTCCTCAGCCAATTACCGGAGCAAGTGCAAGCAGCCTTGGCGAGATCCGAGGTCGAAGATTGCGCAGCGCTCGCTGCCGAGGCAGACAAAATATTCGCAGTTATGCAACAGTACTGCGCTGCCACGAGGCGCCTATCCTCCACAGACGCCGCCCCAGCTCCTCAGCCCGCGGGGCTGTGCTTCTACCACGCGCGGTTTGGCGCGAAGGCGAGATGTTGCCGCCCTCCCTGCAGCTGCTCTCAAAAAAAAAAACAACAGCTCCGTCCAATGAAGAACGGGTCTAACGGGTGCCCCGCGGCCGCTATGGCAATTGGCAATGCAGGCAAGCTGCTCTTCATCACAGATACCCTCTCCGGTCGTCGGTTCCTGTGCGACACCGGAGCGCAGTGCAGCATTCTACCCACGTCAGCTCTTGATGTACAGGCTGGGAGGCATGGCCTCCCCCTCGAAGCGGCTAATGGCGGAGCTATTCGGACCTTCGGCAGACGGCGGGTCCAGGTGTGCTACGGCAGCCAGCGGTTTTTCTGGGAATTCGTTACGGCCAAGATTTCGCAAGCCATTCTCGGTGCAGATTTCCTATGCGCCAACGGCCTCCTGGTCGATGTAAGGAACCGGCAGCTGATCAACGCGGCCATGTTTCACTCTATCCCTTGCCACCGTAGTAACACCATGTCGCGCACCGTCTCCTGCGCTTTCCCGACTCCGAATGAGTTCACTCGCCTGCTAGGCGAATTTCCAGACCTGACCAGGCCCACGTTCTCCTCCACGGCCACGAAGCATGATGTGGAACACCACATCACCACCACCGGCCCCCCAGTCCACGCGCGGGCCCGGCGCCTCGAACCTGGCAAGCTAGCGGTTGCGAAGGCGGAGTTCGCTACAATGGAACGCTTAGGGATTATTCGCAGGTCGAATAGTCCCTGGTCTTCGCCTCTTCACATCGTTCCAAAACCTGGCGGCGGATGGCGGCCCTGCGGCGACTATCGGCGCCTCAACGACGCCACCACTCCTGATCGATACCCGATCCCCCACATCCAGGATTTCTCTGCCCATTTGGCAGGAAACACCGTTTTTTCCGAGCTTGACCTTGTCCGAGGCTACCACCAGGTCCCGGTGCACCCGCAAGACGTCCAAAAGACTGCAGTCATCACCCCTTTCGGTCTTTTCGAATTTTTAAGGATGCCGTTTGGGTTGAAGAACATCGCCCAGGCTTTCCAGCGCCTCATGGACTCCGTGCTGCGGGACCTCAAGTTCCTTTTCGTCTACTTAGACGATATCCTCATCACCAGTCCTAATAAGGAGGAACACATCTCTCACCTACGCACCCTCTTTCGGCGCCTCAGCCAACACGGCCTGATTATCAACCCAGCCAAGTGCCAGTTTGGTCTGCGCCAAATTGATTTCCTGGGACATCACATTACCTCAGAGGGGGCGGTTCCTTTGCAAGCGAAGGTAGAGGCGGTGACATCCTTCCCACGTCCGCAGAACTTAAAGGCCCTGCAGGAGTTCCTCGGGATGGTAAATTTCTACCACCGTTTCCTGCCTAAGGCAGCACTGCTCATGCAGCCCCTGTACGAGGCCCTCAAGAGCAAGTCTGGCAAGGATCCGGTGAGCTGGACGGTTGACATGGACCGGGCATTCACCGGCACCAAGAGTGCCTTAGCCAACGCGACCATGCTGGCGCACCCACTACCAAGAGCCACCATCGCCCTCACCACCGACGCGTCAGATTACGCAATCGGCGCCGTTCAGGAGCAGTGGGTGAACAGGACGTGGCAGCCGTTGGCATTCTTCAGCCGTCAACTGCGGCGTAACGAGCGGGCGTACAGTACTTTCGACAGGGAGTTACTAGCCCTTTTTCTGGCTCTCCGCCATTTCTGGTTCTTGTTGGAAGGACATCCTTTCACCGCTTTCGTCGACCATAAGCCACTGACTTTTGCCATGGCCAAGACCGCCGAACCGTTGTCATCTTGACAACAATGTCAGATGTCATACATCTCCGAATTTACCACAGATATTCAGCACGTGGCTGGTAAAGACAACCTGATGGTAGATTGCCTCTCCCGCGCGCCCGTGCATGCGGTCCAGCTGGGCATCGACTACGCCCTCATGGCAGCAGACCAAGTCTCTGACCCAGAAGTGCAGGCTTACCGCACCAACACCACTAGCCTCCAGTTGGCCGACGTCAGGTTCCATTCGGCTGGTACCACGTTGCTGTGTGATGTCTCCGTTCGGGACCCTCGCCCTATTGTGCCGGTCGCCTGGCGCCGCAAGGTGTTTGACGCCATACATGGGTTGTCACACCCAGGAATGAAGGCTTCTCAAAAGCTAATCTCATCTAAGTTCGTTTGGTGGGGCATGCATAAAGATGTCCGCGACTGGGCCAACACCTGCGTGGTCTGCCAAAAGGCCAAGGTACAGTGCCACATCAAGGCTCCATTAGCCACCTTTCCAGTTCCTGAGCGACGGTTTGACCACGTTAATGTGGACCTGGTAGGACCACTTCCACCTTCCCATGGTTTTACGCACATCCTGACCATAGTAGATCGCACCACCAGATGGCCAGAGGCAGTTCCCCTGTCATCTACTACTTCGGCGGACGTGGCCAGGGCGTTCATCTCTTCATGGGTTTCCCGTTTAGGAGTGCCTGTTGACATCTCTTCGGACCGGGGACCGCAGTTTTCCCCTGAACTCTGGAATGCGGTGGCTCAACGACTCGGTGTCAAGTTACACCGCACCACAGCCTACCACCCACAAGCGAACGGTCTGTGCGAACATTTTCACAGATCGCTTAAGGCCGCACTGAGGGCCAGCCTCCAAGACGCTGGATGGGCAGACAAGCTGCCGTGGGTCATGTTGGGCCTTCGCACGGCCCCCAAGGACGATCTTCACTCTTCCGCGGCAGAGCTCGTTTATGGTCAGCCGCTGCGAGTGCCAGGGGATTTCCTGCCAACACCAACGGAGCCATGGTCCGCCTCACGCCAGCTTATCAGTCACCAGGAAGCAGCCAGATGTTTCGCGCCGGTTCCCACATCGCATCACGGGTTTCAGGGCTCTCACGTTCCAGCGGAGCTGAAACAAGCCGACTACGTGTTCCTCCGCCACGATGCTCACCGGGATCCGCTCAAGGCCCCATACACTGGTCCTTTCCGTGTGTTAGAGGCAGGAGACAAAACCTTCAAGGTGGATGTTGGTGGTAAACCGGACCACATTTCGGTCGACCATTTGAAGCCAGCACACCTGGACCTTGACCGTCCCGTCGAGACCGCACAGCCACCGAGACGAGGTCGGCCGCCCACCGTCGTCACGCCAGAACAAGTGCAGCCATCCGCCGGACCGCCTGCCGACCAACAGCTTCCGCTTCGAGAATACAGGAGTCGTTCTGACAGGCTTGTCAGACCCCCTCACCGTTTGACTTTTTCTGTTAAAGACAATTCTGGGGGGGTCGCATGTGGCAGAGCCACTGAGGGGCTCTGAACAACTGTACATAATTCCCTTTAACGATGTGTTAGCTACAGACTAAAATCTGTACCATTGTATATACTGTTTGCATGTACAGCGCGCGGTCCCTTTTAAGAGCGCGGGTAAATGCGATGACGTCATGCCGCTAATCACGTGATCACCCAAACGCGGGAAAAACGTGATGACGTCATGACGCCATCCACGGGACCGCCCAAGGAGTCCTCGTGGAGCCTGCGACCTGTTAAGACCTGTATTCATAGTTCTCTTGCATCAATCTGTTTAAACTCGTTAGTTTGACATTAAAAACCTTTTTGATTGATTGCCTGCGTCGAACTCGATCTCTAGATAGGAATTTGACCATTCCTACAAGTAAGCATTTTCAGAGTCAAATCCTTTGGGGTGAGATTGAGTGTGCAATGTTAGCAACACATGGAATCCCCCTGGTTGGGGTGAGATTGAGTGTGCAGTGTTAGCAACACATGGCATCCCCCCCGTTTGCTTAGTTTAATGAAGATGTTTAATGGTTTCCTTTAAGTTTAGTGAAACCATAGGAGTTTACAGCACAGGAGGAGGCCATTCGGCCCATCGAGTCTGCGCCGGCTCTTTCGAAGAGCAATCCAGTCAGTCCCGCTCCCTGCTCTTTCCCCATATCCCTGCAATTTTTTCTCCTTCAAGTATTTATCCAATTCCCTTTTGAAGGCTACTATTGAATCTGTATCCACCGCCCTATCAGGCAGTGCGTTCCAAATCCTAGCCACTCGCTGCGTAAAACAGTTTTTCCTCATCTCCCCTCTGGTTCTTTTGCCAATCACCTTAAATCTGTGCCCTCTGGTTATCGACCCTTCAGCCACTGGAAACAGTTTATCTTTATTTACTCTATCTGAACCCTTCATGATTTTAAACACCTCTGTCAAATCTCTTCTTAGCCTTCACTACTCCAAGGAGAACAACCTGAGGTGACATTGAACCCAACTCTGCTTCTTTACTATCAAATATTGTCTTTAATTCCCAAAAGGGACGCACCTAGCAAGTGGCGTCTATACGTGCACCAGCGAATCTCTTGTCCCTCGGGCCCCAGTGTCCCCGAGATTCACACACACTCTCTGACAGAGTTTTGTTAGGTAAGGGTATTAAAGATTACGGGACCAAGGCGGGTAGATGGAGTTAAGATACAGATCAGCCATGAATGGTGGGGCAGGCTGGAGGGGCTGAATGGCCTCCTCCTGTTCCGATGACACCAAGCTTACAGACACCACCGCACAGGCTCATTCCTATTAATTAATTGGCACCATCAGCTTCAAGAGGTCAGCAAATCCTCTCTTCAGTACTGGGGCTGAGGGTCAAAGAACGGCTGTGTGTTAACGACACACAAAATGAGCGAAGAGTCCCACCATTTGCACGTTTTGCACACTGGCCCCGGGGGAGTTGGGGGTGGGTGGGTGGGGGAGGAAGCGAGCCGGCTGCTGCTAGGTCAGCGGAGCGAGCCCCTGGAGGAGAAACCCTGAAGAGGGATCAGTGCAGGCTCCATCGGAACAGGAGGAGGCCATTCAGCCCCTCCTGCCTGTTCCGGAATTCAATTAGATCGTGGCTGATCTGTATCTTAACTCCATCTACACACCTTGGTTCCGTATCCCTTAATACCCTCGCCCAACAAACATCGATCAATCTCCGTTTTGAAATTTTCAATCGACCCCCAGCATCCACAGCTTTTTGGGAGAGAGTTCCAGATTCCCACCACCCTTTGTGTGAAGAAGTGCTTCCTGACATCACCCCTGAACGGCTTAGCTCTAATTTTAAGGTTACAACAACAACTTGTATTTATATAGCGCCTTTAACGTAGTAAAACGTCCCAAGGCGCTTCACAGGAGTATTTTAAGACAAAAAATTGACACCGAGCCACATAAGGAGATATTAAGAAAGGAGACCAAAAGCTTGATCAAAGAGGTCGGTTTTAAGCAGTGTCTTAAAGGAAGAGAGAGAGAGGCAGAGAGGTTTAGGCAGGGGGTGGGGGGAATAGAGGAGGGTTTAGCAGTACTGGGGAGGGAGTCACTGACGGGCTGCCTTGGCTGTCGGTGATACTGGAGACTGTTCCCGAGAGCAGGACACAGGCTGTCGGGGCAGGAGTCAAGTTACTGAACCTTCGTGAATGGAAACCGTCCCGTCAGCTCTGAGCAACAGATGAATGTTTTATGAAAGCACGGCCTCACAATCGAGTTCACTCGGGGCCGGTGAGAGCAGAGGAAGAGGCATCGGCTGCCTTGGCTGTTTACAGAGTAGGGAGGGAGGGGGAGGAAGTGACTTTGCATCTGTCGGACTGCAAGTTTCAGTTTTTAAACCGTCGCCATCTGATGTCCTCGCTGGGCAGAATTACAGTCTCTTCTCAAAGAGGGTAAGAGTCAAAGTCTGGTCATTGCAGGAGGCGCGCAGTTCAGCAGGGTAAGGGTTAAGCAAATACCTGAGCCGTGAGCAGTTCACGTTTGGATCCAGTTCCTCAGTGTGTGTGTGAATTTGAGATGGTTTTAAAACGTCATTGTTCTGTTCTTTTATTTTCCGTTCTCTTCCAAATTCCTCTCTTCTCCTCCTCCAGGCTAACTCTCCTCTCTGGCTCCTTTCAGGTCTTGGCAGACTATTCCACCATGAAGGACATCACATCTACATAGAATTACATAGAATGTACAACACAGAAACAGGCCATTCGGCCCAACTGGTCCGTGCCGGTGTTTATGCTCCACACGAGCCTCCTCCCACCCTCCCACCCTCTTCATCTCATCCCATCAACATATCCTTCTATTCCTTTCTCCCTCATGTTTATCTAGCTTCCCCTTAAATGCATCTATACTATTCACCTCAACCACTCCCTGTGGTAGCGAGTTCCACATTCTCGCCACTCTCTGGGTAAAGAAGTTTCTCCTGAATTCCCGATTGGATTTATTAGTGACTATCTTATATTTATGGCCCCCAGTTCTGGTCTCCCCCACAAGTGGAAACATCTCTACCCCTACCCTATCGAACCCCTTCATAATTTGAAAGACCTCGATCTGGTCACCCCTCTTTAATAATCTCTTCTCCAGTGCCTCGATATCCTTTTTGTAATATGGAGACCAGAACCAGATCTCTGCATCATCCTGACCCCCACACCCAAAGTCCACACACTCGCGCACTGCAGCAGGAGTTGCTGGACACCGATAGCAGCTAATTCCCCATCTCTGTAATCTCCTCCATCCCAATCCTGGCCTCTTGTGCATCCCCGATTTTAATCGCTCCACCATTGGCGGCCATGCCTTCTGTTGCCTGGGCCCTAAGCTCTGGAATTCCCTCCCTAAACCTCTCTGCCTTGCTACCTCTCTCTCCTCCTTTAAGACGCTCTGAAACCTACCTCTATGACCAAGCTTCCTGCCCCAATATCTCCTTATGTGACTCGGTGTCAAATTTTGTTTGATAATCGCTCCTGTGAAGGGCCTTGGGACGAGGCGTTATATAAATGCAAGTTGTTGTTGATGCTTCCCCTCACTAACCCAGGGGTACTGAGGCTAACCACTGCCCCAGCTGTAGTTCACTGGCTCAACATAGACTGCAAATAGAACCAGCGTTCTCCCTGCTCTCGATCTCTCAGAGCGCACACCAGGCAGTACATCGACGGAATGCTGCTCACCAGAATGATACCGGGACTAAAAGGGTTAAATTACGAGGACAGGTTGCACAGACTGGGCTTGTATTCCCTCGAGTGTCGAGGATTAAGGGGTGCTCTAATCGAGGTGTTTAAGTTGATAGAGGGATTCAATCGGGTCGATAGAGAGAAACTCTTTCCTCTGGCGGGGGGAGTCCAGAACAAGGGGGCAGAACCTTAGAATTAGAGCCAGGCCGTTCAGGGGTGATGTCAGGAAGCACTTCTTCACACAAAGGGTGGTGGAAATCTGGAACTCTCTCCCCCAAAGAGCTGTTGAGGCTGGGGGTCAATTGAAAATTTGAAAACGGAGATTGATAGACTTTTGTTAGAAAAGGATATTGAGGGTTACGGAACCAAGGCGAGTAAATGGGGTTAAGATACACATCATGACCTAATTAAATGGCAGAACAGGCTGGAGGGGCTGAATGTCATCCTCCTGTTCCTATGTACTAGTCAACCATGACCGTCTTCACTCTTTTCAGTTTTTGCAAAACATTCCATCACATAGCGAGAGGATTTGAGTACAGGAGCAAGGATGTCTTGCTGCAGTTGTACAGGGCCTTGGTGAGACCACACCTTGAGTATTGTGTGCAGTTTTGGTCACCTTATCTGAGGAAGGATGTTCTTGCCATGGAGGGAGTGCAGCGAAGATTCACCAGGCTGATACCTGGGATGGCAGGAATGACGTATGAGGAGCGATTGGGTCGATTGGGCTTATACTCGCTGAGTTTAGAAGAATGAGAGGGGATCTCATTGAAACTTATAAAATTCTAACAGGACTAGACAGACTAGATGCAGGAAGGATGTTCCCGATGGCGGGGGAGTCCAGAACCAGGGGTCACAGTCTAAAGATAAGGGGTAAACCATTTAGGACAGAGATGAGGAGGAATTTCTTCACCCAGAGAGTGGTGAACCTGTGGAATTCTCTGCCACAGAAGGCAGTGGAGGCCAATTCATTAAATATATTCAAGAAGGAGTTGGATATATTTCTTAAGGCTAAAGGGATCAAGGGATATGGGGAGAAGGCAGGGACAGGGTACTGAATTTGGATGATCAGCCATGATCTCATTGAATGGCGGAGCAGGCTCGAGGGGCCGAATGGCCTACTCCTGCTCCTATCTTCTATGTTTCGATGTTTCTAAATCGCATTGAAATGTGTAATTGTGTTGTTATAGGCACATGATGTCATCGTGACAAACGATGAATGAATGGACCTCACGTGTATCTTGAAGGGGAAAAAAATTGCAGGGCTATGGGGAAAGAGCGGGGGAGTGGGACTAATTGGAGAGCTCCTTCAAAGAGTCAGCACAGGCATGATGGGCCGAATGGCCTCCTCCTCTGCTGCATCATTCTGTGATTCTATGTTTGTTCAGGCGAGGGGTCTTTAAAATGTTTTTGGGCTTCAGCTCTCTCTGAAGTGCAACCTAACTATTCCAGCTTTAGCCACACACGAAGTAAAGTAAGAACGACAGGGTGATGATTAGCTGCCCCACTGGGTGCCCAAGCAGGAGAGAGAGGAGAACAGTCAGAGCAGGACCTGACCGAGGAGCAATATGATGGTGAGATACGAACTGGCGCAACAATCTTCAGCTCATTCCTATTTTTTTTAAATTCATTCCTGGGATGTTGGCGTCGCTGGCAAGGCCAGCATTTATTGCCCATCCCTAATTGCCCTTGAGAAGGTGGTGGTGAGCTGCCTTCTTGAACCGCTGCAGTCTGTGTGGTGAAGGTACTCCCACAGTGCTGTTAGGGAGGGAGTTCCAGGATTTTGACCCGGCGACGATGAAGGATCGGCCGATATATTTGCAAGTCAGGATGGTGTGTGACTTGGAGGGGAACTTGGAGGTGGTGGTGTTCCCAGCACCTGCTGCCCTTGTCCTTCTGGGTGGTAGAGGTCGCGGGTTTGGGAGGTGCTGCCGAAGAAGCCTTGGCGAGTTGCTGCAGTGCATCTTGTAGATGGTACATGTGATGAAATATTCCATTCATCACTGCCTGTGACTGTGGTTGGTTTCAGTTTCATTTCCCTTACCTCTGTTCCGTTTCCTCACCATTGTATTGTACTATGTGTAGGGCTCTGCCCATACCTGGCCCATTGTATTGTACTATGTGTAGGGCTCCGCCCATACCTGGCCCCTATGTAAGCTGGCCCAGCCTGCAGCACATCCAGTACGGCAGAGCTCTGGATGGAAGATACCTCTCTCCTGTGTGTTACCTTCTAAGTCAATAAAAGCCTTGTTTTGTTTCGCTAACATCGAGTCTCGGATTTATTGAGACACATCAATTTTATTGACTTAATTTTCAACACAATGGATCAACTCTTGAAACCCGAACGTTTGGATTTGGACCAGCATGCTTTGGACGCATCGGCACGCTTCGGACACTGGTTTATGTGTATGGAATTCTTCCTGGACAATTCCGCAGCCGTCAAAGGCGCTACGGACGCTGCGAGTATGAAACTCGGAATTCTGCGGAATTGGGTAAGCCACCGGGTTTACCCCCTCATCCAAGACGCCGACACGTACCCGGCCGCCTGCGACATCTTAAAGGTGCATTACCAGCAGCCTACGAATGAGGTGTATGCTAGGCATCTGCTCGCTACTCGCGCACAGCGACCTGGGGAATCAGTGGAGGAATTCCTAGGCACCCTGAAAATGCTTGGCAAAGACTGCAAGTGCCAAGATGTAAAAGCCGCAGTGTACACTGACGAGCTTGTTCGCGATGCCTTTATCACAGGCCTCAGCTCCACTTACATCCGGCAGAGACTGCTGGAAAAAACGGGATTGGACCTGAAACAGGCTGCGGACACAGCGCGATCCCTGGATGTGGCCCAGAGAAACTCGGACGCCTACTCTTCAGCCCGCGCCGTCCACGCCGCCACGTGCGCACCAAGGGCACCGCCATCTTGGAAGGCATCTTCCCCGCCCGGCAGCCCGACACCGTCGGGGCCCCGCTCTCCCCCCAGAAGCCCTACGACAGCCGCGACGCGTCGGGGACCCAACTGCTACTTCTGCGGGCAGCCGAAGCACACCAGAAACCTGTGCCCGGCGAAAGGCACCACCTGCTTTAAGTGTGGTAAGAAGGGGCACTTCAGGAAGGTGTGCAGAGGGAACCCCGCCGGAAAACCCGCCACCGCCGCATGTGCGCCGTGGGAGCGGCCATCTTGGACGCCATCTTGCCCGACCTCATGGGGTCCGGCATCTTATGAGCAGACAGCGTGGACGCCATCTTGTCTCGATCAGGGCCCTACAGTGGCATCGGTCACAGTGGACCAGACCAGGCCGCACCCGCTATCCAAATCAATGGTGGACATCGAGGTAAACAGGTGCGGGGTTAAATGTTTAATTGACAGTGGAAGCACGGAGAGTTTTATCCACCCTGAACTGGCACAACAACTCTCCCTAAAGGTGGTCCCTACTCGGGGTACCATCTCTATGGCTGATAAAACCCAGACATCGACCATTATGGGTTACTGCACGGTACAATTGTCCGTTAACGGAACTGTATACGATAATTTTAAAGTATTAATCATAAAGAATCTATGTGCGAGCATGATCTTGGGCCTGGATTTCCAGTGCAACCACCACAGCATCACGCTCAAGTACGGTGGGTCCCAGCCGCCCCTCACAGTGTGCGGTCTGGCTACCCTGAAGGTAAAGCCGCCTTCGCTATTCACGAACCTTACCCCTAACTGCCGGCCAATAGCGACCAAAAGCAGGAGGTACAGCTGGGAGGACAGGCGGTTTATCGCGACCGAGGTAGACAGGCTCCTGAAAGAGCGCATTATTGAACGCAGCAACAGCCCGTGGCGCGCCCAAGTGGTAGTGGTAAGGGGTAGCGAGAAGAAACGGATGGTGATCGACTATAGCCAAACGATCAACAGGTACACCCAACTAGACGCCTACCCGCTACCCCGCATATCAGAAATGGTGAACCAAATCGCCCAATACCGGGTGTTCTCCACCATCGACCTCAAGTCAGCGTACCACCAGCTCCCTATCAGACCAGAGGACCGCCCGTACACCGCCTTCGAGGCGAACGGACGCCTCTACCAATTCCTCAGAGTCCCCTTTGGGGTGACGAATGGGGTCTCGGTCTTCCAGAGGGAGATGGACCGCATGGTCGATGACCACCACTTGCAGGCAACCTTCCCCTACCTCGACAACGTCACCATCTGCGGTCACAACCAGCAGGATCACGACTCGAACCTCGAGAGGTTCCTGAAAACCGCACAAAAACTCAACCTCACCTACAACGAGGACAAGTGCGTTTTCAACACCACGCGCCTCTGCATACTAGGCAGCGTGGTGGAGAATGGGGAAATCGGACCAGACCCCGACCGATTGCGCCCCCTACGGGAGCTGCCCCTGCCCAACACTCCCAAAGCCCTGAAAAGGTGCCTGGGGTTATTTTCTTATTATTCCCAATGGGTCCCCAACTACTCCGACAAAGCCCGCCCCCTCTTGAAAGCATCCTCTTTTCCGCTCTCTGCTGAGGCCCACGCCGCCTTCAAAAGCATTAAGCAGGATATTGAGCGGGCCACACTACAGGCAGTGGACGAGAACACTCCATTTCAAGTGGAAAGTGATGCGTCTGACTTTGCCTTGGCGGCCACCCTCAACCAGGCGGGGCGGCCCGTAGCTTTCTTCTCGAGGACCCTCCAAGGGCCCGAGATCAGACACTCCTCCGTGGAAAGGGAGGCCCAAGCCATCGTGGAGGCAGTGCGCCACTGGCGCCACTACCTAGCCGGCAAACGTTTCACCCTACTTACCGACCAGCGGTCGGTAGCGTTTATGTTCAATAATAAACAGAGGGGGAAGATCAAAAATGATAAGATTCTTAGGTGGCGGATCGAGCTCTCCACCTTCGAGTATGACATCATTTACCGGCCAGGGGCCCTTAACGAATCCCCTGACGCCCTCTCACGAGGGATGTGTGCCAGCGCCACCGGGGATCGGCTACAGACCCTCCACAACGACCTCTGCCACCCAGGGGTCACGCGGCTGTTCCACTTCATAAAGTCCCGTAACTTACCCTACTCGATTGAGGAAGTTCGGTCTCTGACCAGGAACTGCCGCACTTGCGCTGAGTGCAAGCCTCGGTTCTACCGCCCAGATAGAGCCCACTTAATCAAAGCTACACGGCCCTTTGAGCGGCTCAGCTTAGATTTCAAGGGCCCCCTCCCGTCTGTCGACCGCAATGTTTACTTCCTGAACATTGTGGATGAATACTCCCGGTTCCCATTCGCCTTCCCCTGCCCAGACATGACCAGCGCCACAGTCATTAAATGCCTCAACAGCCTGTTCTGCCTGTTTGGTATGCCGAGCTACATCCATACGGACAGGGGGGCGTCCTTCATGAGTGAAGAGCTATGCCAGTACATGCTGTCCAGGGGGATCGCCACGAGCCGTACCACCAGCTACAACCCCCGGGGTAACGGTCAAGTGGAGCGAGAGAACGGGACAGTATGGAAAGCAGTCACTCTAGCTCTAAGGACCAAGGGCCTCCCTATCTCCCGCTGGCAGGAAGTCCTCCCAGATGTGCTCCATTCGATACGGTCGCTATTGTGTACTGCCACTAATGCCACGCCTCATGAACGAATGTTTGTCTTTCCCCGGAAATCCACCTCAGGCATATCCATGCCGTCATGGCTCTCCACCCCAGGTCTGGTATTCGTGTGAAGGCATGTGAGGGGCCACAAGACGGACCCTCTCGTGGAGCCAGTGCACCTACTCCACGCCAACCCCCAATACACGTATGTCCGGCATGCTGACGGAAGGGAGGACACCGTGTCCATAAAAGACGTCGCCCCAGCCGGTAACGACAACAACCATGACAATAGCAGCAACAACGATCACAGCAACTCTTACCCACCCACTACTCTTTCATCACCCCCGGAAGAACATCGACCAACGGCACCCCCACCAACTACCCCTTCAACAACCCTGGCGGCACCCCCGGCAGAGACCCAGGAGGCCACCGGGGACACCCAGCCGACACCCGCGGCACCACAACAGCCACGTCGGTCGCAGAGGACTATCAAACCCCCGAACAGACTAAATCTATAGAAGGGGTGAATGTGATGAAATATTCCATTCATCACTGCCTGTGACTGTGGTTGGTTTCAGTTTCATTTCCCTTACCTCTGTTCCGTTTCCTCACCATTGTATTGTACTATGTGTAGGGCTCCGCCCATACCTGGCCCATTGTATTGTACTATGTGTAGGGCTCCGCCCATACCTGGCCCCTATGTAAGCTGGCCCAGCCTGCAGCACATCCAGTACGGCAGAGCTCTGGATGGAAGATACCTCTCTCCTGTGTGTTACCTTCTAAGTCAATAAAAGCCTTGTTTTGTTTCGCTAACATCGAGTCTCGGATTTATTGAGGCACATCAGTACACACTGCAGCCACGGTACGCCGGCGGTGGAGGGAGTGAATGTTTAAGGTGGTGGATGGGGTGCCAATCAAGCGGGCTGCTTTGTCCTGGATGGTGTCGAGCTTCTTGAGTGTTGTTGGAGCTGCAACTCATCCAGGCAAGTGGAGAGTATTCCATCACACTCCTGACTTGTGCCTTGTAGATGGTGGAAAGGCTTTGGGGAATCAGGAGGTGAGACACTCACCGCAGAATACCCAGCCTCTGACCTGCTCTTGTAGCCAAAGCATTTATGTGGCTGGTCCAGTTAAGTTTCTGGTCAATGGTGACCCCCCCAGGATGTTGATGGTGGGGGATTCGGCGATGGTAATGCCGTTGAATGTCAAGGGATGGTTAGACTCTCTCTTGTTGGAGATAGTCATTGCCTGGTATTGTGTGGCGCAAATATTACTTGCCACTTATCAGCACATGCCTGGATGTTGTCCAGGCCTTGCTGCATGCGGGCATGGACTGCTTCATCATCTGAGGAGTTGCGAATGGAACTGAACACTGTGCAGTCATCAGTGAACATCCCCACTTCCGACCTTATGATGGAGGGAAGGTCATTGATGAAGCAGCTGAAGATGGTTGGGCCTAGGCACTGCCCTGAGGAACTCCTGGGGCTGTGATGATTGACCTCCAACAACCACAACCATCTTCCTTTGTGCTAGGTATGACTCCAGCCAGTGGAGAGTTTTCCCCCCCGATTCCCATTTATTCAGTTTTACTAGGGCTCCTTCATGCCACACCCGGTCAAATGCTGCCTTGATGTCAAGGGCAGTCACTCTCGCCTCACCTCTGGAATTCAGCTCCTTTGTCCATGTTTTCACCAAGGCTGTAATGAGGTCTGGAGCCGAGTGGTCCTGGCGGAACCCAAACTGAGCATCAGTGAGCAGGTTATTGGTGGGTAAGTGCCGCTTGATAACACTGTCGATGACACCTTGCATCGCTTTGCTGATGATTGAGAGTAGACTGATGGGGCGGTAATTAGATGATAGGACCGTAATTGGCCACAACCTTCTGACTCCGAGGTGTGAGTGCTGCCCACTGAGCTGACACTATGTATGTTATAGGACCCCAGTTTGCGTATTAAATGTAATCTACGCCTGAAGCAGGCAGGTGCTCTGGCCGCCTATCTAAAGGCCCCTTCCAAGATGGCGGCAGCTGGAGTACCAGCATAAACTGAGCGGTAAGTTGCCATTTGCTGGCCACTATTGGCCCAGTTACAGCAGGTGGCCACAGTTAAAGTCAGCCTCGGAGTGAACCTGAGCTGAGATTCAAACCTCACGTGCAATCCATCATCGGGGCTGCCCAGTTCCAACATCACCAGCCTCTGAAGCTCTCATCCTGACCTCTGTCACCTCCAGGACTTCTACATCAGTCAACACATCCACAACCCTGCTGCCCGCCTCCAGCCCCATATAAGGGCACCCACCTCCCCTGTCATTAATGATCTCCTCTGTCTCCCCTGTCACCGAGACATAGTGATTCCAAAATCCTTGTCCCTCCACAGCTTTGCTGCACCCGACCTCTGCAGCCTCCACCTCATGTCGCAGCGCTAAATCCCCGTGCTCTCCTGACTCTGGCCTAACGCGGGGGACTCTTTCCCGGCTCCACAGTCATAGCCCTCAACCTGCACTCTAGAATTCTCTCTCAACGCCTCTTGGTACCATTTCTCCCCACCTTCAAAAGCCTCCTCCAACCAGCCTCTTTGACCGCACCGTGGTCAGACTCCAGTACTTGTCTGCTTCTGATCACCACGTTGAGATATTTTGTTGGGTTAAAGATGTAAGTTATGGTAATCGAAATTCGAGTGACGCACTGAATGTTTACAGAGAGATGACACAAACTGGGCTTGTATTTCCTGGTATATAGACAGTTAAGAGGGGATTTGATTGAGGTTTTTAGGATTTTGAAAGGAATTGATAGGTTAGATAGAAATAAACTTTTTCCGCTGGTGGGGGAGTCTAGGACAAGGGGACAGAACCTTAAAATCCGAGCCAGGCCATTCAGGAGAGAAGTTAGGAAACACTTCTTCACACAAAGGGTGGTGGAAGTGTGGAACTCTCTCCCACACAAAGCAGTAGATGTTGGTTCAATTAATAATTTTAAATCTGAGAGCGATCGTTTTTTGCTAGACAAGGAGATAAAAAGACATGGAGCCAAGTCAGGTGGATGGAGTTAGGATACAGATCAGCCATGATCTCATTGAATGGCAGAACAGGCTTGAGGGGCTGAATGGCCTCTTCCTGTGCTTATGTCATTAGCCAGTCTCGCTGTCAGGTCCTCTATTAGTAATCAATTGGTCATGAGTGAGTTAGATAGAGGGGACTGTGGAGTGACAGGAGGAAGGTTTGGTCTCCTGCACTCCCCTGTATTCCTGATCTGAGCTGTGCTGACCCAAAGAGATACGAAGCAAAGGCCAACCATCGCCACACAGGAGCGAAGGTCAAGGTGAGTTGTCCTTGGGCGGTCCAGCTGCCCGAGACAATACAATACAATACAATACAAATCGCTTTATTGGCATGATAAGGTACATCTTATGTTGCCAAAGCATCAAAATACATTTATGGTTGAACACATAAACGCGGTTCCATTCATACAGTGTATAAACAGGTATATCCCTGAGTTTATAAATATATTTTCGCCTTGTTTATATATACTCTTGTCTTAGTTTACTGGTTGTCCCTCTGTTCATGGCAAGCTGTAACATAGTGTGCCGCCAGTGTTACACAGCTTCTCTCCTCCCCCAGTAGGAATGGGAGTTTTTGGTTGCCAGTCAGATTTCTGAATTCAGGGCATATTTGTGAGAATTTTTGATAGAAATTCTCTCTGATGCCCTGATATTTTCCACAGGCTGTGAGGAAGTGCATCTCTGTCTCAACTACTCCCTGACTGTAGTGAGAGCATATCCTGTCTTCTCTTGGCAGCCTGGTCTGCCTGTGTCTGCCTTTTTCGATCGCTAGGCTATGTTCGCTAAGTCTGTACCTTGTCAAGGTTCTTC
The DNA here is from genome assembly GCF_052327205.1 of Somniosus microcephalus. Classification (NCBI taxonomy): domain Eukaryota; kingdom Metazoa; phylum Chordata; class Chondrichthyes; order Squaliformes; family Somniosidae; genus Somniosus; species Somniosus microcephalus. The sequence goes on from NC_140999.1 coordinate 194,325,439, forward strand.
TCAGTTTGTTATCCTTTACCATGGTCAGGTAATCAGCTATGTTGTATTGTCTGTTTAGGGCCAAGTAGCAATTGAGTTTGCTTTGGGTTTTTGTTGTTTCTGCCCAATATGACAGATATTTTTCCTTTTGCTTAGCGACGATTGTGTTGGGTCGAATTCTTTGTGTTACCCTGTCACTGTCCTGGGGCTGGTTATTGTTAGTATTGTTAGTAGTTACTTCACTGAGTCCCAGGACTAGTTGACTGAGGGTATTCTTCTTTATGGTCAGCTCTTGGCATTTCAGGGCGTCGTAGTGATAGCATTGGGGGTTGCTCATTTGTAGGTGATTCCAAAATTTGGTGGCTCTTTTTTGGATAGTGATTATTAATGGGTATTGGCCTAGTTCCGCCCTGCATGCGTTGTTTACTGTTTTCCTTTGAGTCCGGAGGATACTTTTACAGAATTCCGCATGTAGGATCTCAATTGGGTGTTTGTCCCATTTTGCAAAATCTTGTTGTGTTAGTGGTCCCCAGACCTCACTGCCATAGAGTGCAATTGGTTCAATTACTGATTTGAAAATTTTGAGCCAAATGCTAATTGGGATTTCTATTTGGATTGATTTTTTGATGGCATAGAAAGCCCTTCTTGCTTTCTCTTTCAGTTCATTCACAGCCAGTTTGAAGTTTCCCGTAGAACTGATTTTTAAGCCCAAGTATGTGTAGTGAGTGGTTTGTTCAATTTTGGTTCCTACTGTGAAATTTATTGTGGGTCCATGTTGTTTGGATCTTTGCTGGAACACAAGGACTTTGGTTTTTTGGGGATTTATTGTCAGGGCCCAAGTCTGGCAGTACGACTCCAGCAGGTCCAGGTTCTGCTGTAGACCCTCCTTAGTTGGTGACAGCAGAACCAGGTCATCGGCATAGAGGAGGAATTTAACCTTGGATTCATATAGGGTGAGGCCGGGTGCTGTAGATTGTTCAAGTAGTTTTGCCAATCCATTAATGTAAATATTAAAGAGTGTCGGTGAGATTGGCGAGCCCTGTGTCACCCCCCGCCCCTGTGGGAAGTATTTTGTTTGTTTGTCTCCAATTTTAACTGCACATTTATTGTTTGTATACATTGATTTAATTACATCATATGTTTTCCCTCCTACCCCGCTTTCGATAAGTTTCAGGAATAAACCGTCATGCCAGATGGAGTCGAAAGCCTTCTGGAAATCTACAAAGCATGCGTAGATTTTGCTTTTGTTATGGTGAACGTGTTTGTCAATTAGGGTCTGTAGGGTGAAGATATGATCGGATGTTCTATAGTTTGGCAGGAATCCAATTTGGCTTTTACTCAAGACATTGTGCTCTTCAAGGAAGTTTATAAGTCTTTTGTTTATGATGCTACAGAATACCTTCCCCAGGTTACTGTTTACACAGATGCCTCGATAGTTGTTTGGGTCGATTTTGTCCCCACTTTTGTATATGGGTGTTATGAGTCCTTTGTTCCAGATGTCAGGGAAATAACCGACACTCAGAACCAAGTTGAAGAGTTTTAGGATAGCCAGTTTCAGTTTGTCGTCTGCGTGTTTAATCATCTCGTTTAGTATGCCGTCTGTCCCGCAAGCTTTTCCTGGTCGCAGGTCCTTGAGTTTTTCAAGAAGTTCTTTTTCTGTTATTATGGCGTCTAGCGGGTTTTGGTTATCTTTTATGGCCATTTCAAGCTTTTCAAGTTTTTTGCGTATTTGGTGTTGCTCTGGTCCTAGTGTGTTTTTCTGGTATAATTTTTCAAAGTGGTTTACCCATGTGTCCCCATTTTGAATGGACAAATCGTCGTGTTGTTTTTTGTGTAGTGTTTTCAAGTTGTCCCAGAAACAATTCGACTCAATGGATTCCTCCATGGAGCTGAGTGTATTCTTAATAAATTGCTCTTTTTTGGTCCTGAGTGTGTTTCTGTATTGTGTTAGCGTCTGACAATAAGTAAGGCGTAATTCCTCGTTTTCTGGATGTCTGTGTTTTTGGTTTGATAGTTTTCTAAGTTTTTTCCTCATGTTATGGCAATCATGGTCAAACCATTTTTCATAGTTTTTTGTTTTGGGTTTGTTCTTGCGAGCTTTCAAGTTTGCATTTGTTGCCAAATTATCAAAAATATTGTTTAGTTTACTAACTGCCCGGTTTACGCCTTCTTTATTGTGAGTGTATATGTTATCCAGAAAGGTGTCTAAGAGAGCTTGAGTTGATGCATTGCTAATTGTTTTCTGGTATTTTTCCGTGTCGTTTTTGGCCCATCTGTACGATTTTTTGGTGTTGTACAGTTTACTGGGTTGTGTTTCTATGTTGTTTGTTTCTGTCTTTTTGAGAAACATAGTAATTTGACTGTGATCTGACAGTGTTGTTTGTGGTTTGACTGTGAATGCTCTGAAAGAGGATGGGTCCAAGTCTGTAATCATATAGTCTACTGTGCTGCAGCCAAGAGGTGAGCAGTAGGTCGATCTTCCTAGGAGGTCTCCTATGAACCTACCATTGACAATGTACAGACCCAGGTTTCGACAGAGCTGTAGTAGCTGTTTACCGTTGGTATTTGACTGCTTGTCGCAGTTATGCCTGTATGGAAGGGAAGGGATGTCAAAGTGGTTATTCCCGAATACGTAATTGTTTCCCTGATTATTGGTGAAGTCTGGTTCTTCGCCCGTTCTTGAATTGAGGTCCCCACAGATCAACACGTTCCCCTGGGCCTGGTATTGGATAATTTCCCCCTCCATGTTGGAGAAGGTGTCCTCTTTGTAGTACGGGGAATCGATTGGAGGGATATAAAGTGCGCAAATGTAAACATCTTGGGTGTTTGAGATAATCTCCCTCTCAAGTTTGAGCCACATATGGTTTTCGCCCTTTTTTATAAATTTGATGTAATTCTTAAGTTCTGTTTTAAACCAGATCAGTATGCCTCCGGAGTCTCTGCCTTGGGTTACACTTGGTAATTTATTGGAGGGGACCACTAGCTCAGTGTACCCTTGGGGACAGCCGGTGTGTCCTTTTCCTTTATACCAAGTTTCCTGTAAAATGATAATATCTAGATCTTTAGTTTCCTCTATGAACTCTGGGGTCCTACTCTTCACTTCTCGCAGTGAAGAGCGTAGACCTTGGATATTCCAGGTCGAAATATATAAGGATTTCATGTTAAGTTTTATCTTTTTCTATGATAGGTTAAAGAGTGGTACGTGTTTGTCGTGTCTAAGTGTGGGGAAAAAAAGATCACCCCAGTTGTCTACAAAAGTTAATACAATTTGGTTACAGTTCTTTCTATTAATTAGTCCTTGATCCATAAGGCGGAAGTAGATGCTGCTGCACATCTGCTTATTGTCTCTGGGCACGCCTCTACCTCCCTCTCAGGTGCAGATAGGAGGCCTGTGGGAGACCAGTAAGGAAGGGGACAATCAATCAATGGGGGAGAGTCCACCAGTTCACTAGCATTAGAAGTCCTGTTCACCCATCGCCCCCGTGCTCTCTGATCTACATTGGGTCCCGTCAGGCAATGCCTCGATTTTTAAAATTCTCATCCTTGTTTTCAAATCCCTCCATGGCCTCGCCCCTTGCTATCTCTGTAACCTCCTCCAGCCCTACAACCCCCCGAGATATCTGCGCTCCTCCAATTCTGTCCTCTTGAGCATCCCTGATTTTAAGCGCTCCACCATTGGTGGCCGTGTCTTGAGCTGCCAAACCCCAAGCTCTGGAATTCCCTCCCTAAACCTCTCGGCCTCGCTACTTCTCTTTCCTCCTTTAAGACACTTCTTAAAACCTACCTCTTTGACCAAGCTTTTGGTCACTTGTCCTAATATCTCCCTATGTGGCTCGGTGTCAAATTTGGTTTGATAATCGCTCCTGTGGGACGTTTTACCACCTTAAAGGTGCTGTATCAATGCTGTTGACATACATACCGACCTCAACAATTACCCTGTTGATGTGATTCTACTTAAAACAAAACCAGACAGTGCCCAAGCAGCAAGGTCTGGGCACAGATAGAAAACACCCCCCAGAACTGCAACTCAAAGTAGAGTCATGTTATGACTGGAGGAGAGAGGGGAATCTCGGAGAAATGGAGAGGTGAAGCATCTCAAAGAGACGTAAATAAGACAATATCTATCTAACATAGAGCCCAAGATCAGCCATGATCTTATTGAATGGCGGAGCAGGCTCGAGGGGCCAAGTGGCCTATTCCTGCTCCTATTTCTTATGTTCTTATGTCCTTATGTAATGTGATGAAGGAGTGGGGCAGAGTAGATAGAAACAGAATATTTCTCATGATTTGAGAGGGTTCTAGAACAGGGGAAACATAGATTAAATGCAAGAGATTTAGGACAGAGAGATGGAGAAACCCTCTTTGTGAGGCTGTGGAATTCACTACTGGAGTTAGTGATTGATCATGTCAACATTTAGGAAGCGATGCGGTTCGAGAGGTGATTAAAGGAAAGGGGAGTAAAGAGATACGGGAACAGGGCGGGATTGGGATTGGGATTGGGATACTGCTCGTGTAAAGGATGAACACCAGCACTGACTGACTGTAATTCCTGTGCAAGGGAGGATTCCAAAAGGCCAAAGGGAGAGACGGTAGAATGGATGGAATCAGGGCCAATGTTCGAAGGGCCGAGGTCCATAGTGAGCAGAGTAGGAGCGGAACTGAGGTACTTCAGGAGATGGTGGGGCTGTGGGCGGAAGGTGGATGGCGGAGTGGGGTTAGAATCATGGAAACTTACGGCACAGAAGGAGGCCATTCGACCCATCGGCCGGAATTTGGCGCCTCTGGGCAGGTCTGGTGCAGCCGGTGTCCGTGGCGGCTCACGACCCCGCTGCTGGCTCAATCCCGCTGTTGACAATGAACTTACCTTAATGGGGCCTGTTAAACCTGCCCAGTGCATTACCCGGCCCAATGAGATGGAGCGGGTCTAGTGACGTCATTCATGACGTGTTTTCAGCCGAGATCTTTAAAGGGACCATGGCCACATTACATTTGAAGTTTAATCTAACATAGTGCTGTCAGTGCATGACAGCATTGGCGTGCTGCTAACAATGACAATGACTGCACAGAGGCAGAGGGCTGCACCCAGGATCTCCGATGACTCCCTCTATATGCTTATGGAGGGAATCAGAGCACGCAGGGAGGTCCTCTTCCCTTCCAATAAGCAGAAGAGACCTCCCCAGGAGACCAACGCAGCCTGGTTGCAGATTGGGTTGCAGATTGCAGAGGAGGTCACAAGCAGGGATGTGCTCAGGAGGACCTGGGTGCAGTGTCGCAAACATTTCAGTGATCTCATTAGATCAGGAAACATTAGATTGGCAGCTAACATAAAAGGGAATGCAAAAGTCTTCTATAGGCATGTAAATAGTAAAAGGGTAGTAAGAGGAGGGGTGGGGCTGATTAGGGACCAAAAAGGAGACCTATTCATGGAGGCAGAGGGTATGGCTGAGGTACTAAATGAGTATTTGCATCTGTCTTCACCAAGGAAGAGATGCTGCCAAAGTCATAGTGAAAGAGGAAATAGTGAAGATACCGGATGAGATAAGAATTGATAAAGAGGAGGTACGAGAAAGGTTGGTTGTACTTAAAGTAGATCAGTCACCAGGAGCGGATGGGATGCACCGATGGGATGCATCCTAGGATGCTGAGGGAAGTCATAGAGTCATAAGTGAAGGAAGAAATCGTGGAGGTACTGGCCATAGTCTTCCAATCCTCCTTAGAAATGGGGGTGATGCCAGAGGACTGGAGAATTGGAAATGTTACACCCTTGTTCAAAAAAGGGTGTAAAGATAAACCCAGCAACTACAGGCCAGTCAGTTTGACCTCAGTAGTGGGGAAGCTTTTAGAAACAGTAATCAGGGGCAAAATTAACAGTCACTTGGACAAGTGTGGATTAATTAAGGAAAGCCAGCACGGATTTGTTAAAGGCAAATCGTGTTTAACTAACTTGATTGAGTTGTTTGATGAGGTAACAGAGGGTTTATGAGGGCAATGCGGTTGACGTGGTGTACATGGATTTCCAAAAGGTGTTTGATAAAGATCCTCTCTAACTTCTACCGCTGCACTATAGAGAGCATCCTGACAAACTGTATCACGGTATGGTACGGCGGCTGTAGCTCCCATGACCGGAAAGCCCTGCAGCGGGTAGTCAAAACTGCCCAACGCATTACCGGCACCCGGCTACCGACCATAGAACATATATATCAGAAACGCTGCCTACGGAGGGCACGGACCATCATCAAAGACCCTACCCACCCCAGCCACAGTCTGTTCACCCTCCTACCATCTGGAAGACGCTACAGATGCATTCGCACCCGTACGACCAGATTTAGGAACAGCTTCTTTCCCAGGGCTGTCATCCTACTGAACTCCACAAATAAACACTAAAGCCTGCACATCTGCCGATGCACTTTATTCACTTTATTATGGTCATATTTATGCTAATATATATGTACAAATGTATGTTGAAATGTTTAAGTGTCCTAATCCAAATTGTACACTCTCGGGAGCCGCAAGCCTACATTTCGTTGTACTGCACTTGTGCACTAACAATGACAATAAAAGTTGATTTGATTTGATTTGATTTGACATAATAGGCTTACCAGCAAAGTTGAAGCCCATGGAATAAAAGGGACAATGGTAGCCTGGATACGGAATTGGCAAAGTGACAGGAAACAGAGAGTAGTGGTGAACGGTTGTTTTTCGGACTGGAGGAAGGTATACAGTGGTGTTCCCCAGGGATCGGTTCTAGGACCACTGCTTTTCTTGATATATATTAATGACTTGGATGTGGGTGTACAGGGCACAATTTCAAAATTTGCAGATGACACAAAACTTGGAAGTATAGTGAACAGTGAGGAGGAGAGTGATAGACTTCAAGAGGACATAGACAGGCTGGTGGAATGGGTGAACACATGGCAGATTAAATTTAACGCAGAAAAGTGCAAAATGATATATTTTGGTAGAAAGAACGAGGTGCGGCAATATAAACTAAAGGGTACAGTTCTAAAGGGGGTGCAGGAACAGAGAGACCCTGGGGTATATGTGCACAAATCGTTGAAGGTGGCAGGGCAGGTTGAGAAAGTGGTTAAAAAAGCATACGGGATCCTGGGCTTCATAAATAGAGGCATAGAGTACAAAAGCAAGGAAGTTATGATGAACCTTTATAAAACACTGGTTTGGCCTCAACTGGAGTATTGTGTCCAATTCTGGGCACCACACTTTAGGAAGGCTGTGAAGGCCTTAGAGAGAGTGTAGAAAAGATTTACAAGAATGGTTCCAGGGATGAGGGACATCAGTTACGTGGATAGACTGGAGAAGCTGGGGTTGTTCTCCTTGGAGCAGAGAAGATTGAGAGGAGATTTGATCGAGGTGTTCAAAATCATGAAGGGTTTAGACAGAGTAGATAGAGAGAAACTGTTCCCATTGGCGGAAGGGTCGAGAACCAGAGGACACAGATTTAAGGTGATTGGCAAAAGAACCAAAGGCGACATGAGGGAAACTTTTTTACGCAGCGAGTGGTTAGGATCTGGAATGCACTGCCTGAGAGTGGAGGAGGCAGATTCAATCACGGCTTTCAAAAGGGAGTTGGATAAGTATATGAAGGAAAATAATTTTCAGGGCTATGGGGAAAGGGCAGGGGAGTGGGACTGGCTGAAGTGCTCTTGCAGAGAGCCGGCATGGGCTCGATGGGCTGAATGGCCTCCTTCTGTGCTGTAACCATTTGATGATTCTATGATTCTAGTACAAAGCCACACTCAACCTCATCCTGCTGTGCCACTCATCACATCCCCATCACTCTGCCTTCCCAACCCTACTCCTGCACATCCTTACTCACACCAACTTATCTTGCACCTCCACCCATCCCTCTCTCTCTATCTACATTATCACTTCCCCATCTCACTAGCCACCCCTCACACTCACCCTCATCCTAGTGCAATCATACCAATGAACAACACACAAGGGTAGCCACTTGGGTGCTTTATCCAATGTTTGGCGGACAGAAAGCAAAGAGTTGGAATAAACGGGTCATTTTCCGAGTGGCAGGCAGTGACTAGTGGGGTACCGCAAGGATCGGTCCTAGGACCTCAGCTGTTCACAATATATATTAATGATCTGGACGAGGGAATTGGATGTAATATCTCCAAATTTGCAGACGACACAAAGCTGGGTGGGAGGGTAAGCTGTGAGGAGGATGTTGTGAAACTCCAGTACGATTTGGACAGATTGGGTGATTGGGCAGAAACATGGCAAATGCACTATAATGTGGATAAATGCGAGGTTATCCACTTTGGTGGCAAAAACAGGAAGGCAGATTATTATTTGAATGGCAATAGATTGGGAGAAGGGGAAGTGCAAAGAGACCTGGGTGTTCTTGTGCACCAGTCGCTGAAGGTAAGCATGCAGGTGCAGCAGGCGGTTAAGAAGGCAAATGGTATGTTGGCCTTCGTAGCAAGAGGGTTCGAGTGCAGGAACAAGGATGTCTTGCTACAGTTGTACAGGGCCTTGGTGAGACCGCACCTTGAGTATTGTGTGCAGTTTTGATCGCCTTACCTGAGGAAGGACGTTCTTGCCATGGAAGGAGTGCAGCGAAGATTCACCAGGCTGATACCTGGGACGGCAGGAATGACGTATGAGGAGAGATTGTGTCGATTGGGATTATACTCACTGGAGTTTAGAAGATTGAGAGGGGATCTCATCGAAACCTATAAAATTCTGTCAGGCCTGGACAGACTAGATGCAGGAAGGATGTTTCTGATGGCCGGCGAGTCCAGAACCAGGGGTCACAGTCTAAGGATAAGGGGTAAGCCATTTAGGACTGAAATGAGGAGGAATTTCTTCACCCAGAGAGTGGTGAACCTGTGGAATTCTCTGCCACAGAGGGCGGTGGAGGCCAGTTCATTAAATATATTCAAGAAGGAGTTGGATATATTTCTTAAGGCTAAAGGGATCAAGGGATATGGGGAGAAGGCAGGGACAGGGTACTGAGTTTGGATGATCAGCCATGATCTCATTGAATGGCGGAGCAGGCTCGAAGGGCCGAATGGCCTACTCCTGCTCCTATCTTCTATGTTTCTGTGTTTCTATGTTATGTAAAGTTTCTGTTAATGTGGTGTCACACATAAAAATCTTTATTTTCAAAACTTTCCAGTCTTGGTCAGATCTGTGTGCACCTTTGGAAGTGGCTTAGTGAGTTGCAGAATGGTGAGACATAACGGTACCCCCCACAATGGTGATGTGTGTGAAAGGAATGGTTTGGGCATTGTAGGGATGTTTTATGGTGTTGGCACATCATTTGGCATCCAGGGTGTACAGCATCAAGTGAAGTAAATCTGGCCATGGTGAGGCCATCCCTGGCCTCCCAGGCAGCAATGTGGTCGGATGCTGATGCCCTGTGTCCTGTGCAGCATCAGGTGATTGCGGAGAAGGTTGGTGGTGTTGTTGGTGCTGCTGGTGTTGGGGCTCATTGTGGTCCGATTCTGAGGACAAAGGTAAGACAGTATAAACGGCACCCACGCTGATGGAATAGATGGCAGGTGAAGTACTGATGACAGAAGCATTCTGTCAATGGTGAGAAAGTTCTTCCAATGAGGTGACACTGGATGGAGACTTTGCTGGAAACACTTGCAGCCTATAGAATCTGTGCTGGAAATGGACTGAGCAACAGCTTCTGCCTGAGGAAAGTGATCCTCTGTCAGGTGGGAGCATTTACTGTACATTTGATGCTGTCAAGTAATCAGCTGGAGCAATGGCCACTGAACTCCCGCCTCAGGTTGACTGACGTGGTTCCCGAGCTGTGTGAATCCCGTGGCCATGCAGGGAAATTTAAAAAGTAAGTGAAAAAAGGCTCTTAAGTGCCTGTAAAATACCTGATAATCATCTCAATTGGGTCGCCCGCCACTGCCGGTCGGGTCAGCTCCGCAATGACAGACGCGCCTGGGGGAAAGGCGCATAGGAGCGAGATAACTGGGCTTCTGACCCGCTGTCAAAAGTAACAACTTTCCCACCCAACCCGCCACCGATTGTGTCTGTGCCGGCCGAAAAACAGCTCTCCAGCCTAATTCTACTTTCCAGCTCTTGGTCCGTAGCCCTGTAGGTTACGGCACTTCAAGTTTATATCCAAGTACTTTTTAAATGTGATGAGGGTTTCTGCCTCTACCACCCTTTCAGGCAGTGAGTTCCAGACCCCCACCACCCTCTGGGTGAAAAAAGTTCTCCTCAACTCCCCTCTAAACCTCCGACCAATTACTTTCAATCTATGCCCCCTGGTTATTGACCTCTCTGCTAAGGGAAATAGGTCCTTCCTATCCACTCTATCGAGGCTCCTCATAATTTTATACACCTCAATTAAATCTCCCCTCAGCCTCCTCTGTTCCAAAGAAACCAACCCCAGCCTATCCAATCTTTCCTCATAGCTAAAATCCTCCAGTCCTGGCAACATCCTTGTAAATCTCCTCTGCACCCTCTCTAGTGCAATCACATCCTTCCTGTAATGTGCTGACCAGAACTGCACGCAGTACTCTAGCTGAGGCCTAACTATTGTTCTATACAGTTGAAGCATAACCCCCCTGCTCTTATATTCTATGCCTCGGCTAATAAAGGCAAGCATCCCGTATACCTTCTTAACCACCTTATCTACCTGGCCTGCTACTTTCGGGGATCTGTGGACATGCACTCCAAGGTCCCTCTGTTCCTCTACACTTCTCAGTGTCCTACCATTTATAGTGTATTCCCTTACCTTGTTAGCCCTCCCCAAATGCATTATCTCACACTTCTCCAGATTGAATTCCATTTGCTATTTTTCTGCTCACCTGACCAGTCCATTGATATCTTCCTGCAGTCTGCAGCTTTCTTCCACGCTATCAACCACTCGGCCAATTTTTGTATCATCTGCAAACTTCTTAATCATGCCCACTACATTGAAGTCTAAATCATTGATATATACCACAAAAAGCAAGGGACCCAGTACTGAACCCTGCGGAACCCCACTGGAAACAGCTTTCCAGTCACAAAAACATTCGTCGAACATTACCCTTGGATTCCTGCCACTGAGCTAATTTTGGATCCAACTTGCCACTTTCTCTTGGATCCCATGGGCTTTTACTTTCATGACCAGCCTGCTGTGTGGGACCTTATCAAAAGCCTTGCTAAAATCCATGTAGACTACATCAAACGCACTACCCTCATCGACCCTCCTTGTTACCTCCTCAAAAAATTCAATCAAGTTAGTCAGACAGACCTTCCCTTAACAAATACATGCTGACTGTCCTTGGGGAGGAGGAGGGTTTATAACTGGCAGTGAGCCCCCGGCAGGAACACAGTTAGATTCCCACCCGCCCACAGCAGAATGAGGTCACAGTGGTTTTAATCTCAATTCAGACTGCCTTCTGCCTTCCACCAGCACTGGGGGGTAACTGTGGCAGAAGCATAGAATCATTCGGCCCATCGTGCCTGTGCTGGCCCTTTGAACGAGCTCTCCAATTAGTCCCACTCCCCCTGCTCTTTCCCCATAGCCCTGCAAATTTAAAATTTTCAAGTATTTATCCAATTCCTCTTTGAAAGTTACTATTGAATCTGCTTCCACCGCCCTTTCAGGCAGCGCATTCCAGATCACAACAACTCGCTGCGTAAATGTTTTCATTCATTTCCCCCTGGTTGTTTTGCCCTCTGGTTTCCGACCCTCCCGCCACGGAAAACAGTTTCTCCCGATCTACTCGATCAAAACCACATCATTTTGAACACCTCTGTTAAATCTTCCCTAAACCTTCTCTGCTCTAAAGAGACCAACCTTAGGTGGGGTATTGCCCTAGGAAAGGTCATGGTAGGGGAGTCCGAGGTGGGGGGGGGGGGGACCGGGGAATGGGAGGGAAGAGTTGGGGGGGGCAACTGGGGGAGAGGAGACTGGGGGCGTAGGGGTGGGGGAAGGGGAGTGGGTAGGGGTGGGGAGGGGAGTGGGGAGTAGGGTTGGGGGGATTGGGGGGGGATGTAAGGGGTGGTGGTGTGGTGGTTTGGTCAGCTTCACCTCTGACTCCTTTGAGCAGTTCGAATCGCTCCCACTCCCTTTTTGTTCTAGACTTTGGACTTATTTGCGGGTTGTAATGAACTTGCAACAGACACCTGGGTTGGTCAAAAGAATTGAGATCTTTATTTTGAGACAGGAAAATATACAATACAATAAAACTTATACTCTAAAAGGGTGGGGAACACTCGGAATATGCGAGGGAAAATTACAATAGACAATATCCCTTACCCTCCCAACCCCACTATCCTAACTAGGTTGAAATCCAGAGGACCAGGAAATGCTCACCAAACGACTTTCTTGACAGATTGTAGAGGTTCGCGATTTCGGGGATCTCCTTAGTTGTGGCGGTTGGGGCCTGCCGTACCCCGGACGTGGTAGAAGACTGCACCTGCGTTGGGTCTTCAGTCTTGGTTTGTCCGCTGATGCGGTTAGCTGTGTAGTTGGATGTATCGGATAAGTACCCAATTTTCTTTGGTTAGGGTAAGTTTTAGGGTCTTTTGTGTCAAAATCTTACCCAGGGGTAAGTCAGACTAGCCTGTAGAGTGGAAACAAGTCTTTGATTTTCGAGTTTAAGGTGGTTGGTTTCTTGTTGGTCGCGGTGGCCCAATATTACCTGGTTGGTGGTAATATTGGTGGTTGTTGGTTTCTTTAGGCCTTCGGTTTGCCGCGACTTTCGTTCTCCTTCTGTTCCTTCAAGTCTCCGATGATGATCTGTTGAGCTGTACTGTGCTCTCGCTGACTGTTGAACTTGCACTCCTCCTCTGATGATGATCTCTCTGAACACTGAAAAAGCAGGCCTCAATTATACTAGTTTGAGGCCTGGCTTATCTGACCGCCAGATCTCGGGTTTCTTTGTTAAATTTGGCAGGTTCGTTATTTTTGATAGGTTTTAAAACTTTAACGAGCTTCGGGGATGGCCCATCTAACTTTAATTGGCCTTTAACTGGTTTCGGGATTGCCTTGAAACTAGTTTAAAAATGCAAAACGTTTGTAAATCTCCTTGATTGATTTTGGACTGCTGTTTGATTGTTGTATCCTGTTGGGCTATGTTCTTTCCTTTGTGTTGCTGTGGGCATGTACTGTTTTATTCATGTACTTTGTAGCTCTGCGATTTTCGGCGAGAACAGGTTTTATTGTCTTTATGTAAAGGCTGAGGTGGCCCAGGACATTCCCAGACTGTCCAATACCCAAACTCGAGGGCCCACCCCACCTTCCCTGTGTCACAGCCTTTCGCAAGTCTGAACATGCCTTTTAAACCAGCCAAATCTTCCTGGGGTTTTTAATCTTAAATCCCTTTTGCCCAATATTCCTTCAAACAGTCCAATATCTCTCCTTTCTTCCTTTGGGGGAAAATGTGTAATTTTGCGAGCCTTACAGGGACTAGGGTTGGGGGGATTGGGTGGAGTGAGGGGGACTAGGGTTGGGGTGAGGGGGTGTAGGGTGGGCGTGGGGGAGGGGAGGTGAGGGGTAGGGGAGGGGTAGTAGAGTTGGGCAATGGGGAAGGGGAGTAGGGGAGGGGAGTGGGGAGTAGGGTTGGGGAGGGGAGAGAGTTTGGGGAGTAGGGTTGGCGGGATTGGGTGGAGTGGGAGGGGGAACTAGGGTTGGGGTGAGGGGAGGAAGTTCGGGCCAGTAGGGTTGGTCGTGGGAGGGGGGCTGGAGTTCAGGGGAGTAGGGATTAGGGGTTGGTTGGGGAGGGGGAGTAGGGTTGGGGTGGGGGGAGGGAAGTTCGGGCCAGTAGGGTGTGGTTGTGGGAGGGGGGCTGGGAGTTCAGGGGAGTAGGGATTAGGGGGGTTGGTTGGGGAGGGGGGAGTAGGGTTGGGGTGGGGGGAGGGGAGTTCGGGCCAGTAGGGTTGGTGTGGGAGGGAGCTGGGAGTTCAGGGGAGTAGGGATTAGGGGTTGGTTGGGGAGGGGGGTGTAGGGTTGGGGTATGGGGGTTGAGGTGAGTCTGGTGGAGTAAGTTTGGCGGAAAGGGGAGGTTCTAAGGCCTCACTGTGATGCAGTTGATATCTGTCAGTGTTGGATCTGTCACCATAACCATAGCAACAGAACATCGTGAAACAGATCCACTTGCATTCAAATGAAGAGAACACTCTTTTCCGGTTACTCTGACTGACTGATGAAAGAGAGGGGAGAGGGGAGAGGCCCTCTCTGGCCCTGGGAGGCCTTAGGAAAGGAGATCTGTGATGTGAGCAAGAGCTCGGATGGATAATACGGTCTCGCTCTGAGCCCAGCAAATGTCCGAGCGATGAAAAGGGGCCAGGATTAAAGTCCCCACGCTGCTGCAGGTAATTACACAGTCAGATGTATTTTCAACTTGTTTTGTTTTGATGCGATGAGTTCTCCAAGACAAGTGGAAACCCGCGGTCACCATAGTCTGAGGGCCCACTAACCAATAACAGAGAGAGAGTTTCCATTTGTCCAGTAGGAGTCAGGTCACAGATCAGCCATGATCTCATTGAATGGCAGAGCAGGCTCGAGGGGCTGAATGGCCTCCTCCTGTTCCCATGCTCCCCTCGGAGCGCACAATCTGTTCCAGTAGAGGCACACCCCCACTCATCCAAATACACAAAGCCCAGGCCTACAGGAGATCAGAGATTCTCAAATCTTTGAAGGTGGCAGGACAAGTCTGTCAAAAAAGACATACGAGATCCTCGGTCTTTCTAAATCGAGGCATCAAGTACAAAAAGGCAAGGAAGTTGTGCTAAACCTTTTATAAAATGTTTGTTAGGCCCCAGCTGGAGGATTGTGTTCAATTCTGAGCACCGCACTTTAGGAAGGATGTCAAGGCCTTGGAGAGAGTGCGGAGGAGATTTGCTGGAATGGTCCCAGGGATGAGGGATTTCAGTTATGTGGAGAGACTGGAGGAGCTGGGGTTGTTCTCTTTCGAGCAGTGAAGGTTAAGGGGAGATTTGATAGAGGTGTTCAAAATCATAAATGGTTTTGATAGAATAAATAAGGAGAAACTGTGTCCAGTGGCAGGAGGGTCGGTAACCAGAGGACACAGATTTAAGGTGATTGGCAAAAGAACCAGAGGGGGAGATGAAGAGATTTTTATTTCTGCAGCGAGTTGTTGTGATCAGGAATGCGCTGCCTGAAAGGGCGGTGGAAGCAGATTCAATAATAACTTTCAAAATGAAATTGGATAAATACTTGAAAGGAAAAAAAATTGCAGGGCTATGGGGAAAGAGCAGGGGAGCGGGACTAATTGGAGAGCTCTTTCAAAGAGCCGGCACAGGGCACGATGGGCCGAATGGCCTCCTCCTGCACTTCATAAGTGGAAGAATAAAGGGCATGTATTGTGCACTTCTCATTGTCTTCACCATGGTGACTGTGGGGTCAATGTTCTCTGATCATGAAACATGGAAGATTCCTGGGCCATTTAACACTGGCATTTCAGACCCCATTCAAATACATCAATTCCAAGAGTAGGTATCGGGCGTTCCGCCACTGAATTCACCGTTCTGTGACCACACATTTTTTGGGACGCGTTTAGTAACAACAGGAATGGTTAATAGCGGTTTCTGCAGGTATGGGGGAGGTCACTGCGCAGATGCCAGCTCAGATATTACACAACGCCCAGCGCTGACAATCCCTACATCTTCCAAACCCTAACGCTAACCTTTAATCATAACTCCTAATCCTAACCCCAGACCCCGAGCATCCCCCCAGTCCCTCACCCCATCCCCCCAGACCCCGACCCCCCCTGACCCCGACCCCCCTGACCCCGAGCATCCCCCCTGACCCCGAGCATCCCCCTGACCCCGAGCATCCCCCCAGACCCAGACCCTCCACCCCAGACCCCGACCCCCCCTGACCCCGACCCCCCCTGACCCCGAGCATCCCCCCGACCCCCCCAGACCCCGACCCCCCCCTGACCCCGAGCATCCTCCCCGACCCCCCAGACCCCGATCCTCCCCCCCCCAGACCCCGATCCTCTCCCCCCAGACCCCAATCCTCTCCCCCCAGACCCTGAGCCTCCCCCCAGACCCTGACCCGAGTTGCCTGTGTGATACAGAATGGCTGCAGTGTCAGCTCTCCAATCTGAATATTGCCCATTTCCTGTTTCCTGTCTGCCAACCAATTTCCTGTCCTCGCTGCTACATTTCCTCTTATGCCATATATTTGAACTTTTCTGACAAGCGCCTTGTGAGACACCTCATTAATCCGTTTGCACCACGTCTACGACATGTCCTTTATCGTCCTACTGGTCACCTTCAAAACACACTAGGTCAGAAGCACTTGCCTTTACCAGCTCCTCACTGGCTGCCTTTGATTAACTTGGGCACTTTGAAAACTCGTTAAATTGATCTCGAATTATGTATTCATGTATTCTAATACCCCAACTTTAGCTTGGGGGGCAGGGCGAGTTCAGCGTGGCGGGAGGAGGGGCAAGGGGGTGGGTGGGGGAAGGAGTGAGCGCCAAGCTCGCCTGACCACGTTGGAGTGAGGCCTGGGTCATTTTAACTCTCAAGGCCTCATTCCCACCTCTCATTCTTCTAAACTCCAGAGAATATAGGCCCATTCCCCTCACCACCAGACACATACAGGCCCGACTTTAACTCCGGGCCCGGTTTTGGCCGTTTGAGCTGGGGTGTGAATTAAAAGCTGAACCGATTGCTCAGGAATTGAGCCCCAGGGCTTCATTTAAATCCAGCCGGCTGACTTCCCACCCGTTCCGGCCCAGAAGTTGCCGGGAAGCGACAGGACATCGCAATGCCCAGATGGCCAGCCCGGGCCGTCCCGCGGGAATCTCGCGATCCGGAGGGTGGGGAAGGGGGTTGAGTCTGTGGTGGGGAGACACCCCCACCCCAAGGTTTGTTTGTGGGGCCGGCCCACAGGTAGCCTCCTGCTCCTCCTGGCCCCACAAGGGAAGTAAGGAAAGGAAAACTTAGCTCTTTGGGGCCTCTTCCGAGGCCGGAACCTCTTCCCCCGCTTGTCTTCACGTGGCAGGGAACTCGGGCCAGATCACAGGGTTAAAATTGCAGTTGGGTCCCGATGATTCTCGCACAATCATCACACAACGACTTCACAATTACCGCACATCACAGGTTTCAGCTCTCCCTCCGTACTACACTTAACTGTTTTTTCTTCAAAGTTTATTAACACCAAACTCAGGGTTTAGTACCTCAACCCTTTAGATTTCATTCTAGGCCAGCCGCACCTCAAGGCTCTGCTCCCTCAGAGACTAAACAGCACGCTGTCCTGGCATTATGCATTACGCACTCCACTCCACTACTCTCTGTATCCACTCAAGACTGGTCTCATGCCAGTAAGCTGAAATTTATCCTCTCCCCTCTTACACAATAGCCCAAGTGTCACAGGATAAAACTAGCCAATCAGAGGGCAGCTAATCACACCGCTTTATGTGACCAAATGAATTAAGGTATGAACCAGCTGAGAGCTGGTCACTGGCATGACTCCAGATATAAGCACGGTGAGACAGTGCCAGGGTCAGTTGCCGGGCTGTGCTGAGCGATTTAATCTCAACCAATGTGGCACGGGACCTCAGCGCCACTGGGACAGGAAGAGGACAAAATCAGTCAGGGTTCCTGCCTCTGATTGCTAGCCAGTGGAAAGTATGTGTTTGGACATTGGGTGAGAATAGGATACCGACTTCTCCCCTCCCCGCCCCTCCCCATCACCCCCTCTCCACCTCAATTGACTTGCTGACACCTGAGCTGTTGGTGCAGTTTGTACCTTGTATCCACTTTGGTGTCAGAAACAGGAAGGCAGATTATTATCTGAACGGCAATAGACTGGGAGAAGGAGAAGTGCAAAGAGACCTGGGCGTCCTTGTGCACCAGTCGCTGAAGGTAAGCATGCAGGTGCAGCAGGCGGTTAAGAAGGCAAATGGTATGTTGGCCTTCGTAGCAAGAGGGTTTGAGTACAGGAACAAGGATGTCTTGCTGCAGTTGTACAGGACCTTGGTGAGACCACATCTTGAGTATTGTGTGCAGTTTTGGTCGCCTTATCTGAGGAAGGATGTTCTTGCCATGGAGGGAGTGCAGCGAAGATTCACCAGACTGATGCCTGGGATGGCAGGAATGACGTATGAGGAGAGATTGGGTCGATTGGGCTTATACTCGCTGGAGTTTAGAAGACTGAGAGGGGATCTCATTGAAACTTATAAAATTCTAACAGGACCAGACAGACTGAATGCAGGAAGGATGTTCCCGATGTTTGGGGAATCCAGAACCAGGGGTCACAGTCTAAGGATAAGGGGTAGGCCATTTAGGACAGAGATGAGGAGGAATTTCTTCGCCCAGAGAGTGGTGAACCTGTGGAATTCTCTACCACAGAGGGCAGTTGAGGCCAATTCATTAAATATATTCAAGAAGGAGTTGGATATATTTCTTAAGGCTAAAGGGATCAAGGGATATGGGGAGAAAGCAGGGACAGGGTACTGAATTTGGATGATCAGCCATGATCTCATTGAATGGCAGAGCAGGCTCAAGGGGCCGAATGGCCTACTCCTGCTCCTATCTTCTATGTTTCTATGAACGGATATTGGTGGACTTTAGGCAGATTGAAATGGAGGTGGGCTGTTTGCACCCAGCTTTTCAGAGCTTATCTCATCTGCGTAGTTCCGGCTGCAGATTAGAGACCAGTGCAGAGTGGGGTGGGCGGGGGGACTGCTTGTGAATTAAACTTAAAGGGAAGGAGGCAATTAAAGAGGGTGTCAGAATGTGAGGGCAACGTTTCTGAAAGCCCTTGGACAGGCTCGGAGAGCACCTCGATCCATTAGTAACCAGGGGCCGGGGGGGGGAGGCAAGAAGTGACCAACAGAAAATGGTGGAAAGGAAACCCAAAGTGGAGGCATGACGGAGCGGCCCGGCTACCCTCGACCCCCTGCTTGACGTCGGCTGAACTGGAGGTGGTTGGGCTCCTGGAGGCAGCTGTGCAGAGGGTTGCCCTCTGTGCCAATCCAAGGCACCTTCCCCCATTAGGTCAGCCCGGCAGGCTGCCCGCAAGGCGGTGGAGTCAAGTTTAAGGAGAAGTGACTGCTGCCGTCGCTGGAGGATGTCCGCTACTATGCTGCGTTGGAGCTGCAGGTGTCCTTGTGGCATCTGGCATCCCGACGACCCACCCAGACCCTGTGGAGACATTTCCGTGCGGTCTACGGCAGGTAAGGGGCCTGAGCATGGAGCAGGTGCCATAGTGCTGGATGTTGCCAATCAGGATATGGTGCCCGTTGGACGCTCCTGGCACGCCCTTCTTTTGTGCAGCACCATTGAAAGCGGGGCATGCTACGGTTGGCTTTCACATGACACAGTGATGTCCTGGGGTCTGCTGGTCCCGGCTTGCTCTGGACAGAGGGGGCCTTCACCTGCACCAGCTGTCTGCCAAAGTAAGGAACACCCGCTCACCTCGTGTCTGCAGATGCAGGTGCACAGGTACAAGCGGGCGGCATCCCTCCACTGGTGGTCCTCTTCTTCGGACCACATCGGAGAGGGTGATTCCCATTGGGAAGCCCCATCAGAGCTGGGGACATGCGCAAAATACAACAATTGGCACAAAAAAAGCTCAGGGGAACCTAAGCACCCACAGGAAAGATAACAAAAACTACTGTTAACATTACTGTGACCTTGCCATGGCCTTTCTGTATAGCTACTGTAGCCTAGCAACCCTCTATGCCCATTACATAGAAACATAGAAGATAGAAGCAGGAGTAGGCCATTCGGCCCCTCAAGCCTGTTCCGCCATTCAATGAGATCATGGCTGATCATCCAAATTCAGTACCCTGTCCCTGCCTTCTCCCCATATCCCTGGATCCCTTTAGCCTTAAGAAATATATCCAACTCCTTCTTAAATATATTTAATGAATTGGCCTCAACTGCCTTCTGTGGTAGAGAATTCCACAGGTTCACCTCTCTCTGGGTGAAGAAATTCCTCCTCATCTCTGTCCTAAATGTCTTGCTCAGGGGCATGGTTTACATCTGCCCTCTTTCACGTCATAACAGCAGGAAATGGTGTCCAAATATTCCGCCCATTATATGAATTGTTTCTTTTCAATGCTCCCATCATGATTTCAGGCGTTTAGCACCATTTCAGCCACTTGAAGACAGTGCAACAAAGGTTCAGTTGATCCATCCCTGGGATGAGAGGGTTGTCCTATGAGGAGAGATTGAGTAGAATGGGCCGATACTCTCTGGAGAATGAGAGGTGATCTCATTGAAACATAAGATTCTGAAGGGGATTGACAGGGTAGATGCTGAGGGGCTGTTTCCACTGGCTGGAGTGTCTAGAACCAGGGGTCACAGTCTCAGGATAAGGGGTCGGCCATTGAGGACTGAGATGAGGAGAAATTTCTTCACTCAGAGGGTGGTGAATCTTTGGAATTCTCTACCCCAGAGGGCTGTGGAGGCTCAGTCGTTGAGTATATTCAAGACAGAGAGCGATAGAGTTTTGGACTCTAGGGGAATCAAGGGATATGGGGATCGGGCGGGAAAGTGGAGCTGAGGTCGATGATCAGCCATGATCTTATTGAATGGTGGAGCAGGCTCGAGGGGCCGAATGGCCGACTCCTGCTCCTATTTCTTAGGTTCTTATGTTCTTAATTAAACCTTCCGAAGTCATGGTACAGATGAATTCAGGTACAGAGTTACTCTACCCGAACAATATACCTCAACGCCAATGCTTACTGCACCAACGTGACATTTTTCCCATTTCCCCACATCAGCCATTCCTGTAACCGTTCTGGGTGAGTTTACCTACTCGAGTCACCTGAGGGACAGTTTTATGTTGCAGCCTGGCGTCCATGAGGAACCGGATTTAGACTTTGCAAACTTATCTCAAGCAGCTGACAGAGGGGACTATCACCCCTAGCACGCTGGGCCGGACGAAAGGCCACTGGACGAAGCTTGTAGCTTACAAGAACACCTAGGAAGCTCTCGAATCATCCGTGCCAACTCCCGACACTTTACAAGAAAGCCGCCTTCGATACCAGGGCAAGGTGCAGGGAAGGGCAACTCCTTGACCCCTCACCCTAACTCCTCCCCAAGTCATGGGCTAACCACCCAGTTTATGCCCCGGCGTGAATAACGCCCCGATTTGACTCATCGAACTGCCTTACAGCAACCAGTTTGGATCGGAGCTGTATTTACCTATCGACCCCTTAGGACGCACGCATTCAGCTGCTGACTGAATCAATTAACCTGTTCTTGCCAAATCATGAAAAAAAAGTCCAAAAAATGTCAGATAACACAATTATCAACTTCAGAATCATGATTAGCGTTACCTAAAATTAAACATTGAGTATGCATATAATTAGTAGATAGGAAAGAAAGGCTCGGGGGCCTTTCACGACCTCAGGATGTCCCAAAACGCTTTACAGTCAATGAAGTACTTTTAAAGTGTAGTCACTGTTGTAATGTAGAAAACGCGGCAGCCAATTTGCGCACAGTTTAGTGATGTTGATTGAGGGATACATATTGGTCAGGACACCGGGGAGAACTCCCCTGCTAGGCTTTACCAACACAATGAAATACAGAGTTATAAAGGCAATTCAGTTGTAACACACTACATCAACTGGTTTGCTGATTATCAATTTATAGTTGACATCTGTGTCTGAGCTTGGTATAAATTGGTGAGATTAATTTAGGATTAGACTCCTTAAATAGCAGACAAGTTAACAGCATCAGGTAACCAGTCTATTGGAGAGATTAGAGTTATATGCTGGTAGTTGGCAGGGTTTCCAGAACTGACAGGACCCTTTCCTCATGAGCTGTGTTGTTGACTCGGTTGCCTTTCCTCCCCTAGGGACGATAGTGTTGACTTGTGGGACATGAGAGTCATGCCCCTCCATCTGTAGAGCTGTTACTCGATTCTCTCTGCTCCTGGGTAAATCCACCTTACGCGCTGGTAACTGTATCCAGACTAGTTGGCTCGAAATTAACCTCCCCCGATCTCCAGACGCTTGCACATTTAAGGACCACACTTGCACCTGTCTATAACTGGACAATAGAGCCATGCAATCTCTGTCAGAGATGCACTTTTGCCTGTTAGAGAAACTCTTCGACATAAACCACAGGTACAGACCACAAAATAAAAACTGAGAACAAAGTAGAAAAGCAAAGAAGACCTCGAGATGGTGTGCGGAAACACCCTCTTATACAACCTTGATTTTCCAAGACCGCCCCCCCCCCCCCAATCAACCCCGCCTTTCATTCAACTGAACGACACGTGTGTCGAGAGTTCAGCCCGCACAGACACATTGTTCCCCCTGAAACCTCTCCGTGAGGGAGGCAGCCATAGTTCTTGCAATCTCTGAGGAGTTTAAGATGATTGAAGGAGTTGATAGGGTGGATAGAGAGAAACTATTTCCTCTGGTGGTGGGGGGGGGGGGGGGGAGTCCAGAACAAGGGGGTGTAACCTTAAAATTAGAGCCAGGCCGTTCAGGGGTGATGTCAGGAGGCACTTCTTCACACAAAGGGTGGTGGAAATCTGGAACTCTGTCCCCCAAAGATCTGTGGATACTGGGGGTCAATTGAAAATGTCAAAACTGAGATCGATAGATTTTTGTTGCATATGGGTAAACATAGAAGATAGATACAGGAGTAGGCCATTCGGCCCCTCGAGCCTGCTCCGCCATTCAATGCGATCATGGCTGATCATCCAAATTCAGTACCCTGTCCCTGCTTTCTCCCCATATCCCTTGATCCCTTTAATAGAAACATAGAAGATAGGGATCTGGAGCAAAGACGAGTAAATGGAGTTAGGTCACAGATCAGCCGTGATCTCATTGAATGGCAGAACAGGCTTGAGGGGTTGAATGGGCTCCTCCTGTTCCCATGTTCCTAACAAAGGGGCCTCGCAAAGTTCCAGATAAGATGTGACATATTTATATATTTATTTTCCTCTAGCGATCTATCTCGGGTTCTTGATGGCTTGTCTTCGAACAGTGGTAAAGACTGTTTTGTTCATGTAAACCATCATGGCCCTTTGATCTCCCAGCATCCCGTCTGACTACTGAGGACACACTTAAAGCAATTGGCAAGGCCTTGTGCCAACACTTGACTTCCCAACGGTGCAGGTAAGTATCCCAACTCCAGATGGATGACGGAGCAGCACAATCCGCGGAGTCAGGACTCGGCACAACAGAGCCAGGATCCTCCCAGATAGATTGGGGACTTTTAAGGGATAGTCGAAGGCACCCCATCATTCAGTCGCCCAATGTTAATTGTTTTGAGCGTAGATTGACTTGGGACCTCCATGAAAAACCCAACCGCCACTAAATGTAGTAACTCCAGGATAGCCCTCAGAGAACTCAACAATTGGAAAGGTCCACAATGAGCATCGAAGGTGTCTGGAGAATCTGAGGATAGGCCGACATCACCCCTTAAACAGTGTAGACAACAACAACAGCTTGCATTTATACAGCGCCTTTAACGTAGTAAAACATCCCTAAGACGTTTCACAGGAGCGATTATCAAACAAAATTTGACACCGAGCCACATATGGAGATATTAGGACAGGTCAAAGCTTGGTCAAAGAGGTAAGTTTTAAAGGGGTGCCTTAACGGGGGTGGAGAGGCGGAGAGGTTTAGGGAGTGGATTGCAGAGATAGGGGCCCGGCAGCTGAAGACACGGCTTATGACAAAAGAAACCGACACAGCGGAAAAATCTGAAATTAAAACCGGAAACACTGGAAATAAAGAGCAGGCCAGTCAGGGCTGATGGAGGATCGCAACCCAAAACATTAACCAGATGTTGATGGGCCCATTGTGTATTTCTTGCATTTTCTGTTTTCCTTAAAAATATACAAATTTAAAGAGTGCAGTGACGTTATTGTGTGTAGAGTGACTTCCCTCTGGTATCCCCAATGCTGCCCAATTCCTCGTGGCAGTTACCCAATTGTCCTGGTACATTTTTTCAGTACGTTCGCTGTGGTATATTAAATCTTCGAAAACTTTCCACAGTACACACATATCTGGAAGAGTCGTGCATAAGGAAGGTCATGTGGCACGCAGGGGGATGGAAACAGTGAGCAAGACTGAGACTGCAGGCCAGGAGGGGAGAGAAGGTTTGGAGCACAGTGGGCATTGGGCAGGAGACTGGCCACGGGACATCTTAAGGCTTGAGGGGGAGTTTGGGCTGCTGATGGGAAGGTAAGTCAGGACCTTCCTGTGCTGGGACTGGTAGACAGGCTTGAATGGCCAAGAGACATCTAGAGGTTTGCTGTGGCATTTGGGAGTCAGTCAGAACGGACCTGGGTTGGGAGTACTGGGCGCACATCACCCTATGAAAGCAAAGAAATTCTCTACATCAGAGATATCAGACTGGTCTGCAGATATAAGTCCACGAGGCTAGATTGCGATGCGCTGATGCAGTGTAGGTTTGTTCCCATTGTCCTCCAAAGGTTAAGCTCCCTGGGAGTGTTTGATGGGACAGTGTAAAGGGAGCTTTACTTTGTATCTAACCCGTGCTGTACCTGCCCTGGGAGTGTTTGATGGGACAGTGTAGAGGGAGCCTTACTCTGTATCTAACCCGTGATGTACCTGCCCTGGGAGTGTTTGATGGGACAGTGTAGAGGGAGCCTTACTCTGTATCTAACCAGTGCTGTACCTGCCCTTGGAGTGTTTGATGGGACAGTGTAGAGGGAGCTTTACTCTCTATCTAACCCGTGCTGTATCTGCCCTGGGAGTGTTTGATGGGGTAGTGTAGAGGGAGCTTTACTCTGTATCTAACCCGTGCTGTACCTGCCCTGGGAGTGTTTGATGGGACAGTGTAGAGGGAGCTTTACTCTGTATCTAACCCGTGCTGTACCTGCCCTGGGAGTGTTTGATGAGACAGTGTAGAGGGGGCTTTACTCTGTATCTAACCCGTGCTGTACCTGTCCTGGGAGAGTTTGATGGGACAGTGTAGAGGGAGCTTTACTCTGTATCTAACCCGTGCTGTACCTGCCCTGGGAGTGTTTGATGGGACAGTGTAGAGGGAGCTTTACTCTGTATCTAACCTGTGCTGTACCTGCCCTGGGAGTGTTTGATGGGACAGTGTAGAGGGAGCTTTACTCTGTATCTAACCCGTGCTGTACCTGCCCTGGGAGTGTTTGATGGGACAGTGTAGAGGGAGATTTACTCTGTATCTAACCCGTACTGTACCTGCCCTGGGAGTGTTTGATGGGACAGTGTAGAGGGAGATTTACTCTGTATCTAACCCGTGCTGTACCTGCCCTGGGAGTGTTTGATGGGACAGTGTAGAGGGAGCTTTACTCTGTATCTAACCCGTGCTGTACCTGCCCTGGGAGTGTTTGATGGGACAGTGTAGAGGGAGCTTTACTCTGTATCTAACCCGTGCTGTACCTGCCCTGGGAGTGTTTGATGAGACAGTGTAGAGGGAGCTTTACTCTGTATCTAACCCGTGCTGTACCTGCCCTGGGAGTGTTTGATGGGACAGTGTAGAGGGAGCTTTACTCTGTATCTAACCTGTGCTGTACCTGCCCTGGGAGTGTTTGATGGGACAGTGTAGAGGGAGCTTTACTCTGTATCTAACCCGTGCTGTACCTGCCCTGGGAGTGTTTGATGGGACAGTGTAGAGGGAGCTTTACTCTGTATCTAACCCGTGCTGTACCTGCCCTGGGAGTGTTTGATGGGACAGTGTAGAGGGAGATTTACTCTGTATCTAACACGTGCTGTACCTGCCCTGGGAGTGTTTGATGGGACAGTGGAGAGGGAGCTTTACTCTGTATCTAACCCGTGCTGTACCTGCCCTGGGAGTGTTTGATGGGACAGTGTAGAGGGAGATTTACTCTGTATCTAACCCGTGCTGTACCTGCCCTGGGAGTGTTTGATGGGACAGTGTAGAGGGAGCTTTACTCTGTATCTAACCCGTGCTGTACCTGCCCTGGGAGTGTTTGATGGGACAGTGTAGAGGGAGATTTACTCTGTATCTAACCCGTGCTGTACCTGCCCTGGGAGTGTTTGATGGGACAGTGTGGAGGGAGATTTACTCTGTATCTAACCCGTGATGTACCTGCCCTGGGAGTGTTTGATGGGACAGTGTAGAGGGAGATTTACTCTGTATCTAACCCGTGCTGTACCTGCCCTGGGAGTGTTTGATGGGACAGTGTAGAGGGAGCTTTACTCTGTATCTAACCCGTGCTGTACCTGCCCTGGGAGTGTTTGATGGGACAGTGCAGAGGGAGCTTTACTCTGTATCTAACCCCGTGCTGTACCTGCCCTGGGAGTGTGTGATGGGACAGTGTAGAGGGAGCTTTACTCTGTATCTAACCCGTGCTGTACCTGCCCTGGGAGTGTGTGATGGGACAGTGTAGAGGGAGCTTTACTCTGTATCTAACCCGTGCTGTACCTGCCCTGGGAGTGTTTGATGGGACAGTGTAGAGGGAGCTTTACTCTGTATCTAACCCGTGCTGTACCTGCCCTGGGAGTGTTTGACGGGACAGTGTAGAGGGAGATTTACTCTGTATCTAACCCCGTGCTGTACCTGCCCTGGGAGTGTTTGACGGGACAGTGTAGAGGGAGCTTTACTCTGTATCTAACCCGTGCTGTACCTGCCCTGGGAGTGTTTGATTGGACAGTGTAGAGAGAGCTTTACTCTCTATCTAACCAGTGCTGTACCTGCCCTGGGAGTGTTTGATGGGACAGTGTAGAGGGAGCTTTACTCTGTATCTAACCCGTGCTGTACCTGCCCTGGGAGTGTTTGATGGGACAGTGTGGAGGGAGCTTTACTCTGTATCTAACCCGTGCTGTACCTGCCCTGGGAGTGTTTGATGGGACAGTGCAGAGGGAGCTTTACACTGTATCTAACCCGTGCTGTGCCTGCCCTGGGAGTGTTTGATGGGACAGTGTAGAGGGAGCTTTACTCTGTATCTAACCCCGTGCTGTACCTGCCCTGGGAGTGTTTGATGGGACAGTGCAGAGGGAGCTTTACTCTGTATCTAACCCCGTGCTGTACCTGCCCTGGGAGTGTTTGATGGGACAGTGTGGAGGGAGCTTTACTCTGTATCTAACCCGTGCTGTACCTGCCCTGGGAGTGTTTGATGGGACAGTGTAGAGGGAGCTTTACTCTGTATCTAACCCCGTGCTGTACCTGCCCTGGGAGTGTTTGATGGGACAGTGTGGAGGGAGCTTTACTCTGTATCTAACCCGTGCTGTACCTGTCCTGGGAGTGTTTAACGGGACAATGTCTTGAGCGTGCTGTTGCCTCCCAAATCTGTGCCTATCTTTCCCACAACTCCACGTTTAAAGCTCTACATTAGGTTTCTGCCCCGCCACAGTATTGAAACAGTCCTTATCAAAGTCACAAATAACATCCGCTATGACTGTGACCATGTTAAACTATCCCTCGTCGCCCTTCTCAACCTGTCTGCAGCCTTTGACACGGAACCACACCATCATCCTCCAACGCCTCTCCTCCGTTGCCCAGCTGAGTGGGACCGCACTCGTTGGTCCCTTTCTTATCTATCCAGTCACAGCCGGAGAATCAGCAGAGAATTTTCCTGCCCCTCCAACATTCCCTCTGGTGTTCCCCGAGGATCTATCCTTGTCCCTCTCCTATTTCTCATCTATATACTGCCCCAGTGACATGATCCGAAGACATGACCTCAGGCTCCACATGTACACCCAGCTCTACCTCACCACCACCCCTGCACTGCCTCTGTATTGTTGGACTGCCTGTCCGACATCCAGTCCTGAATGAGCCGAAATTTCCTCCAATTAAACATTGGGAAGACCTAAACCATTGTATTGCACCCCCGCCACAAACTCTGCTCCCTCGCCACTGATTCCATCCATCTCCCTGGCTGCTGTTCGCAACCTCGGTACTCTGTTTGTCCCTGAGCTAACCTTCCGATCACATATCCTCTCCATCACTAAGACCACCGACTTCTAACTCCGTAATATAGCCCGTTTCCGCCGCTGCCTCAGCCCACCTGCTGCTTAAACCCCATTTGTTACCTCGAGCCTCGACTATTCCAACGCACTCCTGGCTGGCCTCCCACCTCACCCCCTCCATAAACCTGAGCTCATCCCAAACCTCGGCTGCTCCTGTCCTAACTCGCACCAAGTCCCGTTCACCCATCACCCGCTGTGCTCACTGCCCCGTGTCCTAACTCACACCGAGTCCCGTTCACCCATCACCCCCTGTGCTCACTGCCCCGTGTCCTAACTCACACCCAGTCCCGTTCACCCATCACCCCTGTGCTCACTGCCCCGTGTCCTAACTCACACCCAGTCCCGTTCACCCATCACCCCCTGTGCTCGCTGCCCCGTGTCCTAACTCACACCGAGTCCCGTTCACCCATCACCCCCTGTGCTCACTGCCCCGTGTCCTAACTCACACCCAGTCCCGTTCACCCATCACCCCCTGTGCTCTCTGCCCCGTGTCCTAACTCACACCCAGTCCCGTTCACCCATCACCCCCTGTGCTCACTGCCCCGTATCCTAACTCACACCCAGTCCCGTTCACCCATCACCCCCTGTGCTCACTGCCCCGTGTCCTAACTCACACCCAGTCCCGTTCACCCATCACCCCCTGTGCTCGCTGCCCCGTGTCCTAACTCACACCCAGTCCCGTTCACCCATCACCCCCTGTGCTCGCTGCCCCGTGTCCTGACTCACACCCAGTCCCGTTCACCCATCACCCCCTGTGCTCGCTGCCCCGTGTCCTAACTCACACCCAGTCCCGTTCACCCATCACCCCCTGTGCTCACTGCCCCGTGTCCTAACTCACACCCAGTCCCGTTCACCCATCACCCTGTGCTCACTGCCCCGTGTCCTAACTCACACCCAGTCCTGTTCACCCATCACCCCCTGTGCTCACTGCCCCGTGTCCTAACTCACACCCAGTCCCGTTCACCCATCACCCCCTGTGCTCACTGCCCCGTGTCCTAACTCACACCCAGTCCCGTTCACCCATCACCCCCTGTGCTCACTGCCCCGTGTCCTAACTCACACCCAGCCCCGTTCACCCATCACCCCCTGTGCTCACTGCCCCGTGTCCTAACTCACACCCAGTCCCGTTCGCCCATCACCCCCTGTGCTCACTGCCCCGTGTCCTAACTCACACCGAGTCCCGTTCACCCATCACCCCCTGTGCTCACTGCCCCGTGTCCTAACTCTCACCCAGTCCCGTTCACCCCTCACCCCCTGTGCTCACTGCCCCGTGTCCTAACTCACACCCAGTCCCGTTCACCCATCACCCCCTGTGCTCACTGCCCTGTGTCCTAACTCACACCCAGTCCCGTTCACCCATCACCCCCTGTGCTCACTGTCCCGTGTCCTAACTCACACCCAGTCCCGTTCACCCATCACCCCCTGTGCTCACTGCCCCGTGTCCTAACTCACACCCAGTCCCGTTCACCCATCACCCCCAGGGCTCACTGACCTACATTGGCTCCCGGTCCGGCAACACCTCGATTTTAAAATTCTCATCCTTGTTTTGAAATCCTTCCACGGCCTCGCCCCTCCCTATCACTGGAACCTCCTCCAGCCCCCACCCCCCCCCCCCCTCCGAGATCTCTGCGCTCCTCCAATTCTGGCCTCTTGAGCATCCCCCACTCACGTCATCTCATCATTGGCGGACGTGCCTTCAGCCTTCTCGGTCCTAAGCTCTGGAATTCCCTCCCTAAACCTCTCTCCCCCGCTCTAGCTTCCTTTAAGACGCTTCTTAAAACCTAAATCGTTGACCAAGCTTTTGGTCTCCCGTCCTAATATCTCCTTCTCGATGTCAATTTTTTGCCTGATTACGCGCCTGTGAAGCGCCTCGTGGCGCTTTCTCCTACGCTAAAGGCGCTGGATATAAAGGCAAGTTGTTGTTTTTAATACCGAGAATAAATATCTGACTAAAAGAAGCTGCTGGAATCGTTAAGTAAACGTTAACAGACTTTCTTTCTTTCCCTTCTGCAGCTGCTGCCCTGATCCTTCAGGACAATGACCGAAGCAAGGGACATGGTGGCGGGAGAGGCAGAAGTTGGGCTGCGGAATCACAGACTGCTGGAGATGTGCCTCATTATTGGAGCTCCTCCCAAATCCCTCAGGCAGATGGTGCAGGTACAGGCGCAGAGTTACGCACTCAACCCAGCTCTCCGCTTCCGTTTTGGGAAGGTTCCTCTCCTTCAGTTATGGTCTCCTTACCTAAGGAAGGATATACTTGCCATAGAGGGAGTGCAACGAAGGTTCACGAGATTGATTCCTGGGATGGGGGAACTGTCGTATGAGAAGAGATTGAGTAAACTAGGCCTGTATTCTCTTGAATTCAGAAGAATGAGAGGGGATCTCATTGAAGCATACAAAATTATTACAGGGCTTGATAGGGTGGATGCTGGGAGAATGTTTCCCTTGGCTGAGGAGTCTAGAACCAGGGGCCACAGCCTTAGGATAAAGGGTAGGCCATTCAGGACTGAGATGAGAAGACATTTCTTCACACAGAGGGTGGTGAATCTTTGGAATTCTCTACCCCAGAGGGCTGTGGAGGCTCAGTCATTGGGTGTATTCAAAACAGAAATCGATAGATTTCTGACTAGTGAGGGCATCAAGGGACATGGCGATAGGGCCGGTGAATGGAGTTGAGGCAGAAGATCAGCCATGATCTCATTGAATGGCGGAGCAGGCTCGAGGGGCTGAATGGCCGACTCCTGCTCCTATTTCTTATGTTCTTATGCTCTTCTCTCTTGCCCTGGCTGGGTCGTGCTGCTCGCTACATGTTCTGCCGCCTGGCTGCAATCAAACGCTCTCTCATTCCTTTCCTTTGCTCCCTGTTGCCCCGGTGGCAGTGATTCCTGTTAGAGCGCAGCTCTGAAGCGCGGCCTGGTGTCCTCTCGCTGCCCTCACCCGTGGGACCGTCCTTTGTATCCGTGAGCCTGGACTGTGAGCATCAGCCAACGGTTCACCAGCTGGGGGGGGAAGAACAAACAAAGCCTAACCTTGTCCTCCCCCCGACGTCCACACAGCATACGCTGTCCGACAGAGGTCACTGGACAGCGGTCAAATGCAGGAGCTCCGGCTGATTTCCCACCACCCCCTCCCCTACCCCCCCAGCCTGCTCAGCCCACAAATACTGAGGCCAATTGTAGCGACCGAGCTTCTGTCCCACCTACTGGCCAGGGTCTGAATCTGGAACCTCCAGGTCTGAGATTGCTAGATTTTCGTTGAGTGAGGGGTAACAAGGGATATGGAGCAATGGCAAGTGAATGGAGTTGAGGCAGAAGATCAGCAATGATCTGATTGAATGGCGGAGCAGGCTCGAGGGGCTGAATGGCCGACTCCTGCTCCTATATTCCTATGGTCCCAATTAGTTCTGTATGTGTTCTCTGCACAGGCAATTCAAATACAGTATGTTAAATAATAACCAAACAATTGTGCTGAGTGATGGGCTAATCAATACTGGACCAATTGGGTGGACTGTAGTGGCCGTGGATGCTGGGGGGCCAATTGGAGCTTTCAACACTGAGATAGATAGGTTTTTGTTGGGTCAGGGTATCGAGGGATACGGGGCAAAGGCGGGTAAATGGGGTTGAGCTGCAGATCAGCCATGGTCTGATTGAATGGCAGGACAGGCTCGAGGAGCTGAATGACCTCCTCCAGTCAAATTCAAATTCAAATTCAAGTCGCTTTATTGGCATGATAAGGTACATCTTATGTTGCCAAAGCATCAAAATACATTTATGTGTAAGTAGTCGACTCTCCCCGTCACTCTCAGGCTAGGAGAGCTGCTTTGAGCGGGAAGGTCTGGTTAGCGACTGATGCACGGTCCTCCCTTCTGGAACTGGCTGCGAGAAAGGTTACAAAAAAAAGATGCTCACCCAGTTGAGCATGGGTGAAGGTGTCTACTCGGGAGTTGACAGGTCCTGTGGGCTGGAGTCGAGCGCTGAGTCCATCTCCGCGCAGCACAAGTAACATCAGTGGGGCTGGCGGACACCACCAGCATCTCTCTCAAGACCAGCGGTCAGCTATTTCTCACCCCTGAGGCACAAGGATCTCCAGTGCTGCCTTCCTTTTACTCGACTCAAGCAGCGCCACCGAGACTCTGTCCTTGAATGAGACATTTGGAACTCAGAAACCCTGCAGAAATTGTGGTACAACAGGGGATACGATACAACGGAGGTGTTGTATATGATTTATCCAGGACCGTGGGCTCCTTCAGATACTGTTGTTTATCAGTGAGCATGACAGGAGGTGACCTGATAGAGGTCTTTAAAATTATGAAGGGGTTGATAGGGTAGAGGGTAGAGATGTTTCCACTTGTGGGGGAGAATGGAACGAGGGGCCATCAATATAAGATAGTCACTAATAAATCCAACAGGGAATTCAGGAGAAACTTCTTCACCCAGAGAGTGGTGAGAATGTGGAACTCGCTACCACAGGGAGTGGTTGAGGCCAATAGTAGAGAAGCATTTAAGGGGAAGCTGGATAAACACATGGGGGAGAAAGGAATCGAAGGGTGTGTTGATGGGGTGAGATTAAGTAGGGTGGGAGGAGGCTCGTGTGGAGCTTATTATATTGTTTTGTATTATATTTTCTTATACAGATGATACTCTACTTTCATCAATTTCCTTCAGATTGGTCTCCTCAGTGCTCCAACCTCGCGTCCTCGCGCAGTACAAGGGCTGGATCATTATTTTCATCTCCTAGAAACATAGAAGATAGGAGCAGGAGTAGGCCATTCGGCCCCTCGAGCCTGCTCCGCCATTCAATGAGATCATGGCTGATCATCCAAATTCAGTACCCTGTCCCTGCCTTCTCTCCATATCCCTTGATCCCTTTAGCCTTAAGAAATATATCTAACTCCGTCTTGAATATATTTAATGAATTGGCCTCTACTGCCTTCTGTGGTAGAGAATTCCACAGCTTCACCACTCTCTGGGTGAAGAAATTCCTCCTCATCTCTGTCCTAAATGGCTTACCCCTTATCTTTAGACTGTGACCCCTGGTTCTGGACTCCCCCGCCATCGGGAACATCCTTCCTGCATCTAGTCTGTCTAGTCCTGTTACAATTTTATAAGTTTCAATGAGATCCCCTCTCATTCTTCTAAACTCCAGCGAGTATAAGCCCAGTCGACCCAATCTCTCCTCATACGTCATTCCTGCCATCCCAGGTATCAGCCTGGTGAATCTTCGCTGCACTCCCTCCA
Organism: Somniosus microcephalus; assembly: GCF_052327205.1. Taxonomy (NCBI): domain Eukaryota; kingdom Metazoa; phylum Chordata; class Chondrichthyes; order Squaliformes; family Somniosidae; genus Somniosus; species Somniosus microcephalus. The sequence goes on from NC_140999.1 coordinate 194,358,524, forward strand.
TGGCAAGAACATCCTTCCTCAGATAAGGCGACCAAAACTGCACACAATACTCAAGGTGCGGTCTCACCAAGGCCCTGTACAACTGCATCAAGACATCCTTGTTCCTGTACTCGAACCCTCTCGCTACGAAGGCCAACATACCATTTGCCTTCTTAACCACCTGCTGCACCTGCATGCTTACCTTCAGCGACTGGTGCACAAGGACACCCAGGTCTCGTTGCACTTCCCCTTCTCCCAATCTATTGCCATTCAGATAATATTCTGCCTTCCTGTTTTTGACACCAAAGTGGATAACCTCGCATTTATCCACGTTATATTGCATCTGCCATGCTTCTGCCCAATCACCCAACCTGTCCAAATCATACTGGAGTTTCTCGGCATCCTCCTCACAGCACACACGCCCACCCAGCTTTGTGTCGTCTGCAAACTTGGAGATATTACATCTAGTTCCCTCGTCCAGATCATTAATATATATTGTGAATAACTGGGGTCCAAGGACCGATCCCTGCGGTACCCCACTAGTCACTGCCTGCCACTCGGAAAAAGACCCGTTTATTCCAACTCTTTGCTTTCTGTCCGCCAACCAGTTCTCTATCCAAGTCAGTACCTTACCTCCAATCCCATGTGCCTTAACTTTACACGCTATGCTCTTCAACAGGCCAACGGAAATCGGCTTTATTTCATTTACTTGAAGTCCAACCAAGAGCTACAACCTCTTAAACTTTCTTCATCTGTTGACGTTCTTGACCCCCACCCCCGACTGCTCACATTTCCTCCATTACAAAAGTGTCTCTAAGTGATCTGGGTTTCCTCTTCTTTGCCAAACGCTTCTCTTCATCCAAGATTATAGTGCTGCTCCCACATCTGGGATGGGGACCGCTTCTAGAACCTCTCTCACACTCTCGCTAAAAAAAACTGGTCATCCTTTAGTTGCTCCCTGACCTTTAGCCTCTGAACTTTCTCAGCTGTGATTCTTTCTCAGGATCTCCGCGCTCTTCAGCTCCTTTCCTCCCTCGGTATTCCCTTCCTCCACCAATCCTCCTGACAAAGACCTACAAAGATCTCAAAATTAAGCTCGGCACCACCTCGTCACAACTTGTTGACTTTCTTCACCTTCTCTTCCGCTCTGCGTCCTGCGCTGTGGAGCATGGTCTCTTGAAGTAGTTTTCTTAATGAAATCAAAAGACCAAGTTGGAGGAGGAGTTACTCTGGAGTCATGTATTATGCCACATAATTTGTTTTCCGCTCCCTAACGATATGTCTTGTGCAGGATCGACACAACAATATTTCTGATGTTTCGGATATCTCCCCAGAGGTGTTGTCCATTCACGCGCCGCCATTCATTGGCCCTCAAACGAATTCTCACGCCCATTCCCAGACCCCATCAAGAAAGCCAGAGGAGATCACTGGACCAGTATCCCCTTCGGGGCAACTCTTTGTCAACATGGATCTTTTTAAGGAGCACCTCAGTGTTCCGAGGGGAATCGACCTGTGTGGACTGCCAGAGCTGTGTTTCCCAGGTGAGATAGTTTGCGATCTCCGCTCTAAATCAAATCGAGATGAGCTGCACTTAACGGTCAGCCGATCTGTCAACCATTGAATGTCACTGTGGTTTCTCAAGGTGAACACTGCGGCGCTAACAGCGCTTCCACTGACAGACAAGGCGAAGGGTTGGACCATTAAACCGCACCACCCCCCGCCCCAAGTCCACAGGACTGATGAGGAATCTGCTGGTGGGAGCCAGGTGCTTAATTGGGAAATCCTGCTCAGTGTTGGGAATTTTCCTTCGGGCAGTGGGGTGGGACATGTTGCACGCCAGGGACCCATCGCACCATGGGACTCCCAATCCCTGCTGTGTGGCCTGGAGGTCCTGAATGGAGGAAAGGCGGGACTCGTGCCCATCGCGTTGGCGGAGGCAAGAGTCAGCACCGTGGGGAGATCACCAGAAAGCCTGATTAGAAATATTATTGACTATTTGCCAAAACAATATATCTGGAGGCCTGGAGCCATTACACAACTGGGACAGACCAAGTAATGCGCAAATAACGGGCGAATCGCGCTTCACAGGAACGCGCCCACTATAGCCGGTGGGGACTGCGGCAAGCTGGCGATTAGAGAGATACGTCACTGGACTCTACTCAGTCCATCCCAGAGGGGAAGCAGCTCCAATCGAGGACGCTCCTTACTGCCGGCGCTGGTGATGATCCACCGCTTCTGGAGGGTCTCGGTGTCTCACGCGCCTTCCATCAGCGCCCCTTGAGCCAGGACCGCTGTCCACCAGCGGTTGTGCAAGATACACAGTGCATCCGTGTCTGGCTGGTGTTGACTCTCTTGATTGAGACTTTCTCAGGCATGGCCCTGATTTTAACTCCAGGCGGATATTGGGTCCTGAGGTGAGTCAGAAACTCACCCGCTGCTACAGAACTAACAGCATAAGAATTGGGAGCAGGATTGGCCCCTCGAGCCTGTTCCCCCATTCAATAAGATCATGGCTGATCATCGACCTCAACTCCACTTTTCCGCCCGATCCCCATATCCCTTGATCCTCCTAGAGTCCAAAAAATCTATTGATCTCAGCCTTGAATATACTCAACAACTCAGCATCCACAACCCTCTGGGGTAGAGAATTACAAAGATTCACCACCCTCTGAGTGAAGAAATTCCTCCTCATCTCAGAGCTAAATGGCCGACCCCTTATCCTGAGACAATGACCCCGAGTTCTAGACTCTGCAGCCAGGGGAAACATCATCCCAGCATCTACCCTGTCAAACCCTCTCAAAATTTTATACGTTTCAAATCAGGCCAGGGCCCCATTAAAGTTCCGCCAATCCACTTCTCCAGCAGCCCATGGCCAGCTGCCAGCATGCAGGTAGGTGTGGGATGGGGGTGTCTCGCAGGAAAGGAGTGGAGTGTCCCCGGGCAAGGGAGGCACTAAACTTTCCCTTGTGGGGTCCGGGGAAGCTCTCCTACTCTGACCTGCCTGGCAGGGCCCTCTTCACATGCGGATCCTCCTCAGACCTGCTTCCGTCTGAGCAGGGTAACTGCCCGCCTGTCTGTTACCACCGAGGGAGGGTTAAAATCGCCTCCCCTCCCCTCCTACCTCAAGGCTTTGGAAACCCGATAATCAAGCTCACAAGTAGTCTCTCTCTCTCGCGAGACTTATTAAGAGGAAAGTACAGAAAGGGTCCTGTTACCTCAGTGTGGAGAGCAGAAGCACATTGACTTCTGCACTCAGTCTTATCACCGAGTCTGTACTGACACAGTCTGACCTTGCTTGTATTTTTATACCTGATGTGTTTACCGCTCTCTAGTCAAACATCCTTGATCATAATAGTCACAGGATGTCTTGACTTTGGTTCCAAGACTGCATATGATCAGCTTCATACAGAGCTCTGGTCAGACCCCACCTGGAGTGACTGGGTTCAGTTCCGGGCCCCGCCCCTCAGGAAGGATATATTGACCTTGGAGGGGGAGTAGCACAGATTCACCAGAACAATACTGGGGCTGAAAGGGTTAAATTACGAGGACAGGTTACACGGACTGGGCTTGTATTCCAGTAAGTATAGAAGATTAAGGGGTGATCTGATCGAGGTGTTTAAGATGATTAAAGGATTCGATCGGGTCGAGAGAGAGAAACTCTTTCCTCTGGTGGAGGGAGTCCAGAACAAGGGGGCAGAACCTTAAAATTAGAGCCAGGCCGTTCAGGGGTGATGTCAGGAAGCACTCCTTCACACAAAGGGTGGTGGAAATCTGGAACTCTCTCCCCCAAAAAGATGTTGAGGCCGGGGATCAATTGAAAATTTGAAGACTGAGATTGATGGATTTTTGTTGGGTCAGGGGATCGAGGGATGTGCAACCAAGGCGGGTAAATGGAGTTAAGATACAGATCAGCCCTGATCTAATTGAATGGTGGAACAGGTTTGAGGGGCTGAATGGCCTCCTGTTCCTGTGTCCCTTTAGATGCTGTCTCCCTTGTTCCATCTTCCATGCAAAGATCGATCAGTTAAACATTCTCTTTCCATACAACAAGGTCCAACACGAATAAGGGCATCTGGACAATTAGAGATGTAGATACAGACATTCCCCATAGATTAACTACTGAGAAAGACCCACCCCGACCACCCTTTGCCCCCGGGGACCTGATTATGGTGGGGGTGAGTCCCTGTTTGTCTCATATTTCTACCAATCATCAATTTTTACAGATATTATCACCCCAGTTGATCCCAAGGCCTAGGATTCTGTTCCCCTTTGGTTATCGTTGCAGGATCCTTTCTTGGATGGGATTTTAGGAGAATCATATTTAGAATAATCTGATTTTAATCTTTTGACTTGTTTTTGTTCTCTCTCTCTCTCTCTGTCCTGATCTTTCTCTGACTTTTTTGGTTTCTCTCCCTGATCTTTCTGTCTCCTGCTCCCTCTCTACCTGGGTCTCTCCCTGTATCTCTCACTCTCTCTTGGTATCTCTACGTATCTCTCTCACTATCTCTTCTATCAATCCCTGTCTCTCGCCCTTTCTCTCCCCATCTGTGGTTCTCGCTCTTTCTGTCTCTGTCTCTTTCTCTCTCTCTATCTGTGTTTGTGTCTCCTTGCATCCTTTTCCTCTGTCAATGTGTCTTTCACTCTATTTTTGTGTCTCTCTCTCTGAATGCCTCTCTACTTCTGTCAATAACTCTATCTCTCCTTCTCTCTCTCCCTCTCTCTCCCTCACTCTCTCTCCTTCCCCTTTCGCTGCCTGTCTCTCCTTCCCTTCCCTCCCTCTCACTCCCTCTCTCTCTCCTTCTCCCTCTCACTCCCTCTCTCTCTCCTTCCCCTTTCACTGCCCGTCTGTCACCCTTTCACTTTCATCACCTTTATCCCTCTGTCTGTGTGTGCGCCTCCCTCTTTCTCTCTGCATTGCACCTTCCCAGATGGATTTAAACTTGAAACAGAAGAGAAGAGCGAGTCTTTCCATTTCCTGGTTCTGACTGATATCCTGGGGAACAGACAGCAGGGCGTGGTGCTTCAGATTCACAGAGAGATGAAGGTGAGAAGTTTAAGCCGGCCTCGCCTCCTGGTTCTGCTTCCCGTGCAGTGATGGGGTTGGGACCGAGCTCCATCCTGTGGGATTAAGGAATTAAATTCTAGTTTCTGGAATAAGTCCAGATGCTGGAAAATAATTAGAGAAATTCTGTTTGAGTCACCAAATCGGGGGCTTGGTGCACAGCATTCTCGCCTGAGTCAGAGAAGTCGTGGGTTCAGATCCCACTCCAGAGTCTCTCGGAGGAGACATTAAACCGAGGCCCCGTCTGCCCTCTCGGGTGGACGTGAAAGATCCCACAGTTACTATTTTGAAGAAGAGCAGGGGAGTTCTCCAAAAGATGTCACCTCCGACAGTGCGGCGCTCCCTCAGTACTGCCCCTCCGACAGTGCAGCACTCCCTCAGTGCTGCCCCTCCGACAGTGCGGCGTTCCCTCAGTGCTGCCCCTCCGACAGTGCGGCGCTCCCTCAGTGCTGCCCCTCCGACAGTGCGGCGCTCCCTCAGTACTGCCCCTCCGACAGTGCAGCACTCCCTCAGTGCTGCCCCTCCGACAGTGCGGCGTTCCCTCAGTGCTGCCCCTCCGACAGTGCGGCGCTGCCTCAGTACTGCCCCTCCGACAGTGCGGCGCTCCCTCAGTACTGCCCCTCCGATAGTGCGGCACTCCCTCAGTACTGCCCCTCCGACAGTGCGGCACTCCCTCAGTACTGCCCCTCCGACAGTGCGGCATTCCCTCAGTACTGCCCCTCCGACAGTGCAGCGCTCCTTCAGTACTGCCCCTCCGACAGTGCGGCGTTCCCTCAGTACTGCCCCTCCGACAGTGCGGCGCTCCCTCAGTACTGCCCCTCCGACAGTGCGGCGCTGCCTCAGTACTGCCCCTCCGACATTGCGGCGCTCCCTCAGTACTGCCCCTCCGATAGTGCGGCACTCCCTCAGTACTGCCCCTCCGACAGTGCAGCGCTCCCTCAGTACTGCCCCTCCGACAGTGCGGCGCTCCCTCAGTACTGCCCCTCCGATAGTGCAGCGCTCCCTCAGTACTGCCCCTCCGACAGTGCGGCGCTCCCTCAGTACTGCCCCTCCGACAGTGCGGCACTCCCTCAGTACTGCCCCTCCGACAGTGCGGCACTCCCTCAGTACTGCCCCTCCGACAGTGCAGCACTCCCTCAGTACTGCCCCTCCGACAGTGCGGCGCTCCCTCAGTACTGCCCCTCCGACAGTGCGGCGCTCCCTCAGTACTGCCCCTCCGACAGTGCAGCACTCCCTCAGTACTGCACTGGGAGTACCAGCCTAGATTTGTGCGCTCAAGTCACTGGAGTGGGGCTTGAACCCATGTCTGAGTCAGAAGCGAGAGTGCTAACAACTGAGCCAAAGCTGACCTCAATGATTTTGCTTCTCACAGAATTATAGACTGGTTACAGCCATTCGGCCCATCGAGCCCGTGCCGGCTCTCTGCAAGAGCACTTCAGCTAGTCCCACTCCCCCGCCCTTTCCCCGGAGCCCTGCAAGGTTTTTTCCTTCAGGTACTTCTCCAATTCCCTTTTGAAAGCCGTGATTCAATCTGCCTCCACCACCCTCTCAGGCAGTGCATTCCAGATCCTAACCACTCGCTGAGTAAAGACGTTTTTCCTCATGTCGCCTTTGGATTTTCTGCCAATCACCTTAAATCTGTGTCCTCTGATTCTCGACCCTTCCACCAATGGGAACAGTTTCTCTCTATCTACTCTGTCCAGGCCCCTCATGATTTTGAACACCTCGATCAAATTTCCTCTCAATCTTCTCTGCTCCAAGGAGAACAACCCCAGCTTCTCCAGTCTATCCACGTAACTGAAGTCCCTCATCCCTGGAACCATTCTCGTAAATCTTTTCTGCACCCTCTAAGGCCTTCACATCCTTCCTAAAGTGCGGTGCCCAGAATTGGACACAATACTCCAGTTGAGGTCGGACAAATCTTTTATAAAAGGTTCATCATAACTTCCTTGCTGTGGGTAGGATTTTCATTGGGCCGTGGAGGCGGGATTGGGGGGTTAAAATCCCGAAATCGGGGGTCCCGACCCCATCCCACCCCCAACCCACCTCCATGCCAGTTTCAAAGGAGGCGGGTACCCGCCCCGCACTGGGACCCGCCTCCCCGAGGCGGGAAGGGGATTTGTGCCAATTAACTGCCTGTTAACAGGTAGTTAACAGGCAGTTTTTAGCCTAATCCCTATTTTTAATGTTGAAGTGTGGGATTCCCGACGGCTCCAAATCACGCCAAGTTAGAGGAGGCGGACCGTCGGGATGAAGGGCTTGGAGGGGTCGAGATGTCCGGTGTTCAGGTGAGTGATGGGTGCATGAGTGCAGAGGTAAGTGTGTTTGGTGTGTGTAAAGTGTTTAAAGAAGTTTTACTTACCTTTACTTACCTTTACAGCCTTCCTTCCTTCAGGTCTCGGGAGTCCCTCATCTCACCGGCACAGAAAGCAGAATGGCTGCGAGCTGTCAAAAGTTGCAGCATTCAGCTTTCTGTTCCGGGGAGATCTCTAAATCATCCTGAGAGGAAGGAATTAACTTTAAATGCAGATTGTCAGTGTTTGACAGCTTCAAACAGCTGTGAAACGCTGATATTTCATCTGTCAAAAGCTCTTGACAGATGAAATTTTAATCTGTGACGTCACCTGTTGCCGGGTGGCCCTTAATTGGCTGAGTCAAAATTACGTGGGTTGGCTAGAACTCGATGGAGGCGGGACTACAACCCCGAAAGTTGTAGTCCCACCTCCTACCCGACTCCCCAATGAAAATCCAGCCCAATGCCTCTATTTATGAAGCCCACGATCCCGTATGCTTTTTTAACCACTTTCTCAACCTGCCCTGCCACCTTCAACGATTTGTTCATGCACCCCCTTTAGAATTGTACCCTTTAGATTATATTTCCTCTCCTCATTCTTCCTACCAAAATGTATCACTTTGCACTTTTCTGCGTTAAATTTCATCTGTCACGTGTCCGCCCATTCCACCAGCCTGTCTATGTCCTCTTGAAGTCTATCACTTGCCTCCTCACTGTTCACTATACTTCCAAATTTTGAAACTGTGCCCTGTACACCCAAGTCCAAGTCATTAATATATATCAAGAAAAGCAGTGGCCCTAGTACCGACCCCTGGGGAACACCACTGTGTACCTTCCTCCAGTCCGAAAAACAACCGTTCACCACTACTCTCTGTTTCCTGTCACTTAGCCAATTCTGTATCCATGCTGCCACTGTCCCTTTTATTCCATGGGCTTCAACTTTGCTGGCGAGCCTATTATGTGGCACTTTATCAAATGCCTTTTGCAAATCCATGTACACCACGTCAACCGCATTGCCCTCATCAACCCTCTCTGTTACCCCATCAAAAAACTTGATCAAGTTAGTTAAACACAATTTTCCTTTAACAAATCCGTGCTGTCTTTCCTTAATTAATCCACACTTGTCCAAGTGACTGTTAATTTTGTCCCTGATTATTGTTTCTAAAGCTTCCCCACTACCGAGGTTAAACTGCCTGGCCTGTAGTTGCTGAGTTTATCCTTACACCCTTTTTTGGACAAGGGTGTAACATTTGCAATTCTCCAGTCCTCTGGCACCACCCTCGTTTCTAAGGAGGATTGGCAGATTATGGCCAGTACCTCCGCGATTTCTTCCTTCACTTCCCTCAGCATCCTCGGATGCATCCCATCCGCTCCTGGTGACTTATTTACTTTAAGTACAGCCAGCCTTTCTAGTACCTCCTCTTTATTAATTTTTATCCCATCCAGTATCTCCACTACCTCCTCTTTCACTAATCCTCCATAGCAGATTAGTTGATAACACCCTGAGGTCATTAAACCAGTTCTCACTAAACTAACACCACAGTTATTAACGGAGCCAAGTCAGTAACCCAATCACAGGTTTCATTAATCAGTTTCACAGAATCACAGAAACCCCACAGTGCAGATAGAGGCCATTTCGGCCCATCGAGCCTGCACCGACACATATCCCGCCCGATCCCCGTAACCCCACGTATTTAATCCCCCTAACACTAAGGGTCAATTTTATCATAGCCAATCAACCTAACCTGCACATCTTTGGACTTTATAAGCTATCTCAACACCTTGATTGGGATTAAGTGGTATTTTAAACTGTTGAAAAGTGGCTCAGATCCTGCCACCTCCAGCGGTATCTGTACACCACTGGGAGCTGTCGGAGCCGCAACTGTGTTCACCCCAATGATACCGGGGCTGAAAGGGTTAAATTACGAGGACAGGTTTCACAGACTGGGCTTGTGTTCCCTCAAGTTTAGAAGATTAAGGGGTGGTCTAATTGAGGTGTTTAAGATGATTAAAGATTCGACAAGGTCGAGAGAGAGAAACTCTTTCCTCTGGTGGGGGGAGTCCCGAACAAGGGGGCGTCACCTTAAAATTAGAGCCGGGCCGTTCAGGGGTGATGTGGAAATCTGGAACTCTCTCCCCCCAAACGGCTGGGATGCTGGGGGTCAATTGAAAATTTCAAAACTGAGATTGATAGTTTTTGTTTGGTAAGAGTATGAAGGGATACGGAACCAAAGCGGGTAAAAATGGAGTTGAGATACTGATCAGCCATGATCTAATTGAATGGTGGGACAGGCTGGAGGGGCTGAATGGCCTCCTCCTGTTCCCTATGTTCCTAAATCAGTGGCGGGGCTATGACTGGCCTTAGTATCCCCTGCTTAGGGTGGGGCAAATGCAGTCGGGCTCTTCCTGCTCCTGACTGTTACCCAGTGATTCCTGCTGTAAGATGCGCTGGGGGCGGGACGGGCCCGGCAGTGATGCCCCCCATGGTGCAGTTGCCTGTTGACAGCTCTCCGGATTGCGCGGGTAGAGTGTCGGCGAGGGGTGAGGTTGGCTGGACTCTGTGGAATTGTAGCCCAGCGGAGTCAGTGCCCTCCGCAGCGGGAGGGAGAAAGTTAGCGGGGGGGTGTGTGTGGGGGGGAGGGGGGAACGGAAACGTTTTGGGGAGATGAAATCGAATAACTTCGACTCTCTGACGTAACGGTTTTGCCTTTGCAGGAGAGCGATCTTTATCAGGCTCCACCAGAGGAGTCCATGCTGGCTGCATCACCTCTGGAAACAGCCAGGCTCTTCATCCCCTATGGGATCTGTGTCATTACCAAGTTCCCCTATTACACCGTGCTGAAGGACTGTCTCTCCTGGTAAGGGATTCACACTTCAACTCCCCGCTCCGGGAATCAAAACAGAGAATGCTGGAGACACTCAGCAGGTCAGGCAGCACCCGTAGAGAGAGAAACAGAGTTAACGTTTCCGCTCGATGACCTTTCGTCAGATCCGGAAAAAGTTAGGAGATGCAAGGGGTTTTAAACAAGTGCAGGGGCAGGGAAAGGGAGGAGGGGAGGAAAGAACAAATGGGAACGTCTGTGATAGGGAAAAGGGATGATGGTGCAAGGCAAAAGGAGATGGTACTGGGACAAGTGAAGGAACAAAAGCTGGGCCTAGAGGAGGTGTAAATGGGGATGGCAGAATCGTCAACAACTGCCGTCTGAAAAACTGGGGGCAGAGGTTATGGTCTGAAATTGTTGAACTGGATGTTGAGTCCGGAAAGTTGTAAAGTGCCTAATCGAAGGATGGGTGATGTTCCTCGAGCTGCCATTGAGGTTCTGGCAGTCTGGGACTACAGGAGGGGCAGAGGGAGCAGATTGTTAAATCCTCCCTTTGGACAAAAATCAAATGATGGAACCAGTGTCAAAGGTGCAGAGTTTGGGGCTGAGGACAACTGCTTCGGTCTTCCCAGTCTTTAACCGGAGGAAGTTGCAGCTTGGACAAGCTGCGAGACAGCACCGAGGCAGCGGAGGGGTCGAGGGAGACTCTGGAGAGGTAGAGCTGGGGCAGCGGAGGGGTCGAGGGAGACTCTGGAGAGGTAGAGCTGGGGCAGCGGAGGGGTCGAGGGAGACTCTGGAGAGGTAGAGCTGGGGCAGCGAGGCAGCGGAGGGGTCAGGGAGACTCTGGAGAGGTAGAGCTGGGGCAGCGAGGCAGCGGAGGGGTCAGGGAGACTCTGGAGAGGTAGAGCTGGGGCAGCGAAGCAGCGGAGGGGTCAGGGAGACTCTGGAGAGGTAGAGCTGGGGCAGCGAGGCAGCAGAGGGGTCGAGGGAGACTCTGGAGAGGTAGAGCTGGGGCAGCGAGGCAGCAGAGGGGTCGAGGGAGACTCTGGAGAGGTAGAGCTGGGGCAGCGAGGCAGCGGAGGGGTCGAGGGAGACTCTGGAGAGGTAGAGCTGGGGCAGCGAGGCAGCAGAGGGGTCGAGGGAGACTCTGGAGAGGTAGAGCTGGGGCAGCGAGGCAGCGGAGGGGTCGAGGGAGACTCTGGAGAGGTAGAGCTGGGTGTTGTCAGCGTACACATGGAAGCTGACACCATGGGGGGAGTTTTATCCCCAGAGAACAGGCGGGTTTGGGTCGGGTGGGAGGTTAAAGTGTTAAAAATCTGAATCCCGACCCCAACACGCCTACAACTTGCCCACCTCCGGGTTTAACGGAGGCGGGACAAGGGGTGTGCAGCCAACCCGCTCCCAGGAGACGGGCTGACACTTTAATATGTTCATGAGGCCGGAAGCCCCGGATTTACCCTCCTGTGCAGGTTTAATTGTGGCCGGCTGGGGATCCCAGGCCTCAGGGTTCCCAGCAGCTGCAGCGAGGCGAGGATAGACTCGCGGAGCAATCCTTGTGGGCCGGGAGGAGCAGGAGTGCTTCCCGCCACCCCCCCCACCCCCACGGCCCGCCAAACCCCTCCACCATCAGCCCCGCCCCCTCCCCATACAACCCCCCCCATCCCCCTCGAGATCGGACAACCCCGGGGTCGGGGATTGGAACCTCTTGGAGGAGGAGAGGGCCAAGGATAGATCCTTGGGACAGCAGAGGACAGAGTGGGAAAAGCAGCCAGTGCAGGTGATTCTCTGATCAGCAAAGAGGTCAAATAGAGACAATTTGTAACCATTCCCATCTCCAAGCAGCTCGGTTCCGTTGGTTTTGGGTTCAAGCAAAGAACCAGAAGGATCTCGGACCTGTTGATTTTTGGGGGAGAGAGTTCCAGATTTCCACCACCCTTTGTGTGAAGAAGTGCTTCCTGACATCACCCCTGAACGGCCTGGCTCTAATTTTAAGGTTCTGCCTTAGTTAGGAACATAGGAACAGGAGGAGACCATTCAGCCCCTCGAGCCTGCTTGGCCTTTCAGTGAGATCATGGCTGATCTGTACCTCAACTCCATTCACCCACCTTTGGCCCATATACTTTAATACCGTTGGTGAACAGAAAGCTATCTGACGTAATAAAACTCACTATGCACTTGGTTCGAGTATAAAGCAAGGCTTTAATCAACTTGTTTCAAAACATGGAGGTCTAGTTGTACTTCACTAGTTCCTTGTCTTACAAAATGTCCCTGAGCAAGCTGGGGCCAACGCCTGAGTATTTATACTCCTTGGACGGCGCCACCAGCTGGCCGTCCAGTGTTATTTCACGAGTTGTTTCTTTATGATGATGAGATTTATAACACTATCAACCTCAGATTTAAAATTAACAATTGATCTAGCATTAATTGCCGTTTGGGGAAGAGAGTTCCAAACCTCCGCCACCCTTTGTGTGTCGAAGTGTTTCCTAATTTCACTCCTGAAAGGTCTGACTCTAATTTTTAGACTCTGCCCCCTAGTCCTAGACTCCCCAACCAACGGAAATAGTTTCTCTCGATCTATCCTATCAGAGACTTTAATCATTTTAAAGACCTCAATCAGATCACCCCTCAACCTACCAATGTCGTGGGAATATAAGACTAGAAATTCATGACATGTGACGTACTTGAGACACTTCTCAGAAAGAAAGACTTGCATTTCTCCAGCGCCTTTCACCACCTCAGGACATCCCAAAACGATTTACAGCCAATGAAGTACTTCTGAAGCGTAGTCACTGTTGTAATGTGGGAAACGCAGCAGACAATTTGCGCACAGCAAGCTCCCACAAACAGCAATGTGATAACGACCAGATAATGTTTTAGTGATGTTGGTTGAGGGATAAACATTGGCCCCAGGACACCGGGGAGAACTCCCCCGCTCATCTTCGAAATAGTGCTGTGATAAGGCGCGATATAAATGCAAGGTTTTTTTTTCAATCGCTGGTACCTTCTCTTTATTAAGATGCTCAGCAAACCTGTTGTGCTTCTGGGTGAGTGCGTGGGAATTTTCTCGAGCTTCTCGGTTTATCCGCTGCTTGAGTTTCCCGAGAACGCCAGCGTTACTGACGGATGTGCTGCCTTTACCGGCTCCTGGCTCCCAGTAACCCGTCCATCTTCCTCCCGCAGCCTCCTCCTCGACCTGACAACCTGCGGAGAGAGAGAGTTTGAGAGGAAGGTGAAAGAGTTTGCCGCCCAGCTGGCTCTGGTGCCGTGTCCACCGCCCGGGTCCCTTCAGTTGGTAAGAAGTCAGTTCCAGAAATGCAGCATCATCTGGCTCGGTGTGTGAGGGTGTCTGTGTGTGTGAGGGTGTCTGTGTGTGTGTGAGGGTGTCTGTGAGTGAGGGTGTGTGTGTGTGAGGGTGTGTGTGTGTGAGGGTGTGTGTGTGTGAGGGTGTCTGTGAGTGTGAGGGTGTCTGTGAGTGTGAGGGTGTCTGTGTGTGTGAGGGTGTCTGTGTGTGTGAGGGTGTGTGTGAGTGAGGGTGTGTGTGTGTGAGTGTGTGAGGGTGTGTGTGAGGGTGTCTGTGAGTGAGTGTGTGAGGGTGTCTGTGTGTGTGAGGGTGTCTGTGAGTGAGGGTGTGTGTGTGTGAGGGTGTGTGTGTGTGAGGGTGTCTGTGAGTGAGGGTGAGTGTGTGTGAGGGTGTCTGTGAGTGAGGGTGTGTGTGTGTGAGGGTGTCTGTGAGTGAGGGTGTCTGTGAGTGAGGGTGTGTGTGTGTGAGGGTGTGTGTGAGTGAGGGTGTCTGTGAGTGAGGGTGTCTGTGAGTGAGGGTGTCTGTGAGTGAGGGTGTCTGTGAGTGAGGGTGTGTGTGTGTGAGGGTGTGTGTGAGTGAGGGTGTCTGTGAGTGAGGGTGTCTGTGAGTGAGGGTGTCTGTGAGTGAGGGTGTCTGTGAGTGAGGGTGTCTGTGAGTGAGGGTGTCTGTGAGTGAGGGTGTCTGTGAGTGAGGGTGAGTGTGTATGAGGGTGTCTGTGAGTGAGGGTGTCTGTGAGTGAGGGTGTCTGTGAGTGAGGGTGTCTGTGAGTGAGGGTGTGTGTGTGTGAGGGTGTGTGTGAGTGAGGGTGTCTGTGAGTGAGGGTGTCTGTGAGTGAGGGTGTCTGTGAGTGAGGGTGTCTGTGAGTGAGGGTGTCTGTGAGTGAGGGTGTCTGTGAGTGAGGGTGTCTGTGAGTGTGAGGGTGAGTGTGTGAGTGAGGGTGTCTGTGAGTGAGGGTGTGTGTGTGAGTGAGGGTGTCTGTGAGTGAGGGTGAGTGTGTATGAGGGTGTCTGTGAGTGAGGGTGTCTGTGAGTGAGGGTGAGTGTGTATGAGGGTGTCTGTGAGTGAGGGTGTCTGTGAGTGAGGGTGTCTGTGAGTGAGGGTGTGTGTGAGTGAGGGTGTGTGTGAGTGAGGGTGTCTGTGAGTGAGGGTGTGTGTGAGTGAGGGTGTCTGTGAGTGAGGGTGAGTGTGTATGAGGGTGTCTGTGAGTGAGGGTGTCTGTGAGTGAGGGTGTCTGTGAGTGAGGGTGTGTGTGAGTGAGGGTGTGTGTGAGTGAGGGTGTCTGTGAGTGAGGGTGTCTGTGAGTGAGGGTGAGTGTGTGTGAGGGTGAGTGTGTATGAGGGTGTCTGTGAGTGAGGGTGAGTGTGTGTGAGGGTGTGTGTGTGTGAGGGTGTCTGTGAGTGAGGGTGTCTGTGAGTGAGGGTGTCTGTGAGTGAGGGTGTCTGTGAGTGAGGGTGTCTGTGAGTGAGGGTGTGTGTGAGTGAGGGTGTCTGTGAGTGAGGGTGTCTGTGAGTGAGGGTGTGTGTGAGTGAGGGTGTCTGTGAGTGAGGGTGTGTGTGAGTGAGGGTGTCTGTGAGTGAGGGTGTGTGTGAGTGAGGGTGTGTGTGAGTGAGGGTGTCTGTGAGTGAGGGTGTGTGTGTGAGGGTGTCTGTGAGTGAGGGTGTGTGTGAGTGAGGGTGTGTGTGAGTGAGGGTGTCTGTGAGTGAGGGTGTGTGTGTATGAGGGTGTCTGTGAGTGAGGGTGTCTGTGAGTGAGGGTGTGTGTGAGTGAGGGTGTCTGTGAGTGAGGGTGTCTGTGAGTGAGGGTGTGTGTGTGTGAGGGTGTGTGTGTGTGAGGGTGTCTGTGAGTGAGGGTGTGTGTGTGTGAGGGTGTGTGTGTGTGAGGGTGTCTGTGAGTGAGGGTGTCTGTGAGTGAGGGTGTGTGTGTGTGAGGGTGTCTGTGAGTGAGGGTGTGTGTGAGTGAGGGTGTGTGTGTGAGGGTGTGTGTGAGTGAGGGTGTCTGTGAGTGAGGGTGTGTGTGAGTGAGGGTGTCTGTGTGTGTGAGGGTGTCTGTGAGTGAGGGTGTGTGTGAGTGAGGGTGTCTGTGAGTGAGGGTGTCTGTGAGTGAGGGTGTGTGTGTGTGAGGGTGTCTGTGTGAGGGTGTGTGTGTGTGAGGGTGTCTGTGTGAGGGTGTGTGTGTGTGAGGGTGTGTGTGTGTGAGGGTGTCTGTGAGTGAGGGTGTCTGTGAGTGAGGGTGTGTGTGTGTGAGGGTGTGTGTGAGTGAGGGTGTGTGTGTGTGAGGGTGTGTGTGAGTGAGGGTGTCTGTGAGTGAGGGTGTCTGTGAGTGAGGGTGTCTGTGAGTGAGGGTGTCTGTGAGGGTGAGTGTGTGAGGGTGAGTGTGTGAGGGTGAGTGTGTGTGTGTGAGGGTGAGTGTGTGAGGGTGAGTGTGTGTGTGTGAGGGTGAGTGTGTGTGTGTGAGGGTGAGTGTGTGAGGGTGAGTGTGTGTGTGTGAGGGTGAGTGTGTGAGGGTGAGTGTGTGTGTGTGAGGGTGAGTGTGTGTGTGTGAGGGTGAGTGTGTGAGGGTGAGTGTGTGTGTGTGAGGGTGAGTGTGTGTGTGTGAGGGTGAGTGTGTGTGTGTGAGGGTGAGTGTGTGAGGGTGAGTGTGTGTGTGTGAGGGTGAGTGTGTGTGTGTGAGGGTGAGTGTGTGAGGGTGAGTGTGTGTGTGTGAGGGTGAGTGTGTGAGGGTGAGTGTGTGTGTGTGAGGGTGAGTGTGTGTGTGTGAGGGTGAGTGTGTGAGGGTGAGTGTGTGTGTGTGAGGGTGAGTGTGTGTGTGTGAGGGTGAGTGTGTGTGTGTGAGGGTGAGTGTGTGAGGGTGAGTGTGTGTGTGTGAGGGTGAGTGTGTGTGTGTGAGGGTGAGTGTGTGTGTGTGAGGGTGAGTGTGTGAGGGTGAGTGTGTGTGTGTGAGGGTGAGTGTGTGTGTGTGAGCGTGAGTGTGTGTGTGTGAGGGTGAGTGTGTGTGTGTGAGGGTGAGTGTGTGAGGGTGAGTGTGTGTGTGTGAGGGTGTGTGTGTGTGTGTGAGGGTGAGTGTGTGTGTGTGAGGGTGTGTGTGAGGGTGTGTGTGTGTGAGGGTGTGTGTCTGTGAGTGTGAGGGTGAGTGTGTGTGTGTGAGGGTGAGTGTGTGTGTGTGAGGGTGTGTGTGTGTGTGTGTGTGAGGGTGTGTGTGTGTGAGGGTGTCTGTGAGTGAGGGTGTGTGTGAGGGTGAGTGTGTGAGGGTGAGTGTGTGTGTGTGAGGGTGTGTGAGGGTGAGTGTGTCTGTGTGAGGGTGAGTGTGTGTGTGTGAGGGTGTGTGTGTGTGAGTGTGTGTGTGTGAGGGTGAGTGTGTGTGAGGGTGAGTGTGTGTGAGGGTGTGTGTGAGGGTGTGTGTGAGGGTGAGTGTGTGTGTGTGAGGGTGAGTGTGTGTGAGGGTGTGTGTGTGTGAGGGTGTGTGTGAGGGTGTGTGTGAGGGTGAGTGTGTCTGTGTGAGGGTGAGTGTGTGTGTGTGAGGGTGTGTGTGAGGGTGTGTGTGTGGGGGGGGGAGTAGACCCTCATGAAAGGGAAATTTAAGACGATGTTGAGAAGTAATGAACACCAGTGTCGGATATCCCGGTGAGGTAGTGGAGTTTTGGAATGATTTCAGACCCCCTTGGTTGCAAGGGGCAGGTGAATGGCCTGGCTCACCTTGTGATCTTCTGCAGGGATTCTTCTTTCCTCCCTCTTCCTCCTGTCTCTCCACATCACAAAACTTCTCTGGCCAAGCAGACAGCCTTGGGCCATTGTGGTCAGTCCAGGAGTTGGCTGGTTCAGGAGAGGAAGGGCAGGGGAAGGAAATGGGCAGAAAAAACCGGCTGTAAAGATAGACTCAAAGTTGCACAAGGTTCAGGGAATGGATATGTAGAGATGAAATGTTTAATCTTTGTGTCTTTCATTCCTTTTTGAAGTAACTTACTGATAGCTGACTCTTTCCTCACCCACGTCCTCTCCCGCTTCCTGGTGCTCAGTGTTTTGAGCTGGGGCCGCTCAGTATTGTGCTGTCACCTCCTGAAGACATAGACAGTCCAGTTATTGACATCGGTCTACACATCCCATTCCTCTGCTTCAAACCCGAGACCATCCTGCAGGTAATTATGAATTCTGCATGTGTGGGAGGGAGTTACATATAATTGCATTGAGTGTACAGCACAGAAACAGGCCATTCGGCCCAACTGGTCCGTGCCGGTGTTTCTGCTCCACACGAGCCTCCTCCCACCCCTCTTCACCTCACCCTATCAGCATAACCTTCTATTCCTTTCTCCCTCGTGTGTTTATCCAGCTTCCCCTTAAATGCATCTGTACTATTCACCTCAACCACTCCCTGTGGTAGCGAGTTCCACATTCTCACCACTCTCTGGGTAAAGAAGTTTCTCCTGAATTCCCTGTTGGATTTATTAACGACTATCTTATATTGATGACCCCCTAGTTCTGGTCTCCCCCACAAGCGGAAACATCTTCTCTACATCTACCCTATCGAACCTCTTCCTAATTTTAAGGACCTCTATCAGGTCGCCCCTCAGCCCTCTGTCCTAGGCTGTTCAGTCTTTCCCCGATTTGTATAACCTCTCCATTCTGGTACCATCTTTGTGAATCTTATTTGTACCTTCTCCAGCCACGGCCGAGTTATCACCCTGAGATTGCGATTGGCTGTCGGGCAGCCACCACTCTGCTTTGGCGGGTCCTCACCGCGGGTACCGAGTGTTGGAGCTGGGGCCGTCGGCTGCGCCCGTACCGTTAACGGCCATTTTATTCTCTCCTGCAGATTCTGACGTACATCTTGACCGAGCGACGACTGGTTTTCTTCTCCACCAACCGGCCGCTGCTGACGCTGGTGACCGAGTGCTTTGTGCATTTCCTGTACCCCCTCCAGTGGCGGCACCCCTACATCCCGGTGCTGGCCAATCAGATGCTGGACCTGGTGATGGCGCCTACTGTCTTCCTCATGGGCTGCCATTCCAGACACATCGCAACCATCAATGAGGTCAGTCCCGTCAGCGCTGTCCGTTCCGAGAGAGCTAAACCATGTCACCAGCCCAACATTACATCGCTGGAGTTCAGAGATATCGGAACAACAACAACTTGCATTGATATAGCAGCATTATCATAGTAACCCCTCCCACGGCACTTCACAAGAGCGATTATCAAACAGAATTTGACACCGAGCCACATAAGGAGATATCAGGGCAGGTGACCAAAAGCTTGGTCAAAGAGGTGGGTTTTAAGGAGCGTCTTAAAGGAGGAGAGAGAGGCGGAGAGGTTTAGGGAGGGACCTTTGACGGCCGTGCCTTCAGCTGCCTGGGCCCCGAGCTCTGGAATTCTCTCCCTATACCTCTCCGCCTCTCTCTCCTTCTTTAAGACGCTCCTTAAAACCCACCTCTTTGACCAAGCCTGCCCTAATATCTCCTTATGTGGCTCGGTGTCAATTTTTTGTCTTTTAATCCTCCTGTGAAGCGCCTTGGGATGATTTACTATGTTAAAGGCGCTATATAAATACAGGTTGTTGTTTGTTTCACTAGGTGGTGCAGTTAGCCACTGACCCATCAGGGGGCGGTGTTTATCTGGAGCATTGAGCTGAGGTTCTTCAGTGATCGGCTGGGAGTTGATAATTAGTCTTTAGCCCCGATTGTAACTAAGCGGGAGCGCCCCACCTGCTCGTTGGCTCGAAGCTCAGGCCATTTTAACCCCCGGGCCTCATTTTGATATTTGACACCCGTCTCTCGCCCGAGACCGGCGAGAATGGCGCCAGGGCTGGCGGACGGTAGCCAACCTCTGCCGGGAACCCAAGGGGGAATCGTGGCCGGCGCAAGGTTAGTGCCGGGGTGGCGGGGGTGGCGGGGGTGAGGCTCGATGGCGGGTTGGGAGGTGCAAACATTCCTTACTGGTCCTGCCTGTACCCCAAGGCTGCGCTTCTGGCCAACGCTGCTGCCTCACGCCAGATTTCGCCGGCGGTTTCGGCGCGTGCACGATCTAAAGGTAGTGACATCATCGACCGCCATTTTGACCACCCGGCCGCTGCGTTAAAGCCGGAACGGCTGGGTATAAATCAGGCCTCTTGAGGTGGTCAGAAAAGCTCGAGGAATGAGATAGAATCGAGAACCGCTCTGGCCCCTCCTCTAACTCCATGGTGGAGTCTCCAGAGAAGGTTTCCTCCTGGCTACAGTGCAAGAGACAAGCCTGCACCTAAAGGACCTGCTGCAGTCCTGAGCGTGTTGCCCGTGGGAGGATTGCTGGGTTTGACGAGTATTGTGCAAAGCCTGCTCGCTGTGAACAAAGCCCGTTCACCCTGGGAGACAGGCTGATGGACAAGGGCAAGCTTCCCATCCAATAGCTCCTTCTCTCTGCCTAACATTCTCTCTCTGTCTCACTGACTCTCTTCTCCTTTCTCTCTTTCTTTTTCTCCCTCTCTCCCTGTTTCTCTCTCTCTCTCTTTGTCTCCTCTCTCTGACTCTCTCTCTCTCCCCCTCTGTCTGTCTGTCTCTCTTTCTCTATTTCTGCCTCTCCCTGTCGCTCCTTCTCTCTCTGCCTGTCTGCCTGTCTGTCTGTCTGTTTCTCTCTCTCCCCTGTCTCTCTCTCTCTATCTCACTGTCTCTCTCTGTCTCTGCCTCTCTCTCCCCATCACGTAAGAGCATCGAGGGATTCAGAGCAAAGGTGGGTAAATAGAGTTGAGATACAGATCAGCTGTGATCTGATTGAAGGGCTGAATGGCCTCCTCCTGTTCCCGTGGAATTGAAATCAAGACTTACTGCATCATCGCCTGCTTTCCCAAGGCCTCAAAATTGTGGAGCTTTCTGCTTCTCTCCCTCTGACAATACAACCTTTCACAACCCAAGCTGGGCCTTTCCCAGCCTGTCTCCTTTCCTGTCCTATTATTTCCAAACTTGCTGATCTCCTGGAGCCCAGGTCTCTGGGCCTCGTGCAGCGGGAACATGTTTCTTGTGTTAACACAACACCGATTACTCTGGACGTTCAACCTTTGCAGGTGGAAGAGTTAGTTCTCGTGGACATTGACAATGGAGCATTCCTGACCACCCAACACAAGGGGCTCGAGACCCCCCACCTGCCCACGGCCGTGGTAGAAGAATTCCTAACCAGGTAAGGAGCCCACCTGGGAATGGCTTCCTGAGGCGACATAGGCAGAGAGCCTCTGCTGCTGGAAATTATTGGTCTGTTATTCCCAAAAGGTTGGCGTTGATTGGTCCCCATTGAAACCCAAGAGGGTCTTAATAAAATAGGGCGGGCGAGACCCAGATATGGACCAGGATTGAGATGATTTTTTGGGCCGACAACCCATTGTGACGGGGCCTGGTGATGTACATTGGGTAGGGCAAGATTATCGGCCCATCAAACTTGCTCACCCAGTTATCTCCTTTCTATATTTTGAGTTATCCCAAGTGTCATTTATAAAATTGAATCGCCAAAATGTTGAGTTACGTAATGGAATGGAGGGAGAGTGTGCAGGACATCCCGTCCCAGAACTAGGGTTAATATAAGATAGTCACCAATAAACCCAACAGGGAATTCAGGAGAAACTTCTTTACCCAGAGAGTGGTGAGAATGTGGAACTCGCTGCCACAGGGAGTGGTTGAGGTGAATAGTATCGATGCATTTAAGGGGAAACTAGATAAACATATGAGGGAGAAGGGAATAGAGGGTTATGCTGATAGATTTAGATGAGGAAAGACGGGAGGAGGCTCGAGTGGAGCATAAACGCCGGCATGGACTGGTTGGGCCGAATGGCCTGTTTCTGTGCCGTAGATTCTGTGTAATTCCGGGCCATTCGATCATTGAGAGGCACATAAAGGGGAACCGTCTTCAAGAAAAACGTTTAGAAACTTTTATTTTGTAGAAAAGCAAGAGCCAAACAGTTTCCAAGGTGATGAGGCCACATGATGGTAAATGGAGTTAAGATACAGATCAGCAATAATCTCATTGAATGGCGGAACAGGCTCGGGGGGCTGAATGGCCTCCTCCTGTTCCTATTTTGGGTTCCACCATCGTCTTTGCATCATTTTTTTGGAATCAAAACAAGGCTTGTCAAACAGCTTCTCATGAAGATGTTGCTTCGTTAACTGGTTCTTGAATACAATAATGTACTAGTAACCTTGGGTTATTTCCTTGACCTTTGCACTCTGATCTCTGTAACACCTGTACCTTGCCTTTCGCCCATTCGCATATGATACCAGTTGCACTTTGACCTCTCCGCTACCTGCCCCCAGTGACCTCTGCCCTGCGGTCACTCACTGCCCTTTGTTCTGTTCCAGTACGCAGCAGCTCCAGGTGAACTCTGAACTGGCCTCGGCCCACCTGGCTTCGCACACAAACCTGGCGATTGCTCGAGAAAAGGAGCGACTTCAGAGACAGCAAATGAACCAACAGGTCCGACAGATCTTCCTGCACCTCATCGGGAACCTCCTCAGGTCAGTAGAGAGCCCGCTGCAGGCCTTCCAGGACAGGCACTCGGAACACTGTCATTGCCTCTCAGGCCTGGCCTTGACCTATTTCCCCTGCGCATCATAGGCCCAGTGAGTCAGAAGTATGTGAGGGTCACAAGGCCCCTTTCCACCAAACAGCACTGGCTTGTAAGCCAGTAAGTCATTCTTGCAAGCACTGACGATGCCGTGATAGTCCTTGCACAGCAGTCCGTTGTGCATTAAAATTGTGTACTCCCCTCACTGCTTCACCTGCACTCTGACCTCAGCTACAGTTCCACTCTGACCTCTGCTTCACCTGCACTCTGACCTCTGGCTACCGTGCCTCTTTCCGATCCAAATGTCAGTCCCTGGAAGAATGAGAAACCGCAAGAGCTGAAAATCTGAAACGAAAGCTGAAAATGTGGGAAAGGCGTCTGTGGCGTTCCCGCCGCGATCCCTACATCAGGCAGGAAATACCGGAAAATAAACAGCCGTTGGAGAAAAGAGAGGGAAAAGGAGAGGGGGCAAATCAAGAGATACACCAATCACAGAGAGGGAAGCAATGGGGTCGATTAACAGGAAATTATTCAGGCCATTTAACCAAACAACTCCCTCAGTGTATCTGAGCGAGGTGCCATTGTCCTTTGCCCGGGGGCGGGGGGACGCTGGGCAACACGGGGATCCAGTCCGCTCCGACCTTGCCCATAGTCAGCGCCGGGTTCCCATGGGCCTGGGGGTTGCTCAGTAATCATTGGTTGCTATGGTGACGTGTGTTCTCTGTACCCAGGGATGTCTCCAAGCATTTGAACCTCAAGCACCGTGTGTTTATCAAGAAGGAGTTCCTGGACTCACGACAGCCAGCCGCACGGCCCTTCTACAGCAGCGTGAGTAACGGGCTCTCAGTTTTGACTCCATCGTCTAAAGGGACGCGCGGTTTAGGAGGCCGGCGATTTTGCATTACTCGGCAGCACATGACATCCCACGCTCGCTGCTCGCGACGCCAGTTACTGCCTGAGAAACACAATTCTGGAGCCAGCGAGACGCCGGTTTCTGAGTGGATGTGCTGTGATTACAAATTACTTCCCCGAGATATGTTCGACTGAATGCCCACAATCCCCACAATCTTTCAGTGCAATATAGACAGGCTAAGTAAGTGGGCAGAGATTTGGCAGATGGAATACAATACTGGAAAGTGTGAGGTTATGCACTTTGGCAGGAAAAATCGTAGAGCAAGTTATTGTCTTAATGGCAAGAAACTGGAAAGTACTGAAGTACAAAGGGATCTGGGGGTCCTGGTGCACGAAACTCAAAAGGTTAGTATGCAGGTGCAGCAAGTGATTAAGAAGGCCAATGGAATGTTGGCTTTCATTGCTAGGGGGATAGAATATAAAAATAGGGAGGTATTGCTTCAGTTGTACAAGGTATTGATGAGACCGCACCTGGAATACTGCATACAGTTTTGGTGTCCATACTTAAGAAAGGACATACTTGCTCTCGAGTCAGTACAAAGAAGGTTCACTCGGTTAATCCCGGGGATGAGGGGATGGACATATGAGGAGAGGTTGAGTAGATTGGGACTCTACTCATTGGAGTTCAGAAGAATGAGAGGCGATCTTATTGAAATATATAAGATTGTGAAGGGGTTGGATCGAGTGGATGCGGGGAGGATGTTCCCGATGATGGGTGAAACTAGAACTAGGGGGCATAGTCTTAGAATAAGGGACTGCTCTTTCAAAACTGAGATGAGGAGGAACTACTTCACTCAGAGGGTGGTAGGTCCATGGAATATGCTGCCCCAAAAAGCTGTAGAAGCTACATCATTACATAAATTTAAAACAGAAATAGACAGTTTCCTAGAAGTAAAGGGAATTAAGGGTTACGGGGAGCGGGCAGGAATTTGGACATGAGTCTAGGTTCGGATCGGACATGGCCCTGTGGATAGCGGAGCGGGCCCAGGGGCCGTGTAGCCTGATCCTGCTCCAATTTCGTGTGTCTAATTCTGTTAGATTCAGGAGATGGTTCTGTGATAGTAGATTGGCGGTTAGGATCAGATCAGCCATGATCTTATTGAATGGTGGAGCAGGCTCGAGGGGCCGATTGGCCTACTCCTGCTCCTATTTCTTATGTTCTTAATAAAGACACCAGTAACAGGGCCGATCTCTGCCCTGTATAATATTTCGAACAGCTCACTAGGATGTGCCTGTCCTTTATTATCTGTATAACTGAACCCCTTGGTCACTCACAGGTTCTCTCTTTATGTTGGCACAGGTTAAATTGGGCTGCTGTGAGTTTGTGACATTGTAAAAAAATTAATGTAAAATCATAAAGAGTGTCTAATCGAATGGGTTTAGTTTGCTAGAGTCCTTCCCTTTATTTGGATCAGTTAACCCAATAACCAAAAGTGTCTGCCGGTGAGAGTGTCTGCCGGTGAGAGTGTCTGCCGGTGAGAGTGTCTGCCGGTGAGAGTGCGATAAGAACATAAGAATTAGGAGCAGGAGTCGGCCATACGGCCCCTCGAGCCTGCTCCGCCATTCAATAAGATCATGGCTGATCTTCAACCGCAATTCCACTTTCCTGCCTGATCCCCATATCCCTTGATTCCCCGAGAGTCCAAAAATCTATCGATCTCAGCCTTGAATATACTCAACGACTGAGCCTCCACAGCCCTCTGGTGTCAGTGAGCGTGTCCGTCAGCGAGCGTGTCCGTCAGCGAGCGTGTCTGTCAGTGAGCGTGTCCGTCAGTGAGCGTGTCCGTCAGTGAGCGTGTCTGTCAGTGAGCGTGTTTTCTGTAGCTGTCCCAGGGCGAGGATTTGAATTGGTTGGAGAGAAGCTGATGTCTTTTCTTGCCTCTTCCATAGTTCCTGAAGACCGACCTCTTCCACTGCTTCCTGAAGGCTCGACTCAACAAGAAAGTCGATGCATTCACCCGCTGGGAGCTGATGACGCGGACCGAGTTGACCAGGTAACCCCAGCTGAGATTGTGCTAGTGGTGGAGGGAATGGGACCAGGATTTGAGCAGCTCTCAGCCAATGATTAAGTTTGATTCACAAGCTGCCTCTCCATCAGTTGGGGCATGGTCACAGCACAGAGCAGAGTGAGGAGCTGGCGTGCGAGACGTGATCCCACAGTGTAAAGCAAAGGAAGATAACAACTTGAATTTCTATAGCGCCTTTCACAATTCACTTTACAGCCAATGAAGTACCTTTGAAGTGTAGTCGCTGTTGTAATGTAGGAAACGCAGCAGCCAATTTCCACACAGCAAGATCCCACAAACAGCAATGTCATAATGACCAGATAATCTGTTTATGTGATGAAATATTGGCCTCAGGACACCGGGGAGAACTCCCCTGCACTTCTTCAAAATAGTGCCACAGTGCAGACGGGGCCTCGGTTTAATGTCTCGTCTGAAAGACAGCATCTCCGACAGTGCGGCACTCCCTCAGTACTGCCCCTCCGACAGTGCGGCGCTCCCTCAGTACTGCCCCTCCGACAGTGCTGCGCTCCCTCAGTACTGCCCCTCCGACAGTGCGGCGCTCCCTCAGTACTGAATTATCAGCCTGTATTTTTGTGCTCAAGTCTCTGGAGTGGGACTTGAACCCACGACCTTCTGAGTCAGAGGCGAGTGTGCTGCCCACTTTGTTTTAATATATTATTTATTAAAAATTAAAAACATTTACAACATGGTGATCATTCCATTGTATCACACAAATCCATTCCGCCACTCTGCACAGCCATTCCTCCACCACACATTAACATCAAAACCTGAAGTTCAATTTGTCTCCCATAACATATATTAATCTATTGTACTTTCAAAAGGCTGGCATTTATTGTCCATCCCTCGTTGCCCTGAGAAGATGGTGGTGAGCTGCCTTCCTGAACCGCTGTAGCAGTTTAATAGAACTTAGTGCCTCGTTCAGGCACTTCAGAGAGCAGTTAAGAGCCAACCATGTTGCTGTGGGGCTGGAGCCACATACAAGCCCAGACCGGGCAAGGACGGCAGGTTTCCTTCCCTAAAGGACATTAAGTGAACAAGTTGGGTTTTTATGACAATCCGACAGCTTCATGGTCACTTTTAATTTCCAAATTTTCTTCTAACTGACTTCACCTTCTCAAACGGCCATGGTGGGATTTGAACTGCCATGCTCTGGATTATTAGCCCAGTAACATAACCAGTTCCGCTAACTGTACCCCAACTGAATTAAGAACATAAGAACCGAAGAATTAGGAGCAGGAGTTGGCCGTTCGGCCCCTCGAGCCGGCTCCGCCATTTAATGAGATCGTGGCTGATCATCTGCCTCAACTCCATTGTTTCAGGGCAAACGTTGACCAGGCTGCCTCCACCCGCTCATCGACCATTCGCTCATCGACCACTCTCTCATCGACCACTCTCTCATCGACCACTCTCTCATCAGACTCTGTTAAGAGGAGAAAGGATCAAACGCTTCTGCTTTGGCAGGTGTCAAGCACGAGCACGATCGATGACACAGGATCCCTCGATTCAGTAACACCACGCACCCCAAATAAACTCAGCAGAACTTCAGGTACAATAACAACTTCTTTCATTTTTCATTCACTTTTAATGCTCTTGAAATATGAGTGCCACTGACGTTTAACACACAGGGCAGGTACAGTACGGGTTAGATACAGAGTAAAGCTCCCTCTACACTGTCCCATCAAACACTCCCAGGGCAGGTACAGCACGGGTTAGATACAGAGTAAAGCTCCCTCTACACTGTCCCATCAAACACTCCCAGGGCAGGTACAGCACGGGTTAGATACAGAGTAAAGCTCCCTCTACACTGTCCCATCAAACACTCCTACGGCAGGTACAGCACGGGTTAGATACAGAGTAAAGCTCCCTCTACACTGTCCCATCAAACTCTCCCAGGACAGGTACAGCATGAGTTAGATACAGAGTAAAGCTCCCTCTACACTGTCCCATCAAACTCTCCCAGGACAGGTACAGCATGGGTTAGATACAGAGTAAAGCTCCCTCTACACTGTCCCATCAAACACTCCCAGGGCAGGTACAGCACGGGTTAGATAGAGAGTGAAGCTCCCTCTACACTGTCCCATCAAACACTCCCAGGGCAGGTACAGCACGGGTTAGATACAGAGTAAAGCTCCCTCTACACTGTCCCATCAAACACTCCCAGGGCAGGTACAGCATGGGTTAGATAGAGAGTAAAGCTCCCTCTACACTGTCCCATCAAACACTCCCAGGGCAGGTACAGCACGGGTTAGATAGAGAGTAAAGCTCCCTCTACACTGTCCCATCAAACACTCCCAGGGCAGGTACAGCACGGGTTAGATACAGAGTAAAGCTCCCTCTACACTGTCCCATCAAACACTCCCAGGGCAGGTACAGCACGGGTTAGATACAGAGTAAAGCTCACTCTACACTGTCCCATCAAACACTCCCAGGGCAGGTACAGCACGGGTTAGATACAGAGTAAAGCTCCCTCTGCACTGTCCCATCAAACACTCCCAGGGCAGGTACAGCACGGGTTAGATACAGAGTAAAGCTCCCACTGCACTGTCCCATCAAACACTCCCAGGGCAGGTTTAGATACAGAGTAAAGCGCCCTCTGCTGTACACTGTGCTAAAGTCATGAAAGCTCTCTACCGCCCCCAGGTGACATTTTTCCATTTCACACCGTGGTCGTCCTGTGGCCTCGAATGGTGACTGGGGAAGGATTGTGGTGGGAGTGGGAGGGAGGGGTCGGCCCCAGCCTGACCCTGTGACCCTGCATTGGCAATAAGAGGGGAAGCCACCTCACAATGTCTCCTGACACTGACTGAGGGACAGTCTCCTGGGCGTCAGGATTAACTGAACGGCAGACTTACATTTCAGTGGCGCCTGTCACATCCACAGCAGCATCCCATCAATGAGTAACAGTCACTGACGTCATGTGGGCAACTATTTAGTACACAGCAAGCTCCCATGAACTGCAACTGAGGTAAATGATGATCTGTATTCCTGGTGTAGGTGGAGGGTTAAGTATTGTCCAGGATACTGGTGGGGGGGCTGGGGGAACTCCCCCGCTCTTCTTCAAAATATTGCCCTGGGATCTTCTACATCTACCTGAGAGGGCAGACAGGGAAATACCTTAACGTCCTAGCAGAAAGACGGCACTTCTGACAGTGCAGCGCTCCCTCAGTACTGCCCCTCCCACAGTGCGGCGCTCCCTCACTACTGCCCCTCCGACAGTGCAGCGCTCCCTCAGTACTGCCCCTCCGACAGTGCAGCTCTCCCTCAGTACTGCCCCTCCGACAGTGCGGTGCTCCCTCAGTACTGCCCCTCCGACAGTGCGGCGCTCCCTCAGTACTGCCCCTCCGACAGTGCGGTGCTCCCTCAGTACTGCCCCTCCGACAGTGCAGCACTCCCTCAGTACTGCCCCTCCGACAGTGCAGCACTCCCTCAGTACTGCCCCTCCGACAGTGCGGCGCTCCCTCAGTACTGCCCCTCCGACAGTGCAGCACTCCCTCACTACTGCCCCTCCCACAGTGCGGCGCTCCCTCAGTACTGCCCCTCCGACAGTGCAGCTCTCCCTCAGTACTGCCCCTCCGACAGTGCAGCACTCCCTCAGTACTGCCCCTCCGACAGTGCGGCGCTCCCTCAGTACTGCCCCTCCGACAGTGCGATGCTCCCTCAGTACTGCCCCTCCAACAGTGCAGGGCTCCCTCAGTACTGCCCCTCCGACAGTGCAGCGCTCTCTCAGTACCGCCCCTGCGACAGTGCGGCGCTCCCTCAGTACTGCCCCTCCGACAGTGCAGCGCTCCCTCAGTCCTGACCCTCCGACAGTGCAGCACTCCCTCAGTACTGCCCCTCCGACAGTGCGGCGTTCCCTCAGTACTGCCCCTCTGACAGTGCAGCGCTCCCTCAGTAATGCCCCTCCGACAGTGCGGCGCTCCCTCAGTACTGCCCCTCCGACAGTGCAGGGCTCCCTCAGTACTGCCCCTCCGACAGTGCAGCGCTCCCTCAGTACTGTACCTCCAAAAGTGCAGCACTCCCTCAGCACTGTCCCTCCGACAGTGCGGCGCTCCCTCAGTACTGTCCCTCCGACAGTGCGGCACTCCCTCAGTACAGCCCCTCCGACAGTGCGGC
This sequence comes from Somniosus microcephalus, assembly GCF_052327205.1. NCBI lineage: Eukaryota > Metazoa > Chordata > Chondrichthyes > Squaliformes > Somniosidae > Somniosus > Somniosus microcephalus. The sequence continues at coordinate 194,387,544 of NC_140999.1, forward strand.
TCTCCCTCAGTACGACGCTCCCTCAGTACTGCCCCTCCGACAGTGCGGCGCTCCCTCAGTACTACCCCCCCCGACAGTGCGGCTCTCCCTCAGTACTGTCCCTCCGACAGTGCGGCGCTCCTTCAGTACTGCCCCTCTGACAGTGCGGCACTCCCTCAGTACTGCCCCTCCGACAGTGCGGCGCTCCCTCACTACTGTCCCTCCGACAGTGCGGCTCTCCCTCAGTACTGCCCCTCCGACAGTGCGTCACTCCCTCAATACTGCCCCTCCGACAGTGCGGCGCTCCCTCAGTACTGCCCCTCCGACAGTGCAGCGCTCCCTCAGTACTGCCCCTCCGACAGTGCGGCGCTCCCTCAGTACTGCCCCTCCGACAGTGCGGCGCTCCCTCAGTATTGCACTGGAGTGTCAGCCTGGATTTTGTTCTGAAGTCTCTGGACTGGGACTTGAACCCATGACCTTCTGACTCGGGGGTGAGTGTGTTCCCCACTGATCCACAGCTGAGAGGTAATTGTTGGTGAGAGTTCCACAAACAGTGGGAGTGATGTATGAGTTGACTTGCTAATAATTAGATGCTGAGAATCTGAATTAAATACAACGGCTGATCGTGTACATGTAGCAATGCAGTCACTTTATTTCTGTGAGCAAAGTTATGATAGTTGAAGAGTTCAGTCATTAAACATAACTTATCCTACTTATAAGTTATAAGATCATTTATAATTATCAGGAAAGATTGAACAGGCTGGGGCTCTTTTCTCTTTTCCACTTGCGGACGAGACCAGAACTAGGGGCCATCGATATAAGAGAGTCACTAATAAATCCGATGGGGAATTCAGGAGAAACTTCTTTACCCAGAGAGTGGTGAGAATGTGGAACTCACTACCACAGGGAGTGGTTGAGGTGAATAGTACGGATACATTTAAGGGGAAGCTGGATAAACACATGAGGTAGAAAGGAGTAGAAGGAGATGCTGATGGGGTGAGATGAAGAGGGTGGGAGGAGGCTGGTGTGGAGCAGAAACACCAGCACGGAGCAGTTGGGCCGAATGGCCTGTCTCTGTGCTGTATGTTCGATGTCAATTGCAATCAGGCTCTAATGTACATTATAGGACCCCAATTTGCATATTAAATGTAGCCTCTCTCCTGTAAAGTCTATGTCCTTCTTTGACAGGAAGAAATGCTAAAGACAAGGCACCGGTCAGAACACTACACCTCCCTTCATTCCCTTGCGACCCCTTGGATTTTCTCAGCGTCTCGCTGTATTACACCAAACTGGTGGTCCAGATCAGCAGGGCCATTGACCAGACGGGGACAGAGGACTCCGAGACCCTCGCCGTCTGCTTCTACCTGCGTGGGATTGTGCGGCTGGCCCAGGGCCAGTCGCTGCAGGCTCTGCTGGACTTCCAAAGCCTGGAGAAGATCAACATGAACTTTTTCCCCTGGGACCTGGTCAAGCACACCCTGGAATCAATGACTCCGGAGCAGCTCCACAATGTGCAGGAGACTGAGGAGCTGAAGGGCCTCTTCTACGGAATCATGGAGAAGCACTGCGACACGGTCAGGCAGGAGGAGAGCATAAAGAACTTTGAGCTGCCCAAGACGCCGCTCAACAAGCAGGATTTCGGAAACCATATCCAGGCCGCGGGAATTGTCACCAATCCCAACACCACCGACCGTCTATTCGACATCCTCACAGGAGGTGAGCACTAGCGGCATGTTAGGGGTCTATTGCCGAGAGTCCAGTCTGACTCCAGACACGAGCAGGGCAGGGTGGTTCCAACTGGAGCTCTCTCGCCCCCAAAGGCTGTGGATGCTGGGGGACACTTGGAGCTTTCGAGACTGCGATCGATCGATGTTTGTTGGGTATCGAGGGGCATGGAGCAAAGGCGGATAAATGGGGTTGAGGTACAAATCAACCAAGATCTAATTGAATGGTGGAGCAGGCTCGAGGGGGCTGAATGGCCTTCACCTGTTTCTAACATAACCCACTCGAGGGGCTGAATGGCCTTCTCCTGTTCCTGTGGAACAGGCTCGAGGGGCTGAATGGCCTCCTCCTGTTCCTGTGTAACAGGCTCGAGGGGCTGAATGGGCCTCCTCCTGTTCCTGTGGAACAGGCTCGAGGGGCTGAATGGCCTCCTCCTGTTCCTGTGTAACAGACTCAAGGGGCTGAATGGCCTCCTCCTGTTCCAGTGTAACAGGCTCGAGGGGCTGAATGGCCTCTAGTTGTTGTGACTGGATAATTTGGTGGGCCTTTAGCCCCTGGGTCCTAGGTTTGAATACTCCCTCTGCTGGCTGTAAGGGATGCTCACCAATCTCTTGGCCTATGACCTCAGCACCATCGCTTCCCACAGGTATCTCACGGGAGATTGGCGATCTCTCTCTTACCCTTTCACAGACACCGTGAGGAGGAGGTAGAAAGTATATTAGCCCCACCTGTCTGTGCAGAGGTAGACACCCAGGCCTAGAAATTCAGCGGCCTGCGCCACCAGTTTGCGCCCAAAGAGGGCTTTTGCGCCACTGTGCAAACCTACCGCCATATTTAGTGGGGCGCTAATGGCGGCGTTAGCCAGTAGCGCTGCGCCGCCACCGATGACGTCATCGGTGTGCGCAGCGCCCCGCTATCGCCCCGTTGGCCATATTTGGTCGCTGCCGCCTCCCCCGCGCCGGCCGCAAACAGCGACCGGTACACGGGGCCTACCTGTGCCGGTAGTGGGGCGAGTTAAGGTGGAGGTGCGGCCGGCCGCTTTTTCGGCGGCCGCCTGCCAGCACCTCCGTCCCCGGCCTCCTGCACCGCCCCCCGCGGCATTGCCGGCTGTTTCCCGAGAGCCCGGCACTTCTCCTTGGTGCCGGGCTCATTTGCCGGCACTCGCGAGCGGGGATTGCGCTGTTGCAGGCACCTCCCCCTTAAGAGTGAGAGGAAGGCCTGCAGTACCGCAGGCTGCCGTGCCGCAGCGAGTGGCGCTGCGGCACTTTGCACGCCGATATTCAGTTTCAGCGCCCCAAGCGGGGCGCCGAAACCCTTGTTTAGCGGCCGGCTTCCACTTGGGGCGCTGAAACTGAATATCCCGCTGGCGCAAGTGGCTCCGTGCGCAGCGGTAATTCCGGCGCCCAGACGAGCTGGGCGCCCCTAACTGAATTTCTAGGCCCAACTGTTAATTATACCGAAGGATCTCGCCCAGGCCTTGTTGAATCCGTGATTCTTAAAGTATGATGTTTTCCAATAACTAGACGGAGGCTGTAACTTAACAATCAACAGGTGTTTACTGGAGGAGGGTAGTCTAAAGACTAACAGTACAGAGGCATGCTCAAGGCTCATATACAGGTGTGGTCACTGCCAGTACTACAGTATACAGGAGCTGTAAAAGTAGTTCTCTCTTAAAGGTACATACACCACAGCCTTGTTCCCTCCAGGCTCGCCTATTCCAACACTCTCCTGGCCGACCTCCCACATTGCACCCTCTGTAAACTTCAGCTCATCCAAACCGCTGCTGCCCCGTGTCCAAACTCGCACTGAGACCCGTTCACCCATCACCCCCTGTGCTCACTGAGACCCGTTCACCCATCACCCCCTGTGCTCACTGAGACCCGTTCACCCATCACCCCCTGTGCTCACCCCGAGACCCGTTCACCCATCACCCCCTGTGCTCACTGAGACCCGTTCACCCATCACCCCCTGTGCTCACTGAGACCCGTTCACCCATCACCCCCTGTGCTCACTGAGACCCGTTCACCCATCACCCCCTGTGCTCACCCCGAGACCCGTTCACCCATCACCCCCTGTGCTCACCGAGTCCCGTTTACCCATCACCCCCTGTGCTCACCGAGACCCGTTCACCCATCACCCCCTGTGCTCACCCCGAGACCCGTTCACCCATCACCCCCTGTGCTCGCCCCGAGTCCCGTTCACCCATCACCCCCTGTGCTCACTGAGACCCGTTCACCCATCACCCCCTGTGCTCACCGAGTCCCGTTCACCCATCACTCCCTGTGCTCACCGAGACCCGTTCACCCATCACCCCCTGTGCTCACCCCGAGTCCCGTTCACCCATCACCCCCTGTGCTCACCGAGTCCCGTTCACCCATCACCCCCTGTGCTCACCCCGAGTCCCGTTCACCCATCACCCCTGTGCTCACCGAGTCCCGTTCACCCATCACCCCCTGTGCTCACCGAGTCCCGTTCACCCATCGCCCCCTGTGCTCACCGAGTCCCGTTCACCCATCACCCCCTGTGCTCACTGAGACCCGTTCACCCATCACCCCCTGTGCTCACTGAGACCCGTTCACCCATCGCCCCCTGTGCTCACTGAGACCCGTTCACCCATCACCCCCTGTGCTCACCCCGAGACCCGTTCACCCATCACCCCCTGTGCTCACTGAGACCCGTTCACCCATCACCCCCTGTGCTCACCCCGAGTCCCGTTCACCCATCGCCCCCTGTGCTCACCGAGTCCCGTTCACCCATCACCCCCTGTGCTCACTGAGACCCGTTCACCCATCACCCCCTGTGCTCACTGAGACCCGTTCACCCATCACCCCCTGTGCTCACTGAGACCCGTTCACCCATCACCCCCTGTGCTCACCGAGTCCCGTTCACCCATCACCCCCTGTGCTCACCGAGTCCCGTTCACCCATCGCCCCCTGTGCTCACCGAGTCCCGTTCACCCATCGCCCCCTGTGCTCACCGAGTCCCGTTCACCCATCACCCCCTGTGCTCACCGAGTCCCGTTCACCCATCGCCCCCTGTGCTCACCGAGACCCGTTCACCCATCGCCCCCTGTGCTCACTGAGACCCGTTCACCCATCATCCCCTGTGCTCACTGAGACCCGTTCACCCATCACCCCCTGTGCTCACCGAGACCCGTTCACCCATCACCCCCTGTGCTCACTGAGACCCGTTCACCCATCACCCCCTGTGCTCACTGAGACCTGTTCACCCATCACCCCCTGTGCTCACCCCGAGACCCGTTCACCCATCACCCCCTGTGCTCACCGAGACCCGTTCACCCATCACCCCCTGTGCTCACCGAGACCCGTTCACCCATCACCCCCTGTGCTCACTGAGTCCCGTTCACCCATCACCTCCTGTGCTCACCGAGACCCGTTCACCCATCACCCCCTGTGCTCACCCCGAGACCCGTTCACCCATCACCCCCTGTGCTCACTGAGACCCGTTCACCCATCACCCCCTGTGCTCACTGAGACCCGTTCACCCATCACCCCCTGTGCTCACCGAGACCCGTTCACCCATCACCCCCTGTGCTCACCCCGAGTCCCGTTCACCCATCATCCCCTGTGCTCACTGAGACCCGTTCACCCATCACCCCCTGTGCTCACCCCGAGACCCGTTCACCCATCACCCCCTGTGCTCGCTGAGACCCGTTCACCCATCACCCCCTGTGCTCACTGAGACCCGTTCACCCATCACCCCCTGTGCTCACCCCGAGACCCGTTCACCCATCACCCCCTGTGCTCACCGAGTCCCGTTTACCCATCACCCCCTGTGCTCACCCCGAGACCCGTTCACCCATCACCCCCTGTGCTCACCGAGTCCCGTTCACCCATCACCCCCTGTGCTCACCGAGTCCCGTTCACCCATCACCCCCTGTGCTCGCACCAAGTCCCGTTCACCCATCACCCCCTGTGCTCACCGAGTCCCGTTCACCCATCACCCCCTGTGCTCACCGAGTCCCGTTCACCCATCACCCCCTGTGCTCACCCCGAGTCCCGTTCACCCATCACCCCCTGTGCTCACCGAGTCCCGTTCACCCATCACCCCCTGTGCTCACCGAGTCCCGTTCACCCATCGCCCCCTGTGCTCACCGAGACCCGTTCACCCATCACCCCCTGTGCTCACTGAGACCCGTTCACCCATCGCCCCCTGTGCTCACCCCGAGTCCCATTCACCCATCGCCCCCTGTGCTCACCCCGAGACCCGTTCACCCATCACCCCCTGTGCTCACCGAGACCCGTTCACCCATCACCCCCTGTGCTCACCCCGAGTCCCATTCACCCATCGCCCCCTGTGCTCACCCCGAGACCCGTTCACCCATCACCCCCTGTGCTCACCCCGAGTCCCATTCACCCATCACCTCCTGTGCTCGCACCAAGTCCCGTTCACCCATCGCCCCCTGTGCTCACTGAGACCCGTTCACCCATCACCCCCTGTGCTCACTGAGACCCGTTCACCCATCACCCCCTGTGCTCACCGAGACCCGTTCACCCATCACCCCCTGTGCTCACTGAGACCCGTTCACCCATCACCCCCTGTGCTCACCAAGACCCGTTCACCCATCACCCCCTGTGCTCACTGAGACCCGTTCACCCATCACCCCCTGTGCTCACTGAGACCCGTTCACCCATCACCCCCTGTGCTCACCGAGACCCGTTCACCCATCACCCCCTGTGCTCACTGAGACCCGTTCACCCATCACCCCCTGTGCTCACTGAGACCTGTTCACCCATCACCCCCTGTGCTCACTGAGTCCCGTTCACCCATCACCCCCTGTGCTCACTGAGTCCCGTTCACCCATCACCCCCTGTGCTCACTGAGACCCGTTCACCCATCACCCCCTGTGCTCACTGAGTCCCGTTCACCCATCACCCCCTGTGCTCACTGAGTCCCGTTCACCCATCACCCCCTGTGCTCACTGAGACCCGTTCACCCATCACCCCCTGTGCTCACTGAGACCCGTTCACCCATCACCCCCTGTGCTCACCCCGAGACCCGTTCACCCATCACCCCCTGTGCTCACTGAGACCTGTTCACCCATCACCCCCTGTGCTCACTGAGTCCCGTTCACCCATCACCCCCTGTGCTCACTGAGACCCGTTCACCCATCACCCCCTGTGCTCACCGAGACCCGTTCACCCATCACCCCCTGTGCTCACCCCGAGACCCGTTCACCCATCACCCCCTGTGCTCACTGAGTCCCGTTCACCCATCACCCCCTGTGCTCACCGAGACCCGTTCACCCATCACCCCCTGTGCTCACTGAGACCCGTTCACCCATCACCCCCTGTGCTCACCGAGACCCGTTCACCCATCACCCCCTGTGCTCACTGAGACCCGTTCACTCATCACCCCTTGTGCTCACTGAGACCCGTTCACCCATCACCCCCTGTGCTCACTGAGACCCGTTCACCCATCACCCCCTGTGCTCACTGAGACCCGTTCACCCATCACCCCCTGTGCTCACCCCGAGACCCGTTCACCCATCACCCCCTGTGCTCGCTGACCTACACTGGCTCCCAGTCCGACAACGCCTCAATTTTAAAATTCTCATCTTCATGTTTAAATCAGCCCATGGCCCTCGCCCCCTCCCTATCTCTGTAACCTGTAATCAATAGGAATGCAATCTAGTCCTTTATTTTATTTGTCTCTGTCAAATCAGCCCGAAGTCTACACATTTCTAAAGTGAATGGACCCAGCTCTTTAAGCCTCTCTGGTTTTATTGAAGCCGGGAATCATTCTCGTGATCCGCCTCCTGAAGCGTTTCCACAGCCTCTGTAACACCCACCGTGCCGCCAGTATTCTAAATGTGAGAGCAGGGCTGGGCTGCCATGTAGAATCATCGAATGGTACAGCATGGCAGGAGGCCATTTGGCCCATCGTGCCTGTGCCGGCTCTTTGAAAGAACTAGAGAGGAGATGAAGAAAAAATTCTTCACCCAGAGGGTCGTTGTGATCTGGAACGCGCTACCTGAAAAGATGGTGGAATCAGATTCCACCGGAACTCTCAAAAGGCAATTGGGCGTGTGTTTGAAGAGGACGAAATTGCCAGGATGTGGGGAAAGAGCAGGGGGAATGGGACTAATTGGAGAGCTCTTTCAAAGAGCCGGCACAGGCAGGATGGGCCGAATGGCCTCCTTCTGCGCTGTGAGATTCTATGGCCTCTATCCAATTACACATGCCCTGTCTAGGTTCATACATGAAGTGTGGTCACTTGGGTGAGGTACTGGGTGGTGGGCAGCTTCCATGGAGCTGAGCCCCAGTGAGGACTCGCGTCTAGAGGAGAGAGGATTGGGAGAAACCTGTCCGGTTGTCCAGTAAAACCTTCGGTGCTATCCTTGGTCCCGTCAGAGATGCCAGTTATTGGCACAGATCTTGCTGGAGTGGGGCATCTGGTGCAGTTAGTTAGACTTTTTCCTGCACTCATCAGCACGAATATGATTTAGCGCCGTATGTTCCTGTGAGTGCGAGCTGATAACGACAAGCGAGCGAGGGCAACGGGGCATCTGGGGCCTCAGTGAACAACCGGACCAACAGTCTGTCTCCTTAACCAGTGAGATTTAAGGATTGAGAAAGAAACAGGAACGACGGAGAAGGAAATTGGGGGAATTAAGAGTTAAATCAGGTCCAGAAAGAGAAATAAAGAGAGGGGAAGAAAGGTTGGATTGAGAGAGAGAGAAAGAGACAGAAAGGAAAAGACAGGGGAAAAAATGTAAAAAATTAAAATTTGACATTTAAAAAATTCTCTAACAACAATTCACTACATGCAGGAATGAGATTGAACAGCTTAAATTGTTCCCTTTCTGGGCCGGAGAGATTGATTGGCATTGTATTAACAATTACCAAATCGTTAAAAAGGATACTTACGCTCTTAATCACCAGCGCCATCTTTCTTATAGAATCACAAATCTTACAGCACAGAAGGAACCATTCAGCCCATTGTGCCTGTTGAAAGAGCTCTCCAATTAGCCCCACTCCCCAGCTCTTTCCCCTAGCCCTGCAATTTAGTCCTCTTCAAGTACGTGTCCAATGGCCTTCTAAAAGTTCCTGTGGAATCTGATCCCACCACCCTGTCAGGTAGTGCGTTCCAGATCACAACAACCCTCTGTGTGAAGGAATTTCTTCTCGTGTCCCCTCTGGTTCTTTGCCAATTATTTTAAATCTATGACCTCTCGTTGCCATGGAGGGAGTGCAGCGAAGATTCACCAGGCTGATACCTGGGATGGCAGGAATGACGTATGAGGAGAGATTGGGTCGATTGGGCTTATACTCGCTGGAGTTTAGAAGAATGAGAGGGGATCTCATTGAAACTTATAACATTCTAACAGGACTGGACAGACTAGATGCAGGAAGGATGTTCCCGATGGTCGGGGGAGTCCAGAACCAGGGGTCACAGTCTAAGGATAAGGGGTAAGCCATTTAGGACTGAGATGAGGAGGAATTTCTTCACCCAGAGAGCGGTGAACCTGTGGAATTCTCTACCACAGAAGGCAGTTGAGGCCAACTTATTAAATATATTCAAGAAGGAGTTGGATATATTTCTTAAGGCTAAAGGGATCAAGGGATATGGGGAGAAAGCAGGGACCGGGGACTGAATTTGGATGATCAGCCATGATCTCATTGAATGGCAGAGCAGGCTCGAGGGGCCGAATGACCTACTCCTGCTCCTATCTTCTATGTTTCTATGTTTCTATGTCACTGACCCACTTGCCAGAGGAAAAAGGTTCTCCCTACTCGCTCTGTCACAACCCCTCATCACTTTGAACTCCTCTATTAAATCTCTCCTTAACCTTCTTTGCTCTAAAGAGAACAATTCCAGCTTCTCCAGCTTCTCCACATAACAGAACTCCCTCATCCCTGGTACCATCCTGGTAAACCTCCTCTGCACCCTCTCCCGGGCCTTGACATCTTCCCTAAAGTGTGGGGCCCAGAATTGTACACAAAACTGCAGCTGAGGCCTAACCAGAGATTTGTAAAGGTTCGGCTTGACTTCCTTGTTTTTGTATTCAATGCCCCTATTTACAAAGCCAAGTATCCCATACACTTTCTTAACCGCCTTCTCAACTTGCCCTGCCACCTTCAAAGATTTCTGAATATGCGCCCCCAGGTCCCTCTGCTCTTGCACCCCCTCAAATAGTCCCACTTAGATTATACTGCCTCTCCGTGTTGTTTGTCCCGAAGTGCATCACTTCACACATATCCACATTAAATTGTATCTGCCATGTGTCTGCCCATTTCACCAGTCACAGAAATCACAGAAATCACAGAAACCCCACAGTGCAGATAGAGGCCATTTCGGCCCATCGAGCCTGCACCGACACATATCCCACCCGATCCCCGTAACCCCTACACCAACACCTTATCCCCGTAACCCCACGTATTTAATCCCCCTAACACTAAGGGTCAATTTATCATAGCCAATCATCCTAACCCGCACATCTTTGGACTGTGGGAGGAAACCGGAGCACCCGGAGGAAACCCACGCAAACACGGGGAGAATGTGCAAACTCCACACAGACAGTCACCCGAGGCCGGATTCGAACCCGGGTCGCTGGCGCTGTGAGGCCTTGTCTGTCCTTCTGAGGTCTTCTACTATTATGCTCACTATTAACTGCGTTGCCAAGTTTTGTATCGTCCGCAAACTTTGAAATTGTACTCCCTATACGCAAGTCTGGGTCATTTATATATAACAAGAAAAGCAGTGGTCCCAATACCGAAAGCTGGGGACCCCGCTGCATACTGTGTTCACCACTGTGCTCCGCCTCCTGTTCCTTAGCCAATTTCATACCCGAGTTACTGCCGTCCCTTTAAAACCATGGGCTTCGATTTCTGTTATGTGGCACTTGGTCAAATGCCTTTTGAAAGTCCATATACACAACATCTACTGCACTACCTTCATCAACCCTCTCTGTTAATTCATCAAAGAAATTGATCAGGTTAGTCAGAAACAATTTGCCTTTAACCAATCCATGCTGCGGTGAGTTTAACGGGCAATTAATGTGCAAACCCAGCAAGTTCTTAAAAATACCGGGGTGGCGAAGGGCATGGTTATGTTTGTGCAAAGGGTGGAGCGGCGTAAATCGACCAGCGAGTTCTGGAGATTCCCGGCCCACGGTGTTGCTCTTAATCCCGCGAACCTGCCGACCAGTTTGCGTGTTAATAACTGCGCACATCATTCACGCACCCTTATTTTCCCAGCAGGATTTAGCCCATTGCCTTTTGATGTGGGAGCAGGGGGGCCTTGGGATCAGTGGCAGCGTTCCTGCCTCCGAGTCGGAAGGTGAAAGGTGCGAACTAGCCAGTCCCAGCGAGCGGAACAGCGGCTCTGAATCCTGGGGTCACGCCCAGCGGGGTTGGGGGTAGGTGGATGGTGGTCTTGTGTCCGACGGGTGTTGGTCCCCCCCTCCACATCGTGAAGGGTAGGTGGGCTCGTCCTCGGTTGCTGCCCACCCGAAAGAAGGGAAGCTCAATCAGTAAGAAGCTCACGTGCAATGTGTTCTCTCTCGCTCTTTTTTTGGCCCGCGCGGCCCCTGTATCGGGCTCCACTGGCCATTCGATAGTCCGCGCATGTGCGTTTTTTTTATTTAAAAGCCGAATGTGCGGGTCCCGCAGAGTGCCACGTGGCCGCACAGCTTAAAGGAGGCGTGGCTGGTGCGCGAGACTTGAGTTCGGACCTGCCCCGGGGGCAGAACACAGCGGGCAGACTTTCAGATGTTGCAGATCCTCATTTCCTAGGCACTGATGCAAAATCTATTCTTTTCTTTAATTTGTGCAGAGACGGCAAAAAGGGGAAACTCCAAGAAGAAAAAGAGCAAAAGCAAATAAAATGTCAGCAAACTCCTTTAAAGAGCAAACCTGCCGATCCTCTTGTGGCTTTTGTTATTCGCAGCGACGCTCTCTTTCTCCAAAGCACCTTTCATTCTCAGTTTAAAATAGACGGGCCTGGAAATCCGGCCGCGGGAGACCCCCGTTTCCCGGGTGTTACTCAGCCCCCAATATGGCGGGCGGAAAGCGCGGCCCCCGTTACCGGATGGAAGCGCGTCAACCCGCCATGTTGGCAAAGGACAAAAGCTAATCAACCGGCGTGCAGCGCCCCAGGCCTGACTCGGGCATTCGGCCCTGTCCCTGTGCAAACACGGGGCCTGGCGCCTGCGTGAGGCCCCCACTCCAAGCTCGGTTTGCCCCCAGGCTGCCTGGAAAACCCAGGCCCAGGGACCGGGCCGGACTGGGCCGCCCGCTGCCAACAAGGCAAGTTTTGGCGATTCTACTCACCTTGAGTGCGGAGCCGGGAGGGGGAGTTGTCGTTCCACAGGCTCGCTCGCCCCCGACCTCCCCCCGCCCCCCCCCACCCACCCGCCCCCACCCTCCCTCATTCCCCACCCCCTGCGCGCATGAAAACGGGCCTGCCCGAAATTCTAGGGTTTGAAGCCTCGCTTGGAGCCTGACACTCCAGTCCAGTCCAGACAGGAGTGCTGCCGTGTGGGAGCAGGTTTGATGCTTCAGGTGGAGTCTGAACATCCCTCGGCACCGTTCAAAGAAGAACTGGGACTTTTCCCAGTGTCCCCAGCCGACAATTCACACCGCCAATGACAGATTGTTGCTGTTTGTGGGATCTTGCTGTGCACAGAAAAATGGCTGCCACACTCGCCTGCGTGACGGTCACTGCAGTTCAAAATAATTTGTTGCAGATGAAGACACTTTGAGACATGATTTGGGCCAATATCATTTTTTTTCCCCCTCATCTGTTCTTGGGGTGAGGGGGGCACCCGCAGGGTAGCGTTCGTCGCCCGTTCCTAGTTTCCCAAAGGACATTTAAAGTCAACTAGACAGCGGGGCTGGAGACAGGCGTAGGCCCAGACCAGGTCAGGGCAGCGGCCCCCATTCCCTGAAGGGCAACAGCGAGCCAGTTGGGTTCGCTCGGAGAGTCTGGCAGCTTCACGGCTGCTTTCCCCTGGTGCCAGCCCACAGATCACCGGATTTATGGAATTGTTCCACACCTTGCCAAGCTGGGGTTTGCACTCGCGACCCGTTGGGTTGCTAGTCCCATACCGTAACTGCTGGCCTTCCGTACCTGTCTTATTGCAAGTCTTTCCATCCACTCAACTCCTGCTCTGATTTACATCACTCTTAAAGATCATCGTTTTACCCCCTGCCCGTTTCTGTCCACCAACTCCCTCCGGTGGGAGTCTTGCTCCTGTCTGAGGATTGCAATTCCTGCATCCTATGGAATATGTTGGTAATTCCCGCTGCTCCTTTGGCCAGAGAGCGAGGGAGAAGCAACAGCAGCAGAGCTGGGAATATCCCGACCTCCCCAGTGGGAAGCCCCTCCATTAAACCTACAGGACCGGTAAATCTAACAGAAAGCTTTCACTACCGGTGTTGGCGGTACATGGACACTCACGCACTCACACACGCACTCACACGCGCACACACTCACACTCACACTCACACACACGTACTCACACTCTCACACACTCACACAAGCACACACTCGCTCACTCACTCACACACCGACCTCACAAGTAGGTGGGCTAAGTCTAGAGCCATATTACAGAAAGGCAGGGTAATGAGAACAAAAGACAGACAGACTTGCATTTCTCCAGCGCCTTTCACACCCTCAGGACGTCCCAAAGCATTTTACGTACAGCAAGCTCCCACTGCCTGTTTTGAAGTCCAGTCTTGCCCCTTTTGGAGGCCAATTTCCCCATTTTCCCTGACCTGCAGAAATCTGTCGCTATGCAGAGGTAACCACTGCCTCGTGTGATCCAATCACATGAAGGAGATTATTGCCCTTGAGAGGGTCGGAAGAAAATTACTAAGAAAAAGACTTGTACTCCTACAGCGCCTTTCATGACCACTGGACGTCCCACAGTGCTTTACAGTGAATGAAGTACTTTTTGAAGTGTAGTCACTGTTGTAATGTGGGAAACGCAGCAGCCAATTTGCGCACAGCAAGCTCCCACATACAGCAATGTGATAATGACCAGATAATCTGTTTTAATGATGTTGATTGAGGGATAAATATTGGCCCCAGGACACCGGAGAGAACTCCCCTGCTCTTCTTTAAAATAGTGCCGTGTGATCTTTTACATCCACCTGAGAGAGCAGACGGGGTTTTAGTTTAACGTCTCATCCGAAAGACGGCAGCTCCGACAGTGCTCATATGCTCAGGCCTCAGGAGTGGGGCTTGAACACAGAACCTTCTGACTCATGGGCAAGAGTGCTGCCCACTGAGCCACGACTCAGAAAGAGTAGGAAAGGAAGTGGCATTAATAGCCCTTGACCAGCCCATGTAACCCATGATGGGCACAACCAAAACCTGGCAGAAAATCGGCAAGCTCGCTCAGAAAGGCCACAGTGGTGGGCAGCGTGGGAAACAGGACTGTCAGATTGGTGACTTGGACGTTCTCTTCCAAGATTGGGGTTTGGGCAGCGTAGAGTTTCTAACGTAAGCAAGACTTGTAAAGCTCCCTCTCTAGGTGTGTGTCTGTGTCCTACGTTCCCGAGGGAATTGTTCTGGGATCCCTTTCATTCACAATATTGTTGGATGATATGGATCAGGGTGGTGATGATGCAAAGCCAACAGTAGGAAGGAGATTAATCAACTTCAGAGGGACTATGATTATGTAGATGGTCAGTGGATGTTTTATGGTCACTTAATCCCATTTACAGGAATTGTTTGCAATCTTCCTTTGTGAAAACTGTTGGGAAGAATCCATTCAATAATCTGCCGTAGATTGATCACCTGGACCGGTTTTACCCAATTTACTCTTTAGCACATTTACCTGTCCTTTGACTTTATTATTATTAATGTAATACTTCTTGGTGTTTTTTGCTGCCCTCTGCAACTTAACCATCGACTTAACACTTGAATTCTCCGCCCCAGTCCCACTCTGACCTCACTGTCCTCGGCCTCCTACACTGTTCCACTGAAGCTCAACATAAGCTCGAGGAACAGCACCTCATCTTTCGATTCGGCACTTTACAGCCTTCCGGACTCAACATTGAGTTCAACAATTTATATCTATCAGGAAAGGATGAACAGGCTGGGTCTCTTTTCTCTTGAAAAAACAAGACTGAGGGGTGACCTAGTCTTTAAAATGATGAAAGGTTTTGATAGAGTGGATACAGAGAGAGTGTTTCCACTTGTGGGGAAGAGCATAACTAGAGGCCATCGATATAAGATCGTCACCAAGAAATCCAATCGGGAATTCAGGAGAAACTTCTTTCCCCAGAGAGTGGTGAGAATGTGGAACTCGCTACCACAGGGAGTGGTTGAGGGGAATAGTATCGATGTATTTAAGGGGAGGCTAGACAAGCACATGAGGGAGAAGGGAATCGAGGGTTACGCTGATAGATTTAGATGAGGAAAGACGGGAGGAGGCTCGAGTGGAGCATAAACGCCGGCATGGACTGGTTGGGCCGAGTGGCCTGTTTCTGGGCCGTATAGCCGATGTCATCTCAGACCAGAACCTCTGCCCCATTTTTTCGGACAGCAGCTGTTGGTGATGATTCTGCCATTCCCAGTTACACCTCCTCTAGACCCATCTTTCGTTTCTTTACTTGTCCCATTACCATCTCCTTTTGCCTCGCACCATCATCCTTTTTGTCATTTAATCTCTCCAGCCCTCCAGCCTATCACAGACCTTCCCTTGTTCTTTCCTCCCCTCCCCCCCTTTCCCGGCCCCTACACTTGTTTAAAAACCTGTTAAATCTCCAACTTTTTCCACTTCTGATGAAGTGTCATCGACCTGAAACGTTAACTCTGTTTCTCTCTCCACAGATGCTGCCTGACCCGCTGAGTATTTCCAGCATTTCCTGTTTTTATTTCAGATTTCCAGCATCTGCAGTATTTTGCTTTTCTATCCATCCACTCCCTCTCTTCCTCTCTCTAATACTTTCAGTAGCTCCTGGGAAGCCTTCAGTATAAATCCCACCCTCCCTGCTCACTCGCTAGGTTCCTACCAACCTCCTTATAAGCCCAGGTCTAGTTCTTGCTGCCGTTCCTGCTCCTGTTTAACTCCATATTTCATCCGTTGTTTGATATTAAAGTCTGGTTTCCCAATTAATTAAATCCTTCCAGAATCTTCTCACCGCTACAGAATCGGTTTACCCGAAGTCCTGTCCCACCGTTTCTGGCCTTAGCTTTGCTGCGATATCCTCTCTTAAGGGTGCGGTGATCGCTGGACGCCAGCTACTCACCACCCGCCAGGCTCCTGAGCTACAGAGTCTCCGCTCTCGCTGAGTATGTTTGTATTCTCACACCTCCCTCCTACTCGTCCCTGATCTGTCCAATTCAACCTATTCCATGCTGAAATCTCCCATCGTCATCTGAAACCCTCCTTGTTCACCCAACAGTTCCTCGGCCACCTGCTCACCTTGTGTTAATGTCTACAGCAGTTACCAATTAATCATTTGCCCCACCCCCCTTTATCACGACCTGGTTCCATCCATATTACTTCAACCGTACCCCCTCAGCTGCCCTCCCCACTGGTTTCCTTAAAGCCCGTCACCTGACAGGAACCCTACGGGCTGATAGGACATGTGAGAACCTCGGGGATCAGGGCTTGGATCTAGGCCACCGCGACAACACGAAGGTCTCCCCGCTGTCCCCAACCAGCTGACAGTTGTTGAGTCTATTAGTTTGGATAGGTTTCCATCCAATGGGATCATTCCCAAAGGACATATGGGCGTCCTTGAATTCGGAGTTGTCACCTGTTTTTTGGAATCTGGCTGTAGCAGTTTATAGACTGTGAGAAGTGGAAGTGGGCTCGTCAGAGTCTGACATTGAGATGTGTGTTGCCATACAGGGGGTTTCTGCTGGATCGTCCCGGGGGAGGTATGGCGGGGGCGGGGGGGGGGGCGTTTGCCATACTGTAGATCTAACGGAAAACTTGCACGACTGTTAGCGGTGCTGCCGTGGACCTAAGTTGCACGCACCCACACACACCAATCAGGCGGCCTAACAGACAAAGACATATGGGAGAAAGGCAGGGGGAAGAGAATTAAGAAAGAGTAGGAAAGAAAGAGGCATTAATAGCCCCTGTAACCCAGGTGTCGGCAGAATTTGCTGCCTTCAACCACATTTATGTTTTGGGAACAATTGTAAACCTGGTGATTGGAAGTTTAACTTCCGTTAGTCTGTCCCGGGTCAGCAGCCCAGAGCAAGGGGCCAACGTGAAATGAGTTTGGCGTAGTTTGCCAATTTTGTGCCAAGTTTTGGTTGTGAGTTTGTGCCCATTGAGATTAGGGGGGGTTTAATGTCCCCAATACTTGCAGAGCGGGAAAAAAAATATTTTATTAATGGCGATATAACCGGGACCGTGCAGAAGCAAAGGTACAGAAATCACTAAAAGCTAGTGGACAGGTACAAAATATAATCAAAATAGCTAGTGGAATGTTGGCCTTTATCTCGAGGGCTGGAATGTGTACAGAGCTCTGGTCAGACCCCACCTGGAGTGACTGGGTTCAGTTCCGGGCCCCGCTCCTCAGGACGGATATATCGGCCTTGAAGGGGGGGCAGCGCAGATTCCCCAGAATGATACCGGGGCTGAAAGGGTTAAATTACGAGGACAGGTTGCACAGATTTGAATTGTACTCCCTTGAATGTAGAAGGTTGAGGAATGATCTAATCAAGGTATTGAAAATGTTAATGTTTATTAAAAGGAGTTGATCGGGTCGATACAGGGAAACTCTTTCCTCTGGTGGGGGGAGTCCAGAACAAGGGGGCAGAACCTTAAAATTAGAGCCAGGCCGTTCAGGGGTGATGTCAGGAAGCACTTCTTCACACAAAGGGTGGTGGAAATCTGGAACTCTCGCCCCCAAAAAGCTGTTGAGGCTGGGGGTCAATTGAAACTCTCAAGACTGAGGTTAATAGATTTTTGTTGGGTCAGGGGATCGAGGGATACGGAGCAAAGGCGGGTAAATGGAGGTGAGGAACAGATCAGCCTTGGCTCGAGGGGCTGAACGGCCTCCTCCTGTTCCTGTGTAACAGGCTCGAGGGGCTGAACGGCCTCCTCCTGTTCCTGTGTAACAGGCTCAAGGGGCTGAACGGCCTCCTCCTGTTCCTGTGTAACAGGCTCGAGGGGCTGAATGGCCTCCTCCTGTTCCTGTGTAACAGGCTCAAGGGGCTGAACGGCCTCCTCCTGTTCCTGTGTAACAGGCTCGAGGGGCTGAACGGCCTCCTCCTGTTCCTGTGTAACAGGCTCGAGGGGCTGAACGGCCTCCTCCTGTTCCTGTGTAACAGGCTCGCGGGGGCTGAATGGGCCTCCTCCTGTTCCTGTGTAACAGGCTCGAGGGGCCAAATGGGCCTCCTCCTGTTCCTGTGTAACAGGCTCGAGGGGCTGAATGGCCTCCTCCTGTTCCTGTGTAACAGGCTCGAGGGGCTGAATGGCCTCCTCCTATTCCTGCGTAACAGGCTCGAGGGGCTGAATGGCCTCCTCTTGTTCCTGTGTAATAGGCTCGAGGGACTGAATGGGCTTCCTCCTGTTCCTGTGTAACAGGCTCGAGGGGCTGAATGGCCTCCTCCTGTTCCTGTGTAACAGGCTCGAGGGGCTGAATGGTCTCCTCCTGTTCCTGTGTAACAGGCTCGAGGGGCTGAATGGTCTCCTCCTGTTCCTGTGTAACAGGCTCGAGGGGCTAAATGGCCTCCTCTTGTTCCTGTGTAACAGGCTCGAGGGGCTAAATGGCCTCCTCCTGTTCCTGTGTAACAGGCTCGAGGGGCTGAATGGGCCTCCTCCTGTTCCTGTGTAACAGGCTCGAGGGGCTGAATGGCCTCCTCCTGTTCCTAACGTTCCTTTGAAACACTTTTCTTTGTCACTTGATTCCCTTCAGGGCAGCAGAAGCTAATTGAGCCAAAGATGTTTAACGAGCTGTACTCCCGCTGGAACGAGATTAAGTCAGAGGTGGACAGCATCACGCTGGCTCCCGAGGTGGCGAAGAACCTGCTGGAAAACGAGCGAGTCTGGAAGGTGTCGAATCCGGTGAAGACCAGCTACGGGCTGGGCCGCGTGGCGCTCAGTCAGAAGCGCTTGTTCCTCCTGACGGAGGCGCACCCGTACTGCAAGGAGATTGCTCGCTTCCGAGATATCGAGGTAGGCTTTGAGTACGTCCAATCACCACATTCTCCATTGAAACAACCTTCCTCCTGCCCTCGGCTGCGGATTTTACAACAGCCCATTTTTCAGGCGTCTGAGAGGCCCTCGTACATTTATATCGAGTGTACCGCACAGAAACAGGCCATTCAGCCCAACTGGTCCGTGCCGGTGTTCCTGCTCCACACGAGCCTCCTCCCACCCTCTTCATCTCACCCTATCAACATAACCCTCTATTCCCTTCTCCCTCATATGCTTGTCTAGCCTCCCCTTAAATGTATCTATACTATTCACCTCAACCACTCCCTGTGGTAGCGAGTTCCATATTCTCACCACTCTCTGGGTGAAGAAGTTTCTCCTGAATTCCCGATTGGATTTATTAGTGACTATCTTACATTGATGGCCCCTAGTTCTGGACCCTCCACAAGGGGAAATATCTTCTCTATATATCGCCGTTCCTTCCTCGTCACTGGGTCAAACTCCCTCCCTATCAAACCCTTTCATAATTTTAAAGACCTCCATCAGGTCACTCCTCAGTCTTCTCTTTCCCGATGGTTATAACCTCTCAGTTCTCGTATCATCCTTGTAAATCTTTCTTGCACCCTCTCCAGTGCCTCTATATCCTTTTTATAATATGGCGACCACTGAGTGCAGTGCTCCAAGGTTCGATACAAGTTTAATATAACTCCTGCTTTTCAATTCTATCCCTCTAGAAATGAACTCCAGTGATTTGCATTTTTAATGGCCTTATTAACCTGTGTCACTACTTTTAGTGATTTGCGAATCTGTACTTTGAGAAGCTGCAGTCCGTGTGGTGAAGGTGCTCCCACAGTGCTGTTAGGGAGGGAGTTCCAGGATTTTGACCCAGCGACGATGAAGGGTCGGCCGATATATTTCCAAGTCAAGATGGTGTGTGACTTGGAGAGGAACTTGGAGGTGGTGGTGTTCCCATGCGCCTGCTGCCCTTGTCCTTCTAGGTGGCAGAGGTCGCGGGTTTGGGAGGTGCTGCCGAAGAAGCCTTGGCGAGTTGCTGCAGTACATTTTGTAGATGGTACACACTGCAGCCACGGTACGCCGGTGGTGGAGGGGATGGATATTGAGTCAAGGGGCAGGGGCACTGATCCAGCAAACTCCTCTGCCCTGCAGTGTCACTGCCATGGCCTGAAGGCACACTCCATGTCTGTCCTTTCCTGTGTACAGGCGCACAGTGTAGCAGCTTAAATACACGGAGGGATTTATTTTGTGTCCCCTTCGAAAACTGCACCTGGATTTCTGTTTCTTTTAAAGGGCCAGACACAACTAGTGGTCTGAACTGGGTTCCTGCATTCACAGGTGGCCCACCCCAAAATGGTTCTGATTGGGTCCCTTCACACAAACAATTCACCGTTCAACAACAACAACTTGTATTTATACAGCGCCTTTAATGTAGTAAAACGTCCCAAGGTGCTTCACAGGAGCGTTATCACCATGATTTGACACCGAGCCACATAAGGAGATATTGGGACAGCTGACCAAAAGCTTGGTCAAAGAGGTGGGTTTTAAGGAGCATCGTAAAGGACGAAAGAGAGGCGGAGAGGTTTAGGGAGGGAATTCCAGAGCTTGGGGCCCGCTGAAGTCACGGCCACCAATAGTGGAGCAATGGAAATCGTGGACGTGCAAGATGTCAGAATTGGAAGAGCGCTGAGATCTCGGGAGGGTTGTGGGGCTGAAGGAGGTTCCAGAGATAGAAAGGGGCGAGGCCGTGTAGGGATTTGAAAACCAGGATGAGAATTTTGAAATCGAGGCGCTGCCAGATCGGGAGCCAATGTAGGTCAGCGAGCGGTGGGGGTGATGGGTGAACGGGTCTCAGTGAGCACAGGGGGTGATGGGTGAACGGGTCTCAGTGAGCACAGGGGGTGATGGGTGAACGGGTCTCAGTGAGCACAGGGGGTGACGGGTGAACGGGTCTCGGTGAGCACAGGGGGTGATGGGTGAACGGGTCTCAGTGAGCACAGGGGGTGATGGGTGAACAGGTCTCAGTGAGCACAGGGGGTGATGGGTGAACGGGTCTCGGTGAGCACAGGGGGTGATGGGTGAACGGGTCTCCGTGAGCACAGGGGGTGATGGGTGAACGGGACTCAGTGAGCACAGGGGGTGATGGGTGAACGGGACTCAGTGAGCACAGGGGGTGATGGGTGAACGGGTCTCAGGGTGAGCACAGGGGGTGATGGGTGAACGGGTCTCGGGGTGAGCACAGGGGGTGATGGGTGAACGGGTCTCAGTGAGCACAGGGGGTGATGGGTGAACGGGTCTCAGTGAGCACAGGGGGTGATGGGTGAACGGGACTCGGTGAGCACAGGGGGTGATGGGTGAACGGGTCTCAGTGAGCACAGGGGGTGATGGGTGAATGGGTCTCAGTGAGCACAGGGGGTGATGGGTGAACGGGTCTCGGTGAGCACAGGGGGTGATGGGTGAACGGGTCTCGGTGAGCACGGGGTGATGGGTGAACGGGTCTCGGGGTGAGCACAGGGGGTGATGGGTGAACGGGTCTCAGTGAGCACAGGGGGTGATGGGTGAACGGGTCTCAGTGAGCACAG
Source organism: Somniosus microcephalus (assembly GCF_052327205.1). Classification (NCBI taxonomy): domain Eukaryota; kingdom Metazoa; phylum Chordata; class Chondrichthyes; order Squaliformes; family Somniosidae; genus Somniosus; species Somniosus microcephalus. Next base: position 194,408,937 of record NC_140999.1, read on the forward strand.
GGGGTGATGGGTGAACGGGTCTCTGGGTGAGCACAGGGGGTGATGGGTGAACGGGTCTCAGTGAGCACAGGGGGTGATGGGTGAACGGGTCTCGGTGAGCACAGGGGGTGATGGGTGAACGGGTCTCGGGGTGAGCACAGGGGGTGATGGGTGAACGGGTCTCAGTGAGCACAGGGGGTGATGGGTGAACGGGTCTCGGTGAGCACAGGGGGTGATGGGTGAACGGGACTCGGTGAGCACAGGGGGTGATGGGTGAACGGGTCTCGGTGAGCACAGGGGGTGATGGGTGAACGGGACTCGGTGAGCACAGGGGGTGATGGGTGAACGGGTCTCAGTGAGCACAGGGGGTGATGGGTGAATGGGTCTCAGTGAGCACAGGGGGTGATGGGTGAACGGGTCTCGGTGAGCACAGGGGGTGATGGGTGAACGGGTCTCGGTGAGCACGGGGTGATGGGTGAACGGGTCTCGGGGTGAGCACAGGGGGTGATGGGTGAACGGGTCTCAGTGAGCACAGGGGGTGATGGGTGAACGGGTCTCAGTGAGCACAGGGGGTGATGGGTGAACGGGTCTCGGGGTGAGCACAGGGGGTGATGGGTGAACGGGTCTCAGTGAGCACAGGGGGTGATGGGTGAACGGGTCTCGGTGAGCACAGGGGGTGATGGGTGAACGGGTCTCGGGGTGAGCACGGGGTGATGGGTGAACGGGTCTCAGTGAGCACAGGGGGTGATGGGTGAACGGGTCTCGGTGAGCACAGGGGGTGATGGGTGAACGGGACTCGGTGAGCACAGGGGGTGATGGGTGAACGGGTCTCGGTGAGCACAGGGGGTGATGGGTGAACGGGACTCGGTGAGCACAGGGGGCGATGGGTGAACGGGTCTCAGTGAGCACAGGGGGTGATGGGTGAACGGGTCTCAGTGAGCACGGGGTGATGGGTGAACGGGTCTCGGTGAGCACAGGGGGTGATGGGTGAACGGGTCTCAGTGAGCACAGGGGGTGATGGGTGAACGGGTCTCGGGGTGAGCACAGGGGGTGATGGGTGAACGGGTCTCGGGGTGAGCACAGGGGGTGATGGGTGAACGGGTCTCAGTGAGCACAGGGGGTGATGGGTGAACGGGTCTCAGTGAGCACAGGGGGTGATGGGTGAACGGGTCTCGGTGAGCACAGGGGGTGATGGGTGAACGGGTCTCAGTGAGCACAGGGGGTGATGGGTGAACGGGTCTCGGGGTGAGCACAGGGGGTGATGGGTGAACGGGTCTCGGTGAGCACGGGGGGTGATGGGTGAACGGGACTCGGTGAGCACAGGGGGTGATGGGTGAACGGGTCTCAGTGAGCACAGGGGGTGATGGGTGAACGGGACTCGGTGAGCACAGGGGGTGATGGGTGAACGGGTCTCGGTGAGCACAGGGGGTGATGGGTGAACGGGTCTCGGTGAGCACAGGGGGTGATGGGTGAACGGGTCTCGGGGTGAGCACAGGGGGTGATGGGTGAACGGGTCTCGGTGAGCACAGGGGGTGATGGGTGAATGGGTCTCAGTGAGCACGGGGTGATGGGTGAACGGGTCTCGGTGAGCTCAGAGGGTGATGGGTGAACGGGTCTCGGGGTGAGCACAGGGGGTGATGGGTGAACGGGTCTCAGTGAGCACAGGGGGTGATGGGTGAACCGGTCTCGGTGAGCACAGAGGGTGATGGGTGAACGGGTCTCGGGGTGAGCACAGGGGGTGATGGGTGAACGGGACTCAGTGAGCACAGGGGGTGATGGGTGAACGGGTCTCAGTGAGCACAGGGGGTGATGGGTGAATGGGTCTCGGGGTGAGCACAGGGGGTGATGGGTGAACGGGTCTCAGTGAGCACAGGGGGTGATGGGTGAACGGGTCTCGGTGAGCACAGGGGGTGATGGGTGAACGGGTCTCGGTGAGCACAGGGGGTGATGGGTGAACGGGTCTCGGGGTGAGCACAGGGGGTGATGGGTGAACGGGTCTCGGTGAGCACAGGGGGTGATGGGTGAATGGGTCTCAGTGAGCACGGGGTGATGGGTGAACGGGTCTCGGTGAGCTCAGAGGGTGATGGGTGAACGGGTCTCGGGGTGAGCACAGGGGGTGATGGGTGAACGGGTCTCAGTGAGCACAGGGGGTGATGGGTGAACCGGTCTCGGTGAGCACAGAGGGTGATGGGTGAACGGGTCTCGGGGTGAGCACAGGGGGTGATGGGTGAACGGGACTCAGTGAGCACAGGGGGTGATGGGTGAACGGGTCTCAGTGAGCACAGGGGGTGATGGGTGAATGGGTCTCGGGGTGAGCACAGGGGGTGATGGGTGAACGGGTCTCAGTGAGCACAGGGGGTGATGGGTGAACGGGTCTCGGTGAGCACAGGGGGTGATGGGTGAACGGGTCTCGTTGAGCACAGGGGGTGATGGGTGAACGGGACTCAGTGAGCACAGGGGGTGATGGGTGAACGGGTCTCAGTGAGCACAGGGGGTGATGGGTGAACGGGTCTCGGTGAGCACAGGGGGTGATGGGTGAACGGGTCTCGGTGAGCACAGACGGTGATGGGTGAACGGGTCTCAGTGAGCACAGGGGGTGATGGGTGAACGGGTCTCAGTGAGCACAGGGGGTGATGGGTGAACGGGTCTCGTTGAGCACAGGGGGTGATGGGTGAACGGGTCTCGGTGAGCACGGGGGGTGATGTGTGAACGGGACTCGGTGAGCACAGGGGGTGATGGGTGAACGGGCCTCGGTGAGCACAGGGGGTGATGGGTGAACGGGACTCGGGGTGAGTTAGGACACGGGGCAGTGAGCACAGGGGGTGATGGGTGAACGGGTCTCAGTGAGCACAGGGGGTGATGGGTGAACGGGACTCGGTGAGCACAGGGGGTGATGGGTGAACGGGTCTCGGTGAGCACAGGGGGTGATGGGTGAACGGGTCTCGGTGAGCACAGGGGGTGATGGGTGAACGGGACTCGGTGAGCACAGGGGGTGACGGGTGAACGGGTCTCGGGGTGAGCACAGGGGGTGACGGGTGAACGGGGCAGTGAGCACAGGGGGTGATGGGTGAACGGGTCTCAGTGCGAGTTAGGACACGGGGCAGCAGAGTTTTGGATGAGCTCAAGTTTACGGAGGGTGGAAGCTGGGAGGCCGGCCAGGAGTGTGTTGGAATAGTCGAGTCTGGAGGGAACTCTCAGCCCAGTGACACAGGAAGAGTCTCCACTATGTGCTGTTCACTCCCACTGCCCATGCACGCCCTGTCGGACGTCCCTGACACTGTCTGTTTGCGACCCTCAGGAGGTTGAGTCCTGTTTGCCGGTGTCCGTCTTTCCACTGAAGATCTTGGCCCTGAAGATCAAAGTCCGGGACAAGAAGGAACCCTTCATCGCCAACCTCAAGTCGGAACGGGACCTGTGGAAGGTGACTATCCGGGAGATGTGTGCGGGAAAGTTCCTGGCCGAGAGGCATAAGGTGAGACTGGAGGAAGCTGAGCTGCAGGGTAAAGAATTGTAACCTCCGCCGAACCAGATTCCCTGTGTTATACACTCTGGAGTTTAGAAGAATGGGAGGTGATCTCATTGAAACATATAAGATTCTGAGGGGGATTGACAGGGTAGATGCTGAGAGGTTGTTTCCCCCTGGCTGGAGAGTCTAGAACTAGGGGGCACAGTCTCAGGATAAGGGGTCGGCCTTTGAGGACTGAGATGAGGAGAAATTTCTTCACTCAGAGGGCTGTGAATCTTTGGAATTCTCTACCCCAGAAGGCTGTGGAGGCTCAGTCGTTGAGTATATTCAAGGCTGAGATCGATAGATTTTTGGGCTCTAGGGGAATTAAGGGCTATGGGGATAGTGCGGGAAAGTGGAGTTGAGGTCGATGATCAGCCGTGATCTTATTGAATGGTGGAGCAGGCTCGAGGGGCCGTATGGCCGACTCCTACTCCTATTACTTATGTTCTTATGTGTTGAATGAGGTCCCATGGCCAGTTATTTCTGGCCTCTGTCTTGTTTTAGGCGGGTTCCCATTTTTAGGTGGCAACATTCCACTGTCAAAGTTTTGGAGGGTCGCCAATCCTCCCAGAGTCTCCCGAAATTAAATATCAATCTCCCGGACACTCCTGTGAGCAATCCTGGGAGAAATATGTTAGGGGGGATTAAATACGCGGGGTTACGGGGATAGAGCTTGGGTGGGATGGCTGTCGGTGTAGGGACCGGGTGCTAGGGTTTGGATGATCAGCCATGATCTCGTTGAATGGCGGAGCAGGCTCGAAGGGCCGAATGGCCTACTCCTGCTCCTATCTTCTATGTTTCTATGTTTCTATGTTTCTCCTGTCTCTCTCCGCACGCGGATTCACGATGAACAGCGGGGCTGCCACGTACCCGCGATGCAATGGCGGCCCTCCGGTGGTTCCACGCGATGGACAGAGTGATTTCTGGAGTGCAGAGGATTGTGGGTGTTGTGACCGCTATCGTTGACCGATGGACATAATTGGGCGACCGATGGCAGGAAACATAGAAACATAGAAGATAGGAGCAGGAGTAGGCCATTCGGCCCCTCGAGCCTGCTCCGCCATTCAATGAGATCATGGCTGATCATCGAAATTCAGTACCCTGTCCCTGCCTTCTCCCCATATCCCTTGATCCCTTTAGCCTTAAGAAATATATCTAACTCCTTCTTGAATATATTTAATGAATTGGCCTCAACTGCCTTTTGTGGCAGAGAATTCCACAGGTTCACCACTCTCTGGGTGAAGAAATTCCTCCTCATATATGTCCTAAATGGCTTACCCCTTATCTTTAGACTGTGACCCCTGGTTCTGGACTCCCCGACCATCGGGAACATCCTTCCTGCATCTAGTCTGTCCAGTCCTGTTAGAATTTTATAAGTTTCAATGAGATCATGGGGTGGGGGGAGCGGGGGGGAGCAGGGTGGTGATGAAACCTCCTGGAACACAGTCCGACCCAAGGAGTGCGGGCTCTTCCCCGGTGACGGCCAGCTTTTACCGGGAGGCCCGGGCAAAGGCCAGCCTCCAGCCCGGCCCGCCTCCCCAGCCACCGTGACCTGGCTCAGGAACGCTCCCAGAGCCTTGTCAACCCCAGCACCGACAGCAGCCTCTCACTACTGGCAGGTCCGGACCTGCACCACGGGGAAAAGCCCAGCCGGTCTCCGAGCGGGGAAATACAAGGACAAAAGAACAACTTCACCCCTCCCGACACCCCGCACCGATCATCCGGGCAGTCCAAGTGTACCCAGCCTCTGGGGCAGGTTTAGGGGGAATTTGGCAAAGGGTCTACGTGTTCACTGGAGAGTAGACCTCACCACCTCGTGACTAAACCGGTCCAGGTCTTGATTTGGGTATGACATCAACTTCCTCTTCCGCAGAGAGTCAGAATTGTTGCAAGAACCAATTTTTCAAAGAATAGAACCGAGGGATGACCCCCCACCTCCCCCGCCCCCCCCCCCCCCCGCCTCTTCACCTCCCCATTTTTTAAGGGAGCTAAACATCTGGCTGGGGGAATGAGCCAGATGTGGGGACGGGCTCTAACCGCTGGTGTGAGGTAGTGACTGTGCAGGAACCGGCACCTTCTTGTGCTATGGTAAGAAATTAAACCGCGTGATGGCACCATTGAGATTCACCTGAGTTTTTTTGGGGGTTGGTGGGGGGAGCTCTGGAATTTCTGATTAGTTTCCCAATTTCCTCCTCTCCTCTCATAACGGTGCTGGGAGTCTTCCTCTAAAGCTCACCACTCCTGGCAGAGGAGTATGACAGGGCTGTTTGACCATGGAGTGCACCACCGCTAAGCCTGGCCCTGTACCTGCCCCAAGTCCCTCCCTAACAAAAGGCTCCTGTGGCGAGCTGTAGCCCTCCCCAAGCACAGACCAGGCCTCTCCCTGCTTAGATAGCTCAGCAGTTCTGCCTGGGGGTGACATTCTCCTCGTGGCCATGGTGGGGCCCAGCATCCGTCGATTGATGTGGGGATGGATGGGGAGGTCCCGGGACTGGTTTTATGGGGGAAAGTGGTGGGGCTGTTGCCTAACGAGATCCTTCCCTCCCTCCGTGCAGGATCCTCAGTACATCCAGCAGGCGCTCAACAACATCCAGCTCATCAACGCCGTGGCAAGGTGCAGCCTCCACCAGCGGCCCATGAGCATCGCCTCCAAGCTGGCGTACCTGGACAAAACAGCCGGCGAAGGTAGGGTCACTTCCAGCGCCGAGTCATTCCTTGTCTCTCTGCCATCGGTAATTGGGGCGGGGGGGGGGCACGGCGGAAAGCAAAAGACACATTTACGTAGCGCCTTTCACAACCGCCGTCAGTTTAACACCCTGTCGGCCTGAAGTGGTTAGCGCGCCAGCCCTTGCGTCGTGATTGGATACAGCGCTTTGTCAGGGCGCGCAGGTGCAAGTGTCAAACCTTGCTCCACCCTTCCCCCACTGTGGGCAAGATGCATTATCCCCAGCACCCCTGAACCCCTCTCTAATGGGTGTACGTGGGGACCCACCAAACCCACAAAAGTAATAGGGCTGGATTTTCTCAATGGGCAGCTTTCGGAGGCGGGACTGCTGCTTGCTGGCTTTCAATCCCGCCTCCATCAGCTTCTGGCCAACCAGCGGGATTTTCCCCTCAGTGACCTTGTTAAGCCCACCCGGCGGGCTCAGCAGGCCAATTAGGGGGAAGTCAGTGACAGAGCACGTCAACGTCTGACGTGTCATCTGTCAAGAACTTTTGAAAGAAGAAATGTCATTGTTTGACAGCTCTGTCAAACACTGACATTCTGTGTAGTTTGATGAGTCCTTGTGTTCAGGACTCATCAAACCTTTCAACTTTGCAGAAATCAGCTGGCTGTTGGTTCGGAGGATCCAACAGCTCGTCTGTGAAATCTACAATGGAGATGTCGGGACTCTGGCTCCACAGCGGCTGAAGGCTGTAGGTAGAAACAAAGGTAAGTGAACATTTCCTAACACTTTACACTCACCTCACATACTTACCACTCCACACTTGCACCCATCACTCACCTCTACATTGCACTTTCAGACCCCTCTGACCCCCGCAGACCTCCTTCTCGTCTCCTACACCCCGGTGGGATTCCCCGAGGTCGGGAAGCCTGCACTTTGGAACGAAAAATGGGACTAATCCTATTTTCTGCCTGTTAACAGGCAGTTAATAGGATTTAATCCCTTTCCCGCCTCGAGGGGACAGGACCCGGGGCAGGACAGCTTCCCGCCTCCTGGCAAGAGGGCGCGGAGGCAGGTTGGGGGCGGGTTTGCCAGCCGCCCCCACATTCTGCTACTTTACCGGCAGTCCCGCCTCCTCGGGGCTGAGAAAATCCAGCCCAAAGTGTCTCATGGCCTGTTCGTCCTGATCTATTCCCTGCTAATTAGCTGGTGACCTTGAAACAAAGAAAGACTTGCATTTCTATAGCGCCTCTCAGGGCCTCGGGACGTCGCAAAACGCTTTACAGCCAATGAAGTATTGTTTGAAGTGTAGTCACTGTTGCAATGTAGGAAATTACCAATTTGTGCACAGCAAGATCCCACAAACAGCAGTCTGATAAATGACCAGATAATCTGTTTTAGTGATGTTGGTTGAGGGATAAATATTGGCCCCAGAACACCGGGGAGAACTCCCCTGCTCTTCTTCAAATAGTGGCTGTGGGATCTTTTACGTCCACCTGAGAGAGCAGACAGGGCCTCGGTTTAACGTTTCGTCAGAAAGGTACTGCCCCTCCGACAGTGCAGCGCTCCCTCAGTACTGCCCCTCCGACAGTGCGGCGCTCCCTCAGTACTGCCCCTCCGACAGTGCGGCGCTCCCTCAGTACTGCCCCTCCGACAGTGCGGCGCTCCCTCAGCACTGCCCCTCCGACAGTGCTGCTCCCTCAGTACTGCCCCTCCGACAGTGCGGCGCTCCCTCAGCACTGCCCCTCCGACAGTGCTGCTCCCTCAGTACGGCCCCTCCGACAGTGCGGCGCTCCCTCAGTACTGCCCCTCCGACAGTGCAGCGCTCCCTCAGTACTGCCCCTCTGACAGTGCGGCGCTCCCTCAGTACTACCCCTCCGACAGTGCGGCGATCCTTCAGTACTGCCCCTCCGACAGTGCGGCGCTCCCTCAGTACTGCCCCTCCGACAGTGCGGCGCTCCCTCAGTACTGCCCCTCCGACAGTGCAGCGCTCCCGCAGTACGGCCCCTCCGACAGTGCGGCGCTCCCTCAGTACTGACCCTCCGACAGTGCAGCGCTCCCTCAGTACTGACCCTCCGACAGTGCGGCGATCCCTCAGTGCTGCCCCTCCGACAGTGCTGCGCTCCCTCAGTACTGCCCCTCCGACAGTGCGGCGCTCCCTCAGTACTGACCCTCCGACAGTGCGGCGATCCCTCAGTACTGCCCCTCCGACAGTGCTGCGCTCCCTCAGTACTGCCCCTCCGACAGTGCAGCGCTCCCGCAGTACGGCCCCTCCGACAGTGCTGCGCTCCCTCAGTACTGACCCTCCGACAGTGCAGCGCTCCCGCAGTATGGCCCCTCTGACAGTGCAGCGCTCCCTCAGTACTGACCCTCCGACAGTGCAGCGCTGCCTCAGCACTGGCACTGGGGGTATCAGCCTGGATTTTGTGCTTGAGTCTCTGGAGCGGGACTCGAACCCTCTGACTCGATGGGAAGAGCGTTGCCCACTGAGCCACGACTAACACCATTTTGGTCGGAGTCTGAGCTCTGGGAGGTTTCAGGAACTGTTGGCTTTGAGAACATTGACCACCAACATCGAGCTGTGTCCAGAGAGAAAGACCATCGCTGGCCTGGGCACCGCCTCTGGTCCTCAGTGTGAGGCCACTGACCGGCACTCCTTCAGCACAGGCATTGGAGCAAGCGTAGGGTTGAGTGGCAATGTTTGGGCGGAGGGGATGAGTGGTCCTCGAGGCAGTGGACGCTGCTTTCTTCACACTTCTCTTCTTCCTCTACATCAGAGCCACCCACTGTACCAAAGATGACATCAGATGCCCTGAAGCACACCCTTCACCTGTCCGATGCCAACTCTGCTCCCTATGCGGTTGACGTCCTCCTATACGTTCCTGGTAAGTTGCTGTCACAAACTACACTTAAACAATTAACATCAGGGAACTGGATGGTAGACTGGGTTGGACCCTTAAGTTATTAAAATCACTTCATCTCCTATGTAAACAGTTGCTGTGGACACCTGGCTGTCACATTTGTAGTTGCCTGTTACGCTTATAGGTGGCGCTATAATAGGGCTTTCCCAGCTTAGGGTAACGTTGCGGCTGTCACACTGTACCGTCACACTCTGCAGCTCAAGGGTAAAAACGGGACTGAGACCAAGTGAGGTCTCACGCTGCATACGGGAGTGGAACACTCTACTCTGCTCCCAACGTCACTCCCAGGAGAAGTTAACAAGATGGGACAGGACAGGATGGTGATGGAGGAGTTCGGGACATTGGCTGAAAGGTATGATTCTGTGAGTATGACTATGTCAGGCTGTTGCTTGACTAGTCTGTGGGACAGCTCTCCCAATTTTGGCACAAGTCCCCAGATGTTGGTGAGGAGGACTTTTCAGGGTCCACTGGGCTGGGTGTGCCGTTGCCGAGGTCGGTCTGGTTTCATTCCTATTATGTTTCATAGCGGTTTGTTACAACGGAGTGACTCGCTGGGCCATTTCAGAGGGCAATTAAGAGTCAACCACATTGCTGTGGGTCTGGAGTCACATATCGGCCAGACCGGGTAAGGACAGCAGATTTCCTTCCCTAAAGGACATTAGTGGGTTTTTACAACATCTGATAGTTTCATGGTCACCATTACTGATACTAGCTTTTTATTCCAAATTTATTTAAAAAACTGAATTTATATTCCCTGGCTGCCGTGGTGGGATTTGAACTCACGTCTCCAGGTCATTAGTCCTCGGCCTCTGGATTACTAGCCCAGTAAGATTACCACTATGTTACCGTCCCCCGCGCAGTCCTCCAGATGGGGTCTGACCAGAGCTCGGTACAACTGAAGCATCACTTCCTCACTATTCAAGCCCTGCTCCAGTGGCTTGAGTGCATCATCAAGGGTTACACGTAAGGGGAGTACTTCATTCGTGGACGAGCCGACTTTTGGATGAGACGTTAAACTGAGGCCCCGTCTGCTCTCTCTGTTGGATGTAAAAAATCCCACGGCCACTATTTTGAAGCAGAGCGGGGGAGTTCTCCCCGGTATCCCTCAACCAACACCAGAAAACAGATAAGATGGCCATTTAGCAGGTTTCCTTTCATTACAACAGTGACTACACTGCAAAAGTACTTCATCGGTTGTGAAATGCTTTGGGACATCCTGAAGTCATGAAAGGCGCTGTATCTTTACTGTGACCCTGTCACAAACTACACTTAAACAATTAACATCGGGGAACTGGATGGTAGACTGGGTTAGACCCATAAGTTATTAAAATCACTTAATCTGTCACATTCTCTCCTATGTAAACAGTTCCTGTGGCTGGCTGTCACATTTGTAGTTGCCCCTGACGCTTATAGGTGGCGCTGTAATAGGGCTTTCCCAGCTTAGGGTAACGTTGCGGCTGTCACAGTGTACCGTCACACTCTGCAGCTCAAGGGTGAAAACGGGACTGAGACCAAGTGAGGTAGGACGGGACGGTCAGAGAGTTTGCACAACCAATCTCACCCCTCCCACAGTGATCCGTTGAAGAGCAGCATTGGGCAGATGTTGCCAGCTGTCTCCCTCCCTCCCTCTCCAGCACCACTGGCTCGGGTAGAATCCCGACCTTCACAACCTATTCATTTATTTATTTTGCAAGTGAAGTCGTGCTTGTATCCTTCAGATGTGACTTGGATGTTCACCCCTCCATAAACTAGACCTCGTCCAAACCTCTGCTGCCCGTGTCCTAACTCGCACGGGGTCCCGTTCACCCAATCACCCCTGTGCTCGCTGACCTACATCGGCTCCCGGTCCGGCAACACCTCGATTTTAAAATTCTCATCCTCGTATTCAAATCCCTCCACGGCCTCGCCCCTCCCTATCTCTGTAACCTCCTTCAGCCCCACAACCCCCCCGAGATCTCTGCGCTCCTCTAATTCTGGCCTCTTGCGCATCCCCGATTTCTATCGCTCCACCATTGGCGGCCGTGCCTTCTGTTGCCTTGGCCCTAAGCTCTGGAATTACCTCCCTAAAACTCTCTACCTCTCTCTCCTCCTTTAAGACGCTACTTAAAACCGACCTCTTTGACCAAGCATTTGGTCACCTGTCCTAATATCTCCTTATGTGGCTCGGTGTCAAATTTTGTTTGATAATCGCTCCTGTGAAGCGCCTTGGGATGTTTCAATACAGTAAAGGTGCTATATAAATACAAGTTGTTGATGTTGATGATGATGATGTGGAGATGAAGTTGTGGCCTCTTCCTTGCCAGGTAACCTGGACCCCTGCGAGAGTGCGGACACCCACCCGAAGCTGTGGTGCGCGCTGAGCGATGGGCGGGTGATGATGTACAACGCTGCCACTTGGATCATGGAGCAGCCGCCCGTGCAGGCGGGGCGCTCGAAGCTGGTAAGTGATGGGGAGGCCTCGGCAGCCGGGAACCGCATGGGCCGCGCCTCCCCCCACCCCCCGATCCGTGCCAGGCGCATTTAGCGAACCGCGGGCGGTGTGTCGGAGGGACAGAGCAGAGCCGCCAACGCATCATGGCTATGCGGCCTGGGTTAGAAACTGGCGGCCCGATTCTCACGCGGAATTGGGCCTCGTTTCAGTAGAATCACAGAATAGTACAGCAAAGGAGGCCATTCGGCCCATCGAGTCTGTGCCGGCTCCTTTGACGAGTAATCCAGTCAGTCACACTCCCCCCGCTCTTTCCCATATCCCTGCCATTTGTTCTCCTTTGAGTATTTATTCAATTCCCTTTTGAAGGCTCCTATTGAATCTGCCTCCACCGCCCAATCAGGCAGCGCGATACAAATCCTCACCACTCGTTGTGTAAAATCGTTTTTCCTCATGTCGCCTCTGGTACTTTTGCCAATCTGTGTCCTCTGGTTCTCGACCCTCCTGCCACTGGAAACACTTTCTCCTTATTTACTCTACCTAAACTCTTCATTATTTTGAACACCTCGACTATATCTCCTCTCAGCCTTCTCTGTTCTAAGTCCAACAATTCCAGTTTCTCCAGTAGCTGTCAGGCCTCCAGAGGTTGGAGATGTCAGTCGGGTGGGGGGGGGGGGAAAAGCAGGATCGGGGGTGGGAAAGCTGATCACGACCGCCAGCGTCCCTCACTCCCACCCCTCCCAGCTCCCTAGGACATTAAGTATTACATCGAATCTACAACACAGAAACAGGCCCAACTGGTCCGTGCCGGTGTTTATGCTCCACACGAGCCTCCTCCAACCCTCTTCATCTCACCCCATCAACATATCCTTCTATTCCTTTCTCCCCCATGTGTTTATCCAGCTTCCCCTTAAAGGCATCTCTGCTATTCACCTCAACCACTCCCTGTGGTAGCAAGTTCCACATTCTCACCACTCTCTGGGTAAAGAAGTTTCTCCTGAATTCCCGATTGGATTTATTAGTGACTATCTTATATTGATGGCCCCTAGTTCTGGTCTCCCCCACAAGTGGAAACATCTTCTCTACGTCTACCCTATCGAACCCCTTCATAATCATGAAGACCTCTACTCGGTAAGGAAAGAAAATGCTTACTTATCAACAATGCCACAAAGCCCCAGAGGGGTAAATTTATCCTCTTGGCCCTGGGCAGTGATCTACCTGAGCCCGTTCTAGATCCTCCGGCTCAGCACACGAGTCTCAAAAAATAACGGGCAGGAGAAGATCAGCTGGTCCATCGAGCCTGTCTGAATTGGGAATCCAAGAAGGGCGGCTCCCGGAGCCTGGCACCACCAGCCCGATGCCCGCTGCTTGACGGATTCTCTTCCTTTCTCTCCTGGCATAGAACTGTATGATTGGCATCGGCCATGAGCAGGTGTGGCTCGGATCCGAGGACTCGTTCATTTACATCATCGACACACTGGCCATGACCTGCAACAAGCGGCTGGTGGGGCATCGGAACCAGGTGTCGGACATGATCCAGGAGGAGGTGGAGGAGAGTGGTGAGAGCACCAGGTGATTGCCCCCTCCGATCCCGACCCCCGACCCCCAACCCCCGGCCCCCAGCGCGGGATCTTCATTCACTAAAGTGAAGATCGAAACTAACACAGAGTTCACAGATCCAGCAACATCCGTCAATCACACCCCGGCACCAGTCACACACTTCATCACTAGTGCCGGAAAACCCACTGTGACACACTCACTGACACACTCACTGACACACTCACTGACACACTCACTGATTCACACTCACTGATTCACACTCACTGATTCACACTCACTGTGACACACTCACTGTGACACACTCAGAGACACACTCACTGATTCACTCACTGTGACACACTCACTGTGACACACTCACTGTGACATTGTGACACACTCACTGACACTCACTGTGACACACTCATTGTGACACACTAACTGTGACACACTCACTGTGACACACTCACTGATTCACACTCACTGTGACACACTCACTGTGACACACTCACTGTGACACTCACTGATTCACACTCACTGTGACACACTCACTGACACACTCACTTTTTCACACTCACTGATACACACTCACTGTGACACACTCACTGACACACTCACGGTGACACACTCACGGTGACACACTGATTCACACTCGCTGTGACACACTCGCTGTGACACACTCGCTGACATGCTCACTGTGACACGCTCACTGATCCACACTCGCTGTGACACACTCACTGTGACACACTCACTGTGACACACTCACTGTGACACACTCACTGATTCACATGGCAACGTATGAAGAACTTTAACACTTTCTTCTTTTCACCCCAGTCAGATCTACTCCTGTAGCCTGGATGGGTCCATTCTCCTGTGGGACCCGGTGTTGATGGAGATGAAGAGTCAGTTCCAGTTACCCCAGTGTTGGCAGCTCACAACCATTGCCCTCCATCGCGACCAGATCTGGTGCTGTGAGTAGGTCTTGACGTTGGGATGGGGGGGATGATGGGAGGGGGCAGGAACAGAGTCTGTGGGAAGAGAAGCCGATCAGCAGGTCTCCTGTGAGTCCCAGTGTGTGAACTGCAGCTTCATCTGAACCCGCACATCTTGCAAATACATGGCAGAAACACAAGGACACTCCTTAACCTGACATTTCCCCAACGGGTTGTTGCCCAATTGTCCCCCCAGCCCTGAAGGCACGGACTGTTCCTGGGGTACAGTACCACGGGGGACCGCAGCCCTCTAGTGGTCATCCCTCGTGTGTGAGCTTAGACAGTGAAAGCTGCTCATCCCACCCCTGCCTGCCAACTCGATCACCAAACGTGGCATCATTTTGTTTGCTCCAACCTATCCCCTGGAGCACTGAGGTCACCTGTACCATCTCCGACAGAGTGTCAGACGTGGCTCATCGAGTCATAGAGTTATACGGCACAGAAAGAGGCCCTTCAGCCCATCGTGTCTGCGCTGGCCATCAAGCCCTGTCTATTCTAATCCCATTTTCCAGCATTTGGTCCGTAGCCTTGTATGCTATGGCATTTCAAGTGCTCATCCAAATGCTTCTTGAATGTTGTGAGGGTTCCTGCCTCTACCACCCTTTCAGGCAGTGAGTTCCAGATTCCAACCACCCTCTGGGTGAAATAGTTTTATTTCAAATCCCCTCTAAACCTCCTGCCCCTTATCTTGAAACTATGCCCCCTGGTTATTGAGCCTTCCACTAAGGGGAAAAGTTCCTTTCTATCTACCCTATCTATGCCCCTCATAATTTTGTACACCCCAATCAGGTCCCCCCTCAGCCTTCTCTGCTCTAAGGAAAACAACCCCAGCCTGTCCAGTCTCTCTTCCGTGGGCAGCACTCTCGCCTCTGAGTCAGAAGGTTGTGAGTTCAAGTCCCACTCCAGAGACTCAAGCACAAAATCTAGGCTGATATCCCAGTGCAGAACTGAGGGAGTGCTGCACTGTCGGAGGGGCAGTAATGAGGGAGTGCCGCACTATCGGAGGGGCAGTACTGAGGGAGCGCCGCACTGTCGGAGGGGCAGTACTGAGGGAGCGCCGCACTGTCGGAGGGGCAGTAATGAGGGAGTGCCGCACTATCGGAGGGGCAGTACTGAGGGAGCGCCGCACTGTCGGAGGGGCAGTAATGAGGGAGCGCCGCACTATCATAGAAACATAGAAGATAGGAGCAGGAGCAGGCCATTCGGCCCCTCGAGCCTGCTCCGCCATTCAATGAGATCATGGCTGATCATCCAAATTCAGTACCCTGTTCCTGCCTTCTCCCCATATCCCTTGATCCCTTTAGCCTTAAAAAATATATCCAACTCCTTCTTGAATATATTTAATGAACTGGCCTCCACCGCCCTCTGTGGCAGAGAATTCCACAGGTTCACCACTCTCTGGGTGAAGAAATTCCTCCTCATTTCAGTCCTAAATGGCTTACCCCTTATCCTTAGACTATGACCCCTGGTTCTGGACTCCCCGGCCATCGGAAACATCCTTCCTGCATCTAGTCTGT
Organism: Somniosus microcephalus; assembly: GCF_052327205.1. Taxonomy (NCBI): domain Eukaryota; kingdom Metazoa; phylum Chordata; class Chondrichthyes; order Squaliformes; family Somniosidae; genus Somniosus; species Somniosus microcephalus. Next base: position 194,424,484 of record NC_140999.1, read on the forward strand.
CCAGGCCTGACAGAATTTTATAGGTTTCAATGAGATCCCCTCTCAATCTTCTAAACTCCAGTGAGTATAAGCCCAATCGACACAATCTCTCCTCATACGTCATTCCTGCCATCCCAGGTATCAGCCTGGTGAATCTTCGCTGCACTCCCTCCATGGCAAGAACGTCCTTCCTCAGATAAGGCGACCAAAACTGCACACAATACTCAAGGTGCGGTCTCACCAAGGCCCTGTACAACTGCAGCAAGACATCCTTGTTCCTGTACTCGAACCCTCTTGCTACGAAGGCCAACATACCATTTGCCTTCTTAACCGCCTGCTGCACCTGCATGCTTACCTTCAGCAACTGGTGCACAAGAACACCCAGGTCTCTTTGCACTTCCCCTTCTCCCAATCTATTGCCATTCAAGTAATAGTCTGCCTTCCTGTTTTTGCCACCAAAGTGGATAACCTCACATTTATCCACATTATAGTGCATTTGCCATGTTTCTGCCCAATCACCCAACCTGTCCAGATCGTACTGGAATTTCATGACATCCTCCTCACAGCATACCCTCCCACCCAGCTTTGTGTCATCTGCAAATTTGGAGATATTACATCCAGTTCCCTCGTCCAGATCATTAATATGTATTGTGAACAGCTGGGGTCCTAGGACCGATCCTTGCGGTACCCCACTAGTCACTGCCTGCCACTCGGAAAACGACCCGTTTATTCCAACTCTTTGCTTTCTGTCCGCCAACCAGTTCTCTATCCAAGTCAATACCTTGCCCCCAATCCCATGTGCCTTAATTTTGCACGCTAATCTCTTATGCGGGACCGTATCGAAAGCCTTCTGAAAGTCCAAATATACCACATCCACTGGTTCTCCCTTATCTATTTTACCAGTTACATCCTCAAAAAATTCCAGTAGGTTAGTCAAGCATGATTTACCTTTTGTAAATCCATGTTGACTTTGTCCGATCCCATCACTGCTTTCCAAGTGCTCTGCTATTACATCTTTTATAATAGACTCTAGCATTTTCCCCCCTACTGATGTCAGGCTTACCGGTCTATAATTCCCCGCTTTTTCTCTACCACCTTTTTTGAATAGTGGGGTAACATTAGCTACCCTCCAATCCATGGATACTGTTCCAGAGTCTATCGAGTTCTGGAAGATGACCAGCAATGCATCTACTATTTCTAGGGCCACTTCCTTAAGTACCCTAGGATGTAGATTATCAGGCCCTGGGGATTTATCGGCCTTCAGTCCCATCAATTTTCCTAACACCATTTCCCTACAAATACTGATTTCTTTCAGTTCCACCCTTTCATCAGACCCTATGTTCCTCGGCATCTCTGGGAGGTTATTTGTGTCCTCCTTTGTGAAGACAGAACCAAAAAATGTATTTAGTTGGTCCGCCATTTCTTTGTTCCCCATTATAAATTCCCCTGATTCTGACTGCAAGGGACCTACGCTTGACTTCACCAATCTTTTTCTCTTCACATATCTACAAAAGCTTTTACAGTCAGTTTTTATGTTCCATGCTAGCTTACTCTCATATTCTATTTTCCCCTTCTTAATTAATCCCTTTGTCCTCCTTTGTTGAATCCTAAACTGCTCCCAATCCTCAGGATTATTGCTTTTTCTGGCCAATTTATATGTCCTCTCCTTGGATCTTATGCTATCCCTAATTTCCCTTGTTAACCACGGTTGAGTCACCTTTTTTGTTTTATTTTTATGCCAAACTGGGATGAACAAATTCTGTAGTTCATCCATTCGGTTTTTTGAATGTTTGCCATTGCCTATCCACCGTCAACCCTTTGAGTGACATTCCTCAATCAATCCTACCCAACTCGCTCCTCAGACCATCATAGTTTCCTTTATTTAAATTTAGGACCCTAGCCTCTGAGTCAACTACTTCATTCTCCATCTTAATGAAGAATTCGATCATATTATGATCGCTCTGACCCAAGGGGCCTCGTACAACAAGATTGCTAATTAATCCTTTCTCGTTACATAATACCCAGTCTAAGATGGCCTGATCTCTGATTGGTTCCTCGACATATTGGTCCAGGAAACCATCCCATAAACACTCCAGGAATTCCTTCTCCACAGTATTGTTACTAATTTGGTTAGCCCAATCTATATGTAGATTAAAGTCACCCATGATGACTGCTGTGCCCTTATTGCACGCTTCTTTAATTTCCCTTTTAATGCCATCCCCAACCTCCGCTTTACTGTTTAGAGGTCTATATACCACTCCCACTAACGTTTTCTGCCCCTTAGTATTTCTCAATTCTACCCATACAGATTCCACATCATCAGAGCTAATATCCTTCATTACAATTGTGTTAATCCCTTCTTTAACCAGTAATGCTACCCCACCTCCCTTTCCTTTTTGCCTATCTTTCCTGAATATCGAATACCCCTGGATGTTGAGTTCCCAGCCTTGGCCATCCTTGAGCCACGTTTCCGTAATCCCAACCAAATCATAATCGTTTACCTCTATTTGCGCAGCCAATTCATCCACCTTATTACGAATGCACCTCGCATTAAGACACAAAGCCTTCAGGCTTGTTTTTTTAACGCTCTTAGACCTATTAGAATTATTATTTACTGTGGCCACGTTTGATTTAAATCGTTCATTTCTCTGACTGCCACTTTTGTTTTTCTCCTTCCTATCTTTTGCTTTTATCCTTGTTTCCTTTTCCTCTGTCTCCCTGCTCAGGTTCCCAACCCCCTGCCATTTTAGTTTAAACCCTCCCCCAGAGCACTAGCAAACACTCCCCCTAGGACATCGGTTCCAGCCCTGCCCAGGTGCAAACCGTAAGGTTTGAACTGGTCCCACCTCCCCCAGAACCGGTTCCAATGTCCCAGGAACTTGAATCCCTCCCCGTTGCACCATTCCTCTAGCCACGTATTCATCTGAAATATCCTTCTATTTCTACTCTGACTAGCACGTGGCACTGGTAGCAATCCTGAGATTACTACCTTTGAGGTCCTATTTTTTAATTTACCTCCTAACTCCCTATATTTCGCTTTTAGGACCTCATCCCACTTTTTACCTATATTGTTGGTGCCTATATGCACCACGACAACTGGCTGTTCACCCTCCCCTTCCAAGATGTTCTGCAGCCGCTCAGAGACATCCTTAACCCTTGCACCAGGGAGGCAACACACCATCCTGGAGTCTCGTTTGCGGCTGCAGAAACGCCCATCTATTCCCCTTACAATAGAATCCCCTATTACTATAGCTCTCCCGCTCTTTTTCCTCCCGTCCTGTGCAGCAGAGCCACCCCTGGTGCCAGGAAGTTGGCTGCTGCTGCTTTCCTCTGATGAGCCATCCCCCCCAACAGCACTCAAAGTGGTGTATCTGTTTGAGAGGGGGATGTCCACAGGGGACCCCTGCACTACCTGCCTGCACCTAGTACTCTGCCTGTTGGTCACCCATTCCCTTTCTTCCTGTCCAACCTCTACCTGCGGTGTGTCCAACTCCGTAAACGTGCTATTCACGACGTTCCGAGCATCGCGAACGCTCCAGTATGCATCCAATCGCAGCTCCAGTGCCGCAATGCGGTCTGTCAGTAGCTGCAGCTGGATGCACTTCCTGCACATGGAGTTGTCAGGGACACAGGAAGTGTCCCTGAGTTCCCACATATCACAGGAGGAGCATACCACGTGGCCGGGCTGCCCTGCCATGACTTACCCTTTAATTAATTAAATTTAAATTAAATCAATCAATCCCACTAATTACACTACAGTTAAATGGTTTACCAACATTCCCCGCTACATCAGAGAGACCGTGGTAACTATAAACAACAGAGTTAAAGTTTAAAAAAGAGAGAAATACTCACCAACCAATCACTTACCTGTTTCCTGGTGACCTCTCCCGCTGCTGAATTGGTAAGCCTTGCTGAATCCACTGCTTTTATCCGCCGCCGCGCTCGCTGCTCCTCACCCAGGTCCGCCACTCTGGTCGGGCCTCGCCTCGTTGCCGCCACTTTTAAGCTCCGCCGCAGTCCTCACTCCACACCCAGGTCCGCCGCTCTGGTCGGGCCTCGACTCATTGCTGCCACTTTTAAGCTCCGCCGCGGTCCTCACTCTACACCCAGGTCCACCGGTCTGGTCGGGCCTCACCTCGTTGCTGCCGCTTTTAAGCTCTGCCGCGGTCCTCACTCCACACCCAGGTCCGCCGCTCTGGTCGGGCCTCGCCTCGTTGCCGCCACTTTTAAGCTCCGCCGCAGTCCTCACTCCACACCCTGGTCCGCCGCTCTGGTCGGGCCTCGCCTCATTGCCACCGCTTTTAAGCTCCGCCGCGGTCCTCCACACACTGGTCGGGCCTCGGAGGGGCAGTACTGAGGGAGCGCCGCACTGTCGGAGGGGCAGTACTGAGGGAGCGTCGCACTGTCGGAGGGGCAGTACTGAGGGAGCGCCGCACTGTCGGAGGGACAGTACTGAGGGAGCGCCGCACTGTCGGAGGGGCAGTACTGAGGGAGCGCCGTACTGAGGGATGTGCGATTTTTCGGATGAGACGTTAAACCGAGACCCCATCTGCTCTCTCAAGTGGACGTAAAAGATCCCATGGCACTATTCGAAGAAGAGCAGGGGAGTTCTCCCCGGTGTCCTGGGGCCTATATTAACCCCTAAACCAACATCACTAAAACAGATTATCTGGTCATTATCACATTGCTGTTTGTGGGAGCTTGCTGTGCGCAAATTGGCTGCCGTGTTTCCCACATTACAACAGTGACTACACTTCAAAAGTACTTCATTGGCTGTAAAGCACTTTGGGACGTCCAGTGGTCGTGAAAGGCGCTATAGAAATGCAAGTCTTTCTTTTTCATTTGACAATGGCTTCAACATTCGATGTCTTTCTTTACTTTCTTTGTTTTCTTTCTCTCCCCCCTGGAGGACCTGTATCACCCCGGGAGGTGCATCTCCCCACACAGCCACTGAGAATGTTTGGTCCTTCTATTCTGAAGACATCCATCAATTTAAAAGCTACAAAATGAACTTAGTGTGTAAAATATTAACCAAGTTCTATTTAATTCCTCCTCCATATCTTCCTCATTTCTCTCTCGATATCTCCTTTGTCCCTTCACACTTCTCTTTGTTCTTTCTCACTCTCTTTCTCTCCTTGATTCTCTTGAGCTCTCGCACTCCTCTCCCCCCGTCCTTGTACTCTCGGGCTCTCGTTCTCCATCTCTCTTTACTCCTCTCTCTTCCTCTCCCATTCACTCTTTTTCTTTCTCACTCTCTGCTTTCTCCCCATCTTTTTTTCCTCCTTCCCTCTCTCCCCGTCTCCTTTACTCTTGTCCTTTCTCTACTTCTCTCTTTTGTTTTCTCCCTCTCATTCTCTCCTCTCCCCGTCTCCCACTCCCCTCCTCTCGTTTCACCTTTCGTTCTCCCGCGCTCTCCCCTTCCTGCTCTCCTCTCCCCTCTCCATTCCCAGGTGTGCAGTACAGTCTGCTGGTCCTTGCCCGGGATGGGGAGCAGCTGCAGGAGATGACCTTTTTCCCCAGTCCGGAGACAGGAGCCATCCTCATGACCTCCTTTCTCATCATTTCTCAAGTATGTGAATCCCGGGCTGGGGGGGTTGGGGGTCGGGGTCAGGGGTCAGGGGTTGGGGTTTGGGTTGTATTATCATCCTACCCAAATTATTTGAATGTTTGCAAAAATCACTTTTTCTGTTTCCTGCTCAGCTTCACCCTCTGGTGGAATCCGCCCACTTACACCCCCCCCCCCCCCCCCCCCCCCCGAGAACAGATTGCTACACAAACACTCACTGATTCATCGACCCACAAACTCACGCCCTTCTAACTCTCCCTCACACCATGGACAGGATACAGGAGAAATCTGCTCACCTCTCACTTTACCCTCCAAACTCTCACACACAGATATACAAACTCACACTCGCACACTCTCTCACACACTCACACACACTCTCACACACTCACACACACTCACACACACTCACACTCACACACTCACACACACTCACACTCACACTCACACTCACACTCACACACTCACACACACTCACACTCACACTCACACTCACACTCACACACTCACACACACTCACACACTCACACACTCACACTCACACACACTCACACTCACACACACACTCACACACTCACACACTCACACTCACACACACTCACACTCACACTCACACACACTCACAAACTCACACTAACACACACTCTCTCACACTCTCTCACTCTCTCTCGCACTCTCTCGCACTCTCTCATACTCTCTCGCACTCTCTCTCGCACTCTCTCGCACTCTCTCTCGCACTCTCTCGCACTCTCTCTCGCACTCTCTCTCGCACTCTCTCGCACTCTCTCTCGCACTCTCTCGCACTCTCTCTCGCACTCTCTCGCACTCTCTCTCGCACTCTCTCGCACTCTCTCTCGCACTCTCTCGCACTCTCTCGCACTCTCTCTCGCACTCTCTCGCACTCTCTCTCGCACTCTCTCGCACTCTCTCTCGCACTCTCTCGCACTCTCTCTCGCACTCTCTCTCGCACTCTCTCTCGCACTCTCTCTCGCACTCTTACACACACACACACCCTCACACACTCTCACACAAATCAGGCGCTTTACTGAAAGAGATGAAAGAACCTTGGTGCCAACCAGGAAATTGCTGTAATGGTGACACGTGGAGGGTTTTGATTGATGAGGCTCTGGGGTAAATTCCTCACTCACCTCCTGGGATTCATGATCTGGCGGGGAGGGAGAGGGAGGGGTGGGTGGATCAGTGCCCGCTTTGGCCCCCCACATGATTCCCGCCCCAAGTTAAAATTGGCCGCTCTGTGTCAGCTTGGCTCAATGGTAGCAAGTCAAACTGTTCTCAAATCAAACCCCAGTGCAGGATCCCACCACACACTCCAGGGCAGTACTGAGGGAGCGCCGCACTGTCGGAGGGGCAGTACTGAGGGAGCGCCGCACTGTCGGAGGGGCAGTACTGAGGGAGCGCCGCACTGTCGGAGGGGCAGTACTGAGGGAGCACCGCACTGTCGGAGGGGCAGTACTGAGGGAGCGCCGCACTGTCGGAGGGGCAGTACTGAGGGAGCACCGCACTGTCGGAGGGGCAGTACTGAGGGAGCGCCGCACTGTCGGAGGGGCAGTACTGAGGGAGCGCCGCACTGTCGGAGGGGCAGTACTGAGGGAGCACCGCACTGTCGGAGGGGCAGTACTGAGGGAGCGCCGCACTGTCGGAGGGGCAGTACTGAGGGAGCGCCGCACTGTCGGAGGGGCAGTACTGAGGGAGCACCGCACTGTCGGAGGGGCAGTACTGAGGGAACACCGCACTGTCGGAGGGGCAGTACTGAGGGAGCGCCGCAATGTCGGAGGGGCAGTACTGAGGGAGCGCCGCACTGTCGGAGGGGCAGTACTGAGGGAGCACCGCACTGTCGGAGGGGCAGTACTGAGGGAGCACCGCACTGTCGGAGGGGCAGTACTGAGGGAGCGCCGCACTGTCGGAGGGGCAGTACTGAGGGAGCACCGCACTGTCGGAGGGGCAGTACTGAGGGAGCGCCGCACTGTCGGAGGGGCAGTACTGAGGGAGCGCCGCACTGTCGGAGGGGCAGTACTGAGGGAGCACCGCACTGTCGGAGGGGCAGTACTGAGGGAGCGCCGCACTGTCGGAGGGGCAGTACTGAGGGAGCACCGCACTGTTGGAGGGGCAGTACTGAGGGAACACCGCACTGTCGGAGGGGCAGTACTGAGGGAGCGCCGCAATGTCGGAGGGGCAGTACTGAGGGAGCGCCGCACTGTCGGAGGGGCAGTACTGAGGGAGCACCGCACTGTCGGAGGGGCAGTACTGAGGGAGCGCCGCACTGTCAGAGGGGCAGTACTGAGGGAGGGCCGCACTGTCGGAGGGGCAGTACTGAGGGAGCGCCGCACTGTCAGAGGGGCAGTACTGAGGGAGGGCCGCACTGTCGGAGGGGCAGTACTGAGGGAGCACCGCATTGTCGGAGGGGCAGTACTGAGGGAACACCGCATTGTCGGAGGGGCAGTACTGAGGGAGCACCGCACTGTCGGAGAGGCAGTACTGAGGGAGCGCTGCACTGTCGGAGGGGCAGTACTGAGGGAGCACCGCATTGTCGGAGGGGCAGTACTGAGGGAACACCGCACTGTCGGAGGGGCAGTACTGAGGGAGCACCGCACTGTCGGAGGGGCAGTACTGAGGGAGCGCCGCACTGTCGGAGGGGCAGTACTGAGGGAGCACCGCATTGTCGGAGGGGCAGTACTGAGGGAACACCGCACTGTCGGAGGGGCAGTACTGAGGGAGCACCGCACTGTCGGAGGGGCAGTACTGAGGGAGCGCCGCACTGTCGGAGGGGCAGTACTGAGGGAGCGCTGCACTGTCGGAGGGGCAGTACTGAGGGAGCGCCGCACTGTCGGAGGGGCAGTACTGAGGGAGCGCCGCACTGTCGGAGGGGCAGTACTGAGGGAGTGCCGCACTGTCGGAGGGGCAGTACTGAGGGAGCGCCGCACTGTCGAAGGGGCAGTACTGAGGGAGCGCCGCACTGTCGGAGGGGCAGTACTGAGGGAGCGCAGCACTGTCGGAGGGGCAGTACTAAGGGAGCGCCGCACTGTCGAAGGGGCAGTACTGAGGGAGCGCCGCACTGTCGGAGGGGCAGTACTGAGGGAGCGCAGCACTGTCGGAGGGGCAGTACTGAGGGAGTGCCGTACTGTCGGAGGGGCAGTACTGAGGGAGCGCCGCACTGTCGGAGGGGCAGTACTGAGGGAGCGCCGCACTGTCGGAGGGGCAGTACTGAGGGAGCGCCGCACTGTCGGAGGGGCAGTACTGAGGGAGCGCCGCACTGTCGGAGGGGCAGTACTGAGGGAGCGCCGCACTGTCGGAGGTGCCGTTTTTTGGATGAGACGTTAAACCGAGGCCCCGTCTGCTCTCTCAGGTGGACATAAAAGATCCCATGGCACTATTTCGAAGAAGAGCAGGGAGAGTTCTCCCCGGTGTCCTGGGGCCAATATTTATCCCTCAATCAACATCACTAAAACAGATTATCGGGTGATTATCACATTGCTGTTTGTGGGAGCTTGCTGTGCGCAAATTGGCTGCTGCGTTTCCTACATTACAACAGTGACTACACTTCAAAAAGTACTTCATTGGCTGTTAAGGGATGTCCAGAGGCAACAACAACTTGTATTTATATAACGCCTTTAACATAGTAAAACATCCCAAGGCGCTTCACGGGAGTGTAATCACACAAAACCTTTGTCACCGAGCCACATCAGGAGACATTAGGGCAGGAGACCAACAGCTTGGTCAAAGAGGTAGGTTTTAAGCAGCGTCTTAAAGGAGGGAAGAGAGGTAGCGAGGCGGAGAGGTTTAGGCAGGGAATTCCAGAGCTTAGGGCCCAGGCAACAGAAGGCACGGCCGCCAATGGTTGAGCGATTATAATCAGGGATCCTCAAGAGGACAGAATTAGAGGAGCGCAGAGACCTCGGGGGGAGTTGTGGGGCTGAAGGAGGTTACAGAGATAGGGAGGGGCGAGGCCGTGGAGGGATTTGAAAACAAGGATGAGAATTTTAAACTCGAGGTGTTACCGGACCGGGAGACAATGTAGGTCAGTGAGCACAGGGGGTGATGGCGAACGGGACTCGGTGCGAGTCAGGACACGGGCAGCCGAGGTTTGGATCACCTCAAGTTTAGGTAGGGTAGAATGTGGGAGGCCGGCCAGGAGTGAAAGCCAGGAGAGGCTGTGAAAGACACTGCATCAATGTAGAATCTTTACTCCCAGCACACTTGCTTCATGTCTGGGGTTTTCCTGCTTTAATGATGTCTACGCAGTGAATGATTTTATCGTTTCCCCTCCCCTCACCACCCGCGGTCTGACCAGCGCCGGATTGCTCCAGTTTAACCCCAGTTTGATTTCCTGTTCTAGAAAGATGAGCTGTGGATGGTTTGCAGTCAGAGAGCGAAACTGTACATCTGGAAAACTGACAACCTAAAGAATCCCTTCAAAATAATCCCACTGCCCGACTGCACAGAAATCGCTTGCATGATTCACGTCAAAAAACAGGTTAGAAAATAATGTGGCATGAATCAGGATAAGATGTCTAACTCTAACCCAAACTGACTCCTAACCCTGACACTAACTCTGACCCTAACCCTGACCCTGACCCTAACCCTAACCCAAACTAACTCCTAACTCTGACCCTGACTCTGACCCTAACCCTGACTCTGACCCTAACCCTGACTCTGACCCTGACTCTGACCCTGACTCTTTCTCTAATCCTAACCCTAACTCTAACTCTAACTCTAACACTAATGCTAACCCTAATACTAACCCTAATCCTTAACCCGAACCCGAACCCGAACCCTAACCCAACCCCAAGCTAACTCCTAATCCTGACCCTAACCCCCAAAATAACTCCTAACCCTAACCCCAAACTAAATCCTAACCCTAACCCTAACTCTAATCCTAAATTCACTCCTAATACTAACCCTAACTCTAATTCTAACACTAACCCTAATACTAACCCTACCTTAATCCAACCCAAACCCTAACCCTACTCCCAGAGTGATTAATTGTGGCTGAAACACGGGACTCCCCATCGAGGGAGTGGAGGATCATTGGGAAAGTCTCCACCAGCGGCCAGACCAGCCTGGGTGCCCGTCTTACAGAGCGGCGAGGATCCACTCTGGCACCAGCCCCCCTCGCAGGTCCTGACCGCGATACAAGTTGAGTGTATAAATGAGTCTGTCCCGGGGTTCTGGGATGGAGCCCAGGCGGGGACAGACCGGCTGGTGCAAGTTCCGCCCCCGGCACATTCCTGGCGGCCGTTCGACCAAAGCAGTCCATGATCACCCTCTGCACCAGCGGCCTCCTAATCCCATGAGCTGCCCCAGTTCCCTTTATCCCCCTTTCCTTCAACCTCCTCTCGAACCTATTCCTAAATGTTGTCATGGTCTCTGCTACAATCACTAACTCTGATAGTGGATTCCACAGACTGACAACCCCCTGTGTAAAAAGAAGTTTCTCCTGCTCTCTGTTCTAAATCTCTTAAGTTTAATCTTCTGTCTACGTCCTCTGGTTCTAGACTCTCAATCACTGGAAACATTACTTCCCTTGTCCCACCTCTTCATAATATTAAACAGCTTTATTAAACGACCAACACAGCATCCACACAGGGCCGCAGCGAACCTCACGGAGATGGGTACTGGGTCTGCCCAAAGGACCACCATGAAATTAGTTGATGCCCACTCCAAAAACTGCACAACTTGCCACTAAATTGCTAACATTTTCTGACAGAACCTTATATACATTACGATCTTTTTTCAGACAGAAATCATCAAAATTTGCCATGGAACAGGAAGTGGTGTCATTGCCAATTCTTTACTGGACTGGCTCTAAACTAATCCCACTGCCCCGCTCTCTCCCCACAGCCCTGTGTCAATCCCCAAACTAATCCCCCTGCCCCGCTCTCTCCACATAGCCCTGTATCAATCCCACTGCCCCGCTCTCCCCACATAGCCCTGTATCAATCCCACTGCCCCGCTCTCCCCATATAGCCCTGTATCAATCCCACTGCCCCGCTCTCCCCACATAGCCCTGTATCAATCCCACTGCCCCGCTCTCTCCCCACAGCCCTGTGTCAATCCCCAAACTAATCCCACTGCCCCGCTCTCTCCCCACAGCCCTGTGTCAATCCCCAAACTAATCCCCCTGCCCTGCTCTCTCCCCATAGCCCTGTATCAATCCCAAACTAATCCCCCTGCCCTGCTCTCTCCACATAGCCCTGTATCAATTCCACTGCCCCGCTCTCCCCACATAGCCCTGTATCAATCCCAAACTAATCCCACTGCCCCGCTCTTTCCCCATAGCCCTGTATCAATCCCAAACTAATCCCACAGCCCCGCACTCTCCCCATAGCCGTGTCAATCCCAAACTAATCCCACTGCCCCGCTCTCTCCCCACAGCCCTGTGTCAATCCCCAAACTAATCCCCCTGCCCCGCTCTCTCCCCATAGCCCTGTATCAATCCCCAAACTAATCCCCCTGCCCCGCTCTCTCCACATAGCCCTGTATCAATCCCAAACTAATCCCACTGCCCCGCTCTCCCCACATAGCCCTGTATTAATCCCAAACTAATCCCACGGCCCCGCTCTCTCCCCATAGCCCTGTATCGGGTTTTTATTTATCCACTTTTCCCTTAAAGATCCAATGGTCTCTCCCTCAACCCCTCCCTGCGGCAAACCTTCCCTGCTCCAACAATCCTCTGTGTAAAGACATTTCTCCAAACCCCTTTCTTTCTCAGAGATCATTTTAAATTGAAGGTCGCTCGTCACTGGTTCCCCCACCAGCAGACATCGTCTTTCCTTATTCACTCGACCAAAAGCCTTCAAAATTTAAAAAAAACTCAATAAAGTCTCCTCTTGGCCGTCCCTGTTCAGTGGGAATAGTCCCAGTATCTCGAGTATTCTTACTCATTCTCGGGATGTGGGCGTTGCTGGCAAGGCTGGCATTCATTGCCCAGCCATGGTTACCCCGAGAAGATGGAGGTTGTCCATCTCCTTGAATAGTGGTTTGATACAATTGAGGGTAGTTAGGGGACGACCACATTCCTTCATAAAGAGATGAGAAAGTGCCCTCCTGTCGCACTCTCCCCTCCTTCAAAAACTGGACACAATCGCTTGCGGGTTTACCTCAATCTGTAGCACACCGGTTAAATCATTCACACAGATTCCTCTTACGCTATTTTATTGTTGTTTAATTTTTTAACTGATAACACACCCTCCGAAAACAAACCCATGATGTAAACGGTTCCTCGGTGTTTGTTGTGTTTATTGTGGGTGTTTGCTATCTCCGCTACCCCACAGTATGTTAGCCGGGAGCCTAACCCAGTCTCCTGACCTCTTGACCTCTGTCTCCTGACCTCTGCCCCCCCAGGTCTGGGTTGGAGGGGGAGTGACCACCGACAGGACCAAAGGGCGGATTTACGTCATCAACTCGGAGAGCTACTCGCTGGAGAAGGAGCTGGAAGCCCCGTGCGGTTCCATCGGAGCCCTGTGTTCGGCCGAGGACCGGTACGTGTTGAGCGGGACCCAGGACAGCAAGGCTATCATCTGGAAGGTGGACTGAGCGGGACGGCGCCAAGCCCCGCGTTCAGAGACTGGCAGATGGGCACGGAGCTGGCGCCCTGCCTTAGTGCGTTTGCTGTTGTTTTTTGTCACAGCGCTTTGGGCCAGTGTTGGACAGGATTCAATCCTCTCGCTCCCTCTCGCTCCCTTTGCCCAGAGAGGAGGTGGGGTGTTTGGGGGCTGCGGCAGTAACTGAGCAACCTGCCCCGCCTCCCCCCAACCAGGAGATTGTGACCCAGTTCTGCGATTTTCTCCGGGGCGGTCAGTGGCAATCGACTACCTGTAGGCGGCAACGAGCATCAGGACGCCCATTGCAAGAGGGGGTGTAGCTGGGAATAAAAGAAGTCGCCTAACATTCTTTTGTATTTAATGTTATTTAAACAACAACTTAACTTACGACTAAACTTGTGTTCTATGTGGTTGGTTCTACAGATCAACTGTGTCAGAAGGGCCTGGTTCGCCCCCAGCCCGATCAGTGCTGACCCATCACAACCTGTCTCCTCTGTCCTCACCTACTGTCTTTCCATTTACTACAAGGTTGGGGTTTTTTCTTTAGAAAAGAGAAGACTTCAAGGAGACCTAAAAGGTCTTTAATATTATGAGTGCATTCGACAGGGTAGATGTGGAGAAAATGTTTCCACTTGTGGGAGAATCCAAAACGAGGGGCCATAAATATAAGATAGTCACTAATAAATCCAATAGGGAAATGAGGAGAAATGTCTTTGCACAGAGAGTGGTGAGAATGTGGAACTCGCTACCACAGGGAGTGGTTGAAGCGAGTAGTATAGATGCATTTAAGGGGAGGTTAGACAAGCATCTGAGGGAGAAGGGAATCGAGGGTTATGCTGATAGATTTAGATAAGGAAAGATGGGAGGAGGCTCGAGTGGAGCATAGAAGGATATATGTGGAGCAGAGTCGAAATAGAAGGATATTTCAGATGAATACGTGGCTAGAGGAATGGTGCAAGGGGGAGGGATTCAAATTCCTGGGACATTGGAACCGGTTCTGGGGGAGGTGGGACCAGTACAAACTGGACGGTTTGCACCTGGGCAGGACCGGAACCGATGTCCTAGGGGGAGTGTTTGCTAGTGCTGTTGGGGAGGGTTTAAACTAAAATGGCAAGGGGTTGGGAACCTGTGCAAGGAGACAGAGGAAAGGGAAGCAAGAATAGAAACAAAAGACAGGAAGGAGAAAAGCAAAAGTGGAAGGCAGAGAAATCAAGGGTGTAAATCAAACATGGCCACAGTAAATAAGAATTCTAAAAGGACTAAGAGTGTTAAAAAATCAAGCCTGAAGGCTTTGTGTCTTAATGCGAGGAACATTTGTAATAAGGTGAATGAATTAGCTGCGCAAATAGATGTAAACGGATATGATATAATTGGGATTACGGAGACATGGCTCCAGGGTGACCAAGACTGGGAATTCAACATCCAGGGGTAATCAATATTCAGGAAGGACAGGAAAAAAGGAAAAGGAGGTGGGGTAGCATTGTTGGCTAAAGAGGAGATTAACACAATAGTAAGGAAGGATATTAGCTCTGATGATGTGGAATCTGTATGGACAGAGCTGAGAAATACCAAGGGGCAGAAAACGTTAGTGGGAGTTGTATACAGACCCACAAACAGTAATGCTGAGGTTGGGGATGGCATTAAACGGGAAATTAGAGACGCGTGCAATAAGGGCACAGCAGTTATCATGGGTGACTTTAATCTACATATAGATTGGGCTAACCAAATTAGTAACAATACTGTGGAGGAGGAATTCCTAGAGTGTATACGGGATGGTTTCCTGGACCAATATGTCGAGGAACCAACTAGAGATCAGGCCATCTTAGACTGGGTATTATGTAATGAGAAAGGATTAATTAGCAATCTTCTTGTGCGAGGCCCTTTGGGGAGGAGCGATCATAATATGTTATAATTCTTCATTAAAATGGAGAGTGAAGTAGTTGACTCAGGATCTTGGGTCCTGAATTTAAATAAAGGAAACTACAATGGTATGAGGAGCGAGTTGGCTAGGATTGATTGGGAAATGTTACTTAAAGGGTTGGCGGTGGATAGGCAATGGCAAACATTTATAGATCGCATGGATGAACTACAGAATTTGTTCATCCCTGTTTGGCATAAAAATAAAACAAAAAAGGTGACTCAACCATGGCTAACAAGGGAAATTAGGGATAGCATAACATCCAAGGAGAGGACTTATAATTTGGCCAGAAAAAGCAGCAAACCTGAGGATTGGGAGCAGTTTAGGATTCAGCAAAGGAGGACAAAGGGATTAATTAAGAGGGGGAAAATACATTATGAGAGTAAGCTTGCAGGGAACATAAAAACTGACTGTAAAAGCTTCTATAGATATGTGAAGCGAAAAAGATTGGTGAAGTCAAGCGTAGGTTCCTTGCAGTCAGAATCAGGGGAATTTATAATGGGGAACAAAGAAATGGCAGGCCAATTAAATACATACTTTGGTTCTGTCTTCACAAAGGACGACACAAATAACCTCCCAGAGATGTCGGGGAACATAGGGTATTATGAGAGGGAGGAATTGAATGAAATCAGTATTTGTAGGGAAATGGTGTTAGGGAAATTGACAGGATTAAAGGTCGATAAATCCCCAGGGCCTGATAATCTACATCCTTTGGTACTTAAGGAAGTGGCCCTAGAAATAGTAGATGCATTGCTGGTCATCTTCCAAAATTCTATAGACTCTGGAACAGTTCCCATGGATTGGAGGATAGCTAATGTTACCCCACTATTTAAAAAGGGTGGTAGAGAAAAAACGCGGAATTATAGACCGGTAAGCCTGACATCGGTAGTGGGGAAAATATTAGAGTCCATTATAAAAGATGTAATAGCAGAGCACTTGAAAAACAGTGACAGGATTGGACAAAGTCAACATGGATTTACAAAAGGTAAATCATGCTTGACTAATCTACTGGAATTTTTTGAGGATATAACTGGTAGAATAGATAAGGGAGAACCAGTGGATGTGGTGTATTTGGAATTTCAGAAGGCTTTCGATAAGGTCCCGCATAAGAGATTAGCGTGTAAAGTTAAAGCACATGGGATTGGGGGTAAGGTACTGACTTGGATAGAGAACCGGTTGGCAGACAGGAAGCAAAGAGTTGGAATAAACGGGTCTTTTTCCAAGTGGCAGGCAGTGACTAGTGGGGTACCGCAGGGATTGGTGCTAGGACCCCAGCTATTCACAATATATATTAATGATCTAGATGAGGGAACTAGATGTAATATCTCCAATTTTGCAGACGACACAAAGCTGGGTGGATGTGTGTGCTGTGAGGAGGATGCAGAGAAACTCCAGTATGATTTGGACAGGTTGGGTGATTGAGCAGAAGCATGGCAGATGCAATATAATGTGGATAAATGCGAGGTTATCCACTTCAGTGGCAAAAACCGGAAGACAGATTATTATGTGAACGAATAGATTGGGAAAAGGGGAAGTGCAACGAGACCTGGGTGTCCTTGTGCACCAGTCACTGAAGGTAAGCATGCAGGTGCAGCAGGCGGTTAAGAAGGCAAATGGTATTTTGGCCTTCATAGCGAGAGGGTTTGAGTACAGGAACAAGGATGTCTTGCTGCAGTTGTACAGGGCCTTGGTGAGACCACATCTTGAGTATTGTGTGCAGTTTTGGTCGCCTTATCTGAGGAAGGATGTTCTTGCCATGGAGGGAGTGCAGCGAAGATTCACCAGGCTGATACCTGGGATGGCCGGAATGACATATGAGGAGAGATTGGGTCGATTAGGCTTATATTCGCTGGAGTTTAGAAGAATGAGAGGGGATCTCATTGAAACTTATAAAATTCTAACAGGACTAGACAGACTAGATGCAGAAAGGATGTTCCCGATGGCCGGGGAGTCCAGAACCAGGGGTCACAGTTAAGGATAAGGGGTTAGCCATTTAGGGCTGAGATGAGGAGGAATTTCTTCACCCAGTGAGCGGTGAACCTGTGGAATTCTCTACCACACAGGGCAATTGAGGCCAAGTCATTAAATATATTCAAGAAGGAGTTAGATATATTTCTTGAGGCTAAAGGGATCAAGGGATATGGGGAGAAAGCAGGGACAGGGTACTGAATTTGGATGATCAGCCATGATCTCCTTAAATGGCAGAGTGGGCTCGAGGGGCCGAATGGCCTGTTTCTGTGCCGTATATCCTATGTAATTCTGAGCCACTTCTAGCAAGACTCAAAGGGGCAGGGAGCCCAAGTGAGAGCCCAAAGGGCAGTCGCAATCAAACCATAAGGTTCAAATGACAGCCCGTCAGAAAAGAGGCTCCATTCCTAAACTCTGAGACAACAGCTGGGGTGTTGTTCACCTCAGACACGGTCTGGAGTGATGGATCGAGGTGAGAGAGCTTTTATATACACATTAAACACAGTAGATGAATATTTCAAAAAGAAACATTTAATGGGTATGAGGAAAGGACAGGGAAGTAGGACTAACCGCCCTTTCTATCTCTTCGTAGAGTACAGTCCTTCACTCTGTATCTAGCCCGTGCTGTACCTGCCCTGGGAGAGTTTGATGGGACAGTGTAGCGGGAGCTTTACTCTGTATCTAACCCGTGCTGTACCTGCCCTGGGAGTGTTTGATGGGACAGTGTACAGGGAGCTTTACTCTGTATCTAACCCCGTGCTGTACCTGCCCTGGGAGTGTTTGATGGGACAGTGTAGAGGGAGCTTTACTCTGTATCTACCCCGTGCTGTACCTGCCCTGGGAGTGTTTGATGGGACAGTGTACAGGGAGCTTTACTCTCTATCTAACCCGTGCTGTACCTGCCCTGGGAGTGTTTGATGGGGACAGTGTAGAGCGAGCTTTACTCTGTATCTAACCCGTGCTGTACCTGCCCTGGGAGTGTTTGATGGGACAGTGTAGAGGGAGCTTTACTCTGTATCTAACCCATGCTGTACCTGCCCTGGGAGTGTTTGATGGGACAGTGTAGAGGGAGCTTTACTCTGTATCTAACTCGTGCTGTACCTGCCCTGGGAGTGTTTGATGGGACAGTGTAGGGGGAGCTTTACTCTGTATCTAACTCGTGCTGTACCTGCCCTGGGAGTGTTTGATGGGGCAGTGTAGAGGGAGCTTTACTCTGTATCTAACCCGTGCTGTACCTGTCCTGGGAGTGTTTGATGGGACAGTGTAGAGGGAGCTTTACTCTGTATCTAGCCCGTGCTGTACCTGCCCTGGGAGTGCTGGATGGGACAGTGTAGAGGGAGCTTTACTCTGTATCTAACTCGTGCTGTACCTGCCCTGGGAGTGTTTGATGGGACAGTGTAGAGGGAGCTTTACTCTGTATCTAACCCGTGCTGTACCTGCCCTGGGAGTGTTTGATGGGACAGTGTAGAGGGAGCTTTACTCTGTATCTAACCCGTGCTGTACCTGCCCTGGGAGTGTTTGATGGGACAGTGTAGAGGGAGCTTTACTCTGTATCTAACCCGTGCTGTACCTGCCCCGGGAGTGTTTGATGGGACAGTGTAGAGGGAGCTTTACTCTGTATCTAACCCGTGCTGTACCTGCCCTGGGAGTGTTTGATGGGACAGTGTAGAGGGAGCTTTACTCTGTATCTAACCCATGCTGTACCTGCCCTGGGAGTGTTTGATGGGACAGTGTAGAGGGAGCTTTACTCTGTATCTAACCCGTGCTGTCCCTGCCCTGGGAGTGTTTGATGGGACAGTGTAGAGGGAGCTTTACTCTGTATCGAACCCGGCTGTACCTGCCCTGGGAGTGTTTGATGGGACAGTGTAGCGGGAGCTTTACTCTGTATCTAACCCCGTGCTGTACCTGCCCTGGGAGTGTTTGATGGGACAGTGTAGAGGGAGCTTTACTCTGTATCTAACTCGTGCTGTACCTGCCCTGGGAGTGTTTGATGGGACAGTGTAGAGGGAGCTTTACTCTGTATCTAGCCCGTGCTGTACCTGCCCTGGGAGTGCTGGATGGGACAGTGTAGAGGGAGCTTTACTCTGTATCTAACTCGTGCTGTACCTGCCCTGGGAGTGTTTGATGGGACAGTGTAGAGGGAGCTTTACTCTGTATCTAACCCGTGCTGTACCTGCCCTGGGAGTGTTTGATGGGACAGTGTAGAGGGAGCTTTACTCTGTATCTAACCCGTGCTGTACCTGCCCTGGGAGTGTTTGATGGGACAGTGTAGAGGGAGCTTTACTCTGTATCTAACCCGTGCTGTACCTGCCCTGGGAGTGTTTGATGGGACAGTGTAGAGGGAGCTTTACTCTGTATCTAACCCGTGCTGTCCCTGTCGTGGGAGTGTTTGATGGGACAGTGTAGAGGGAGCTTTACTCTGTATCGAACCCGGCTGTACCTGCCCTGGGAGTGTTTGATGGGACAGTGTAGCGGGAGCTTTACTCTGTATCTAACCCGGCTGTACCTGCCCTGGGAGTGTTTGATGGGACAGTGTAGCGGGAGCTTTACTCTGTATCTAACCCCGTGCTGTACCTGCCCTGGGAGTGTTTGATGGGACAGTGTAGAGGGAGCTTTACTCTGTATCTAACTCGTGCTGTACCTGCCCTGGGAGTGTTTGATGGGACAGTGTAGAGGGAGCTTTACTCTGTATCTAGCCCGTGCTGTACCTGCCCTGGGAGTGCTGGATGGGACAGTGTAGAGGGAGCTTTACTCTGTATCTAACTCGTGCTGTACCTGCCCTGGGAGTGTTTGATGGGACAGTGTAGAGGGAGCTTTACTCTGTATCTAACCCGTGCTGTACCTGCCCTGGGAGTGTTTGATGGGACAGTGTAGAGGGAGCTTTACTCTGTATCTAACCCGTGCTGTACCTGCCCTGGGAGTGTTTGATGGGACAGTGTAGAGGGAGCTTTACTCTGTATCTAACCCGTGCTGTACCTGCCCTGGGAGTGTTTGATGGGACAGTGTAGAGGGAGCTTTACTCTGTATCTAACCCGTGCTGTCCCTGTCGTGGGAGTGTTTGATGGGACAGTGTAGAGGGAGCTTTACTCTGTATCTAACCCGTGCTGTACCTGCCCTGGGAGTGTTTGATGGGACAGTGTAGGGGGAGCTTTACTCTGTATCTAACCCGTGCTGTACCTGCCCTGGGAGTGTTTGATGGGACAGTGTAGAGGGAGCTTTACTCTGTATCTAACCCGTGCTGTACCTGCCCTGGGAGTGTTTGATGGGACAGTGTAGAGGGAGCTTTACTCTGTATCTAACCCGTGCTGTACCTGCCCTGGGAGTGTTTGATGGGACAGTGTAGAGGGAGCTTTACTCTGTATCTAGCCTGTGCTGTACCTGCCCTGGGAGTGTTTGATGGGACAGTGTAGAGGGAGCTTTACTCTGTATCTAACCCGTGCTGTACCTGCCCTGGGAGTGTTTGATGGGACAGTGTAGGGGGAGCTTTACTCTGTATCTAACCCGTGCTGTACCTGCCCTGGGAGTGTTTGATGGGACAGTGTAGAGGGAGCTTTACTCTGTATCTAACCCGGCTGTACCTGCCCTGGGAGTGTTTGATGGGACAGTGTAGCGGGAGCTTTACTCTGTATCTAACCCCGTGCTGTACCTGCCCTGGGAGTGTTTGATGGGACAGTGTAGAGGGAGCTTTACTCTGTATCTAACTCGTGCTGTACCTGCCCTGGGAGTGTTTGATGGGACAGTGTAGAGGGAGCTTTACTCTGTATCTAGCCCGTGCTGTACCTGCCCTGGGAGTGCTGGATGGGACAGTGTAGAGGGAGCTTTACTCTGTATCTAACTCGTGCTGTACCTGCCCTGGGAGTGTTTGATGGGACAGTGTAGAGGGAGCTTTACTCTGTATCTAACCCGTGCTGTACCTGCCCTGGGAGTGTTTGATGGGACAGTGTAGAGGGAGCTTTACTCTGTATCTAACCCGTGCTGTACCTGCCCTGGGAGTGTTTGATGGGACAGTGTAGAGGGAGCTTTACTCTGTATCTAACCCGTGCTGTACCTGCCCTGGGAGTGTTTGATGGGACAGTGTAGAGGGAGCTTTACTCTGTATCTAACCCGTGCTGTCCCTGTCGTGGGAGTGTTTGATGGGACAGTGTAGAGGGAGCTTTACTCTGTATCGAACCCGGCTGTACCTGCCCTGGGAGTGTTTGATGGGACAGTGTAGCGGGAGCTTTACTCTGTATCTAACCCGGCTGTACCTGCCCTGGGAGTGTTTGATGGGACAGTGTAGCGGGAGCTTTACTCTGTATCTAACCCCGTGCTGTA
This sequence comes from Somniosus microcephalus, assembly GCF_052327205.1. NCBI lineage: Eukaryota > Metazoa > Chordata > Chondrichthyes > Squaliformes > Somniosidae > Somniosus > Somniosus microcephalus. The sequence goes on from NC_140999.1 coordinate 194,445,788, forward strand.
CCTGCCCTGGGAGTGTTTGATGGGACAGTGTAGAGGGAGCTTTACTCTGTATCTAACTCGTGCTGTACCTGCCCTGGGAGTGTTTGATGGGACAGTGTAGAGGGAGCTTTACTCTGTATCTAGCCCGTGCTGTACCTGCCCTGGGAGTGCTGGATGGGACAGTGTAGAGGGAGCTTTACTCTGTATCTAACTCGTGCTGTACCTGCCCTGGGAGTGTTTGATGGGACAGTGTAGAGGGAGCTTTACTCTGTATCTAACCCGTGCTGTACCTGCCCTGGGAGTGTTTGATGGGACAGTGTAGAGGGAGCTTTACTCTGTATCTAACCCGTGCTGTACCTGCCCTGGGAGTGTTTGATGGGACAGTGTAGGGGGAGCTTTACTCTGTATCTAACCCGTGCTGTACCTGCCCTGGGAGAGTTTGATGGGACAGTGTAGCGGGAGCTTTACTCTGTATCTAACCCGTGCTGTACCTGCCCTGGGAGTGTTTGATGGGACAGTGTACAGGGAGCTTTACTCTGTATCTACCCCGTGCTGTACCTGCCCTGGGAGTGTTTGATGGGACAGTGTAGAGGGAGCTTTACTCTGTATCTAACCCGTGCTGTACCTGCCCTGGGAGTGTTTGATGGGACAGTGTAGAGGGAGCTTTACTCTGTATCTAACCCATGCTGTACCTGCCCTGGGAGTGTTTGATGGGACAGTGTAGAGGGAGCTTTACTCTGTATCTAACTCGTGCTGTACCTGCCCTGGGAGTGTTTGATGGGACAGTGTAGGGGGAGCTTTACTCTGTATCTAACTCGTGCTGTACCTGCCCTGGGAGTGTTTGATGGGGCAGTGTAGAGGGAGCTTTACTCTGTATCTAACCCGTGCTGTACCTGTCCTGGGAGTGTTTGATGGGACAGTGTAGAGGGAGCTTTACTCTGTATCTAGCCCGTGCTGTACCTGCCCTGGGAGTGCTGGATGGGACAGTGTAGAGGGAGCTTTACTCTGTATCTAACTCGTGCTGTACCTGCCCTGGGAGTGTTTGATGGGACAGTGTAGAGGGAGCTTTACTCTGTATCTAACCCGTGCTGTACCTGCCCTGGGAGTGTTTGATGGGACAGTGTAGAGGGAGCTTTACTCTGTATCTAACCCGTGCTGTACCTGCCCTGGGAGTGTTTGATGGGACAGTGTAGAGGGAGCTTTACTCTGTATCTAACCCGTGCTGTACCTGCCCCGGGAGTGTTTGATGGGACAGTGTAGAGGGAGCTTTACTCTGTATCTAACCCGTGCTGTACCTGCCCTGGGAGTGTTTGATGGGACAGTGTAGAGGGAGCTTTACTCTGTATCTAACCCATGCTGTACCTGCCCTGGGAGTGTTTGATGGGACAGTGTAGAGGGAGCTTTACTCTGTATCTAACCCGTGCTGTCCCTGCCCTGGGAGTGTTTGATGGGACAGTGTAGAGGGAGCTTTACTCTGTATCGAACCCGGCTGTACCTGCCCTGGGAGTGTTTGATGGGACAGTGTAGCGGGAGCTTTACTCTGTATCTAACCCCGTGCTGTACCTGCCCTGGGAGTGTTTGATGGGACAGTGTAGAGGGAGCTTTACTCTGTATCTAACTCGTGCTGTACCTGCCCTGGGAGTGTTTGATGGGACAGTGTAGAGGGAGCTTTACTCTGTATCTAGCCCGTGCTGTACCTGCCCTGGGAGTGCTGGATGGGACAGTGTAGAGGGAGCTTTACTCTGTATCTAACTCGTGCTGTACCTGCCCTGGGAGTGTTTGATGGGACAGTGTAGAGGGAGCTTTACTCTGTATCTAACCCGTGCTGTACCTGCCCTGGGAGTGTTTGATGGGACAGTGTAGAGGGAGCTTTACTCTGTATCTAACCCGTGCTGTACCTGCCCTGGGAGTGTTTGATGGGACAGTGTAGAGGGAGCTTTACTCTGTATCTAACCCGTGCTGTACCTGCCCTGGGAGTGTTTGATGGGACAGTGTAGAGGGAGCTTTACTCTGTATCTAACCCGTGCTGTCCCTGTCGTGGGAGTGTTTGATGGGACAGTGTAGAGGGAGCTTTACTCTGTATCGAACCCGGCTGTACCTGCCCTGGGAGTGTTTGATGGGACAGTGTAGCGGGAGCTTTACTCTGTATCTAACCCGGCTGTACCTGCCCTGGGAGTGTTTGATGGGACAGTGTAGCGGGAGCTTTACTCTGTATCTAACCCCGTGCTGTACCTGCCCTGGGAGTGTTTGATGGGACAGTGTAGAGGGAGCTTTACTCTGTATCTAACTCGTGCTGTACCTGCCCTGGGAGTGTTTGATGGGACAGTGTAGAGGGAGCTTTACTCTGTATCTAGCCCGTGCTGTACCTGCCCTGGGAGTGCTGGATGGGACAGTGTAGAGGGAGCTTTACTCTGTATCTAACTCGTGCTGTACCTGCCCTGGGAGTGTTTGATGGGACAGTGTAGAGGGAGCTTTACTCTGTATCTAACCCGTGCTGTACCTGCCCTGGGAGTGTTTGATGGGACAGTGTAGAGGGAGCTTTACTCTGTATCTAACCCGTGCTGTACCTGCCCTGGGAGTGTTTGATGGGACAGTGTAGAGGGAGCTTTACTCTGTATCTAACCCGTGCTGTACCTGCCCTGGGAGTGTTTGATGGGACAGTGTAGAGGGAGCTTTACTCTGTATCTAACCCGTGCTGTCCCTGTCGTGGGAGTGTTTGATGGGACAGTGTAGAGGGAGCTTTACTCTGTATCTAACCCGTGCTGTACCTGCCCTGGGAGTGTTTGATGGGACAGTGTAGGGGGAGCTTTACTCTGTATCTAACCCGTGCTGTACCTGCCCTGGGAGTGTTTGATGGGACAGTGTAGAGGGAGCTTTACTCTGTATCTAACCCGTGCTGTACCTGCCCTGGGAGTGTTTGATGGGACAGTGTAGAGGGAGCTTTACTCTGTATCTAACCCGTGCTGTACCTGCCCTGGGAGTGTTTGATGGGACAGTGTAGAGGGAGCTTTACTCTGTATCTAGCCTGTGCTGTACCTGCCCTGGGAGTGTTTGATGGGACAGTGTAGAGGGAGCTTTACTCTGTATCTAACCCGTGCTGTACCTGCCCTGGGAGTGTTTGATGGGACAGTGTAGGGGGAGCTTTACTCTGTATCTAACCCGTGCTGTACCTGCCCTGGGAGTGTTTGATGGGACAGTGTAGAGGGAGCTTTACTCTGTATCTAACCCGGCTGTACCTGCCCTGGGAGTGTTTGATGGGACAGTGTAGCGGGAGCTTTACTCTGTATCTAACCCCGTGCTGTACCTGCCCTGGGAGTGTTTGATGGGACAGTGTAGAGGGAGCTTTACTCTGTATCTAACTCGTGCTGTACCTGCCCTGGGAGTGTTTGATGGGACAGTGTAGAGGGAGCTTTACTCTGTATCTAGCCCGTGCTGTACCTGCCCTGGGAGTGCTGGATGGGACAGTGTAGAGGGAGCTTTACTCTGTATCTAACTCGTGCTGTACCTGCCCTGGGAGTGTTTGATGGGACAGTGTAGAGGGAGCTTTACTCTGTATCTAACCCGTGCTGTACCTGCCCTGGGAGTGTTTGATGGGACAGTGTAGAGGGAGCTTTACTCTGTATCTAACCCGTGCTGTACCTGCCCTGGGAGTGTTTGATGGGACAGTGTAGAGGGAGCTTTACTCTGTATCTAACCCGTGCTGTACCTGCCCTGGGAGTGTTTGATGGGACAGTGTAGAGGGAGCTTTACTCTGTATCTAACCCGTGCTGTCCCTGTCGTGGGAGTGTTTGATGGGACAGTGTAGAGGGAGCTTTACTCTGTATCGAACCCGGCTGTACCTGCCCTGGGAGTGTTTGATGGGACAGTGTAGCGGGAGCTTTACTCTGTATCTAACCCGGCTGTACCTGCCCTGGGAGTGTTTGATGGGACAGTGTAGCGGGAGCTTTACTCTGTATCTAACCCCGTGCTGTACCTGCCCTGGGAGTGTTTGATGGGACAGTGTAGAGGGAGCTTTACTCTGTATCTAACTCGTGCTGTACCTGCCCTGGGAGTGTTTGATGGGACAGTGTAGAGGGAGCTTTACTCTGTATCTAGCCCGTGCTGTACCTGCCCTGGGAGTGCTGGATGGGACAGTGTAGAGGGAGCTTTACTCTGTATCTAACTCGTGCTGTACCTGCCCTGGGAGTGTTTGATGGGACAGTGTAGAGGGAGCTTTACTCTGTATCTAACCCGTGCTGTACCTGCCCTGGGAGTGTTTGATGGGACAGTGTAGAGGGAGCTTTACTCTGTATCTAACCCGTGCTGTACCTGCCCTGGGAGTGTTTGATGGGACAGTGTAGAGGGAGCTTTACTCTGTATCTAACCCGTGCTGTACCTGCCCTGGGAGTGTTTGATGGGACAGTGTAGAGGGAGCTTTACTCTGTATCTAACCCGTGCTGTCCCTGTCGTGGGAGTGTTTGATGGGACAGTGTAGAGGGAGCTTTACTCTGTATCTAACCCGTGCTGTACCTGCCCTGGGAGTGTTTGATGGGACAGTGTAGGGGGAGCTTTACTCTGTATCTAACCCGTGCTGTACCTGCCCTGGGAGTGTTTGATGGGACAGTGTAGAGGGAGCTTTACTCTGTATCTAACCCGTGCTGTACCTGCCCTGGGAGTGTTTGATGGGACAGTGTAGAGGGAGCTTTACTCTGTATCTAACCCGTGCTGTACCTGCCCTGGGAGTGTTTGATGGGACAGTGTAGAGGGAGCTTTACTCTGTATCTAGCCTGTGCTGTACCTGCCCTGGGAGTGTTTGATGGGACAGTGTAGAGGGAGCTTTACTCTGTATCTAACCCGTGCTGTACCTGCCCTGGGAGTGTTTGATGGGACAGTGTAGGGGGAGCTTTACTCTGTATCTAACCCGTGCTGTACCTGCCCTGGGAGTGTTTGATGGGACAGTGTAGAGGGAGCTTTACTCTGTATCTAACCCGTGCTGTACCTGCCCTGGGAGTGTTTGATGGGACAGTGTGGAGGGAGCTTTACTCTGTATCTAACCCGTGCTGTACCTGCCCTGGGAGTGTTTGATGGGACAGTGTAGAGGGAGATTTACTCTGTATCTAACCCCGTGCTGTACCTGCCCTGGGAGTGTTTGATGGGACAGTGTAGAGGGAGCTTTACTCTGTATCTAACCCTGTGCTGTACCTGCCCTGGGAGTGTTTGATGGGACAGTGTAGGGGGAGCTTCACTCTGTATCTAACCCCGTGCTGTACCTGCCCTGGGAGTGTTTGATGGGACAGTGTAGGGGGAGCTTCACTCTGTATCTAACCCCGTGCTGTACCTGCCCTGGGAGTGTTTGATGGGACAGTGTAGAGGGAGCTTTACTCTGTATCTAACCCTGTGCTGTACCTGCCCTGGGAGTGTTTGATGGGACAGTGTAGGGGGAGCTTCACTCTGTATCTAACCCCGTGCTGTACCTGCCCTGGGAGTGTTTGATGGGACAGTGTAGAGGGAGCTTTACTCTGTATCTAGCCTGTGCTGTACCTGCCCTGGGAGTGTTTGATGGGACAGTGTAGAGGGAGCTTTACTCTGTATCTAGCCTGTGCTGTACCTGCCCTGGGAGTGTTTGATGGGACAGTGTAGAGGGAGCTTTACTCTGTATCTAACCCGTGCTGTACCTGCCCTGGGAGTGTTTGATGGGAGAGTGTAGAGGGAGCTTTACTCTGTATCTAGCCTGTGCTGTACCTGCCCTGGGGGTGTTTGATGGGACAGTGTAGAGGGAGCTTTACTCTGTATCTAACCCGTGCTGTACCTGCCCTGGGAGTGTTTGATGGGAGAGTGTAGAGGGAGCTTTACTCTGTATCTAACCCGTGCTGTCCCTGCCCTGGGAGTGTTTGATGGGACAGTGTAGGGGGAGCTTCACTCTGTATCTAACCCCGTGCTGTACCTGCCCTGGGAGTGTTTGATGGGACAGTGTAGAGGGAGCTTTACTCTGTATCTAACCCTGTGCTGTACCTGCCCTGGGAGTGTTTGATGGGACAGTGTAGGGGGAGCTTCACTCTGTATCTAACCCCGTGCTGTACCTGCCCTGGGAGTGTTTGATGGGACAGTGTAGGGGGAGCTTCACTCTGTATCTAACCCCGTGCTGTACCTGCCCTGGGAGTGTTTGATGGGACAGTGTAGAGGGAGCTTTACTCTGTATCTAACCCTGTGCTGTACCTGCCCTGGGAGTGTTTGATGGGACAGTGTAGGGGGAGCTTCACTCTGTATCTACCCCGTGCTGTACCTGCCTTGGGAGTGTTTGATGGGACAGTGTAGAGGGAGCTTTACTCTGTATCTAGCCTGTGCTGTACCTGCCCTGGGAGTGTTTGATGGGACAGTGTAGAGGGAGCTTTACTCTGTATCTAACCCGTGCTGTACCTGCCCTGGGAGTGTTTGATGGGAGAGTGTAGAGGGAGCTTTACTCTGTATCTAGCCTGTGCTGTACCTGCCCTGGGAGTGTTTGATGGGACAGTGTAGAGGGAGCTTTACTCTGTATCTAACCCGTGCTGTACCTGCCCTGGGAGTGTTTGATGGGAGAGTGTAGAGGGAGCTTTACTCTGTATCTAGCCTGTGCTGTACCTGCCCTGGGGGTGTTTGATGGGACAGTGTAGAGGGAGCTTTACTCTGTATCTAACCCGTGCTGTACCTGCCCTGGGAGTGTTTGATGGGAGAGTGTAGAGGGAGCTTTACTCTGTATCTAACCCGTGCTGTACCTGCCCTGGGAGTGTTTGATGGGGCAGTGTAGAGGGAGCTTTACTCTGTATCTAGCCTGTGCTGTCCCTGCCCTGGGAGTGTTTGATGGGGCAGTGTAGAGGGAGCTTTACTCTGTATCTAACCCGTGCTGTCCCTGCCCTGGGAGTGTTTGATGGGACAGTGTAGAGGGAGCTTTACTCTGTATCTAACCCGTGCTGTACCTGCCCTGGGAGTGTTTGATGGGACAGTGTAGAGGGAGCTTTACTCTGTATCTAACCCTGTGCTGTACCTGCCCTGGGAGTGTTTGATGGGACAGTGTAGAGGGAGCTTTACTCTGTATCTAGCCTGTGCTGTACCTGCCCTGGGAGTGTTTGATGGGACAGTGTAGAGGGAGCTTTACTCTGTATCTAACCCGTGCTGTACCTGCCCTGGGAGTGTTTGATGGGAGAGTGTAGAGGGAGCTTTACTCTGTATCTAACCCGTGCTGTACCTGCCCTGGGAGTGTTTGATGGGGCAGTGTAGAGGGAGCTTTACTCTGTATCTAGCCTGTGCTGTCCCTGCCCTGGGAGTGTTTGATGGGGCAGTGTAGAGGGAGCTTTACTCTGTATCTAACCCGTGCTGTCCCTGCCCTGGGAGTGTTTGATGGGACAGTGTAGAGGGAGCTTTACTCTGTATCTAACCCGTGCTGTACCTGCCCTGGGAGTGTTTGATGGGACAGTGTAGAGGGAGCTTTACTCTGTATCTAGCCTGTGCTGTCCCTGCCCTGGGAGTGTTTGATGGGACAGTGTAGAGGGAGCTTTACTCTGTATCTAACCCCGTGCTGTCCCTGCCCTGGGAGTGTTTGATGGGACAGTGTAGAGGGAGCTTTACTCTGTATCTAACCCCGTGCTGTCCCTGCCCTGGGAATGGTTGATGGGACAGTGTAGAGGGAGCTTTACTCTGTATCTAACCTGTGCTGTACCTGCCCTGGGAGTGTTTGATGGGACAGTGTGGAGGGAGCTTTACTCTGTATCTAGCCCGTGCTGTCCCTGCCCTGGGAGTGTTTGATGGGACAGTGTAGAGGGAGCTTTACTCTGTATCTAACCCCGTGCTGTACCTGCCCTGGGAGTGTTTGATGGGACAGTGTAGAGGGAGCTTTACTCTGTATCTAACCCGTGCTGTACCTGCCCTGGGAGTGTTTGATGGGACAGTGTAGAGGGAGCTTTACTCTGTATCTAACCCGTGTTGTACCTGCCCTGGGAGTGTTTGATGGGACAGTGTAGAGGGAGCTTTACTCTGTATCTAACCCGTGCTGTACCTGCCCTGGGAGTGTTTGATGGGACAGTGTAGAGGGAGCTTTACTCTGTATCTAACCCTTGCTGTACCTGCCCTGGGAGTGTTTGATGGGACAGTGTAGAGGGAGCTTTACTCTGTATCTAGCCTGTGCTGTACCTGCCCTGGGAGTGTTTGATGGGACAGTGTAGAGGGAGCTTTACTCTGTATCTAACCCGTGCTGTACCTGCCCTGGGAGTGTTTGATGGGAGAGTGTAGAGGGAGCTTTACTCTGTATCTAACCCGTGCTGTACCTGCCCTGGGAGTGTTTGATGGGGCAGTGTAGAGGGAGCTTTACTCTGTATCTAGCCTGTGCTGTCCCTGCCCTGGGAGTGTTTGATGGGACAGTGTAGAGGGAGCTTTACTCTGTATCTAACCCGTGCTGTACCTGCCCTGGGAGTGTTTGATGGGACAGTGTAGAGGGAGCTTTACTCTGTATCTAGCCTGTGCTGTCCCTGCCCTGGGAGTGTTTGATGGGACAGTGTAGAGGGAGCTTTACTCTGTATCTAACCCCGTGCTGTCCCTGCCCTGGGAGTGTTTGATGGGACAGTGTAGAGGGAGCTTTACTCTGTATCTAACCCCGTGCTGTCCCTGCCCTGGGAATGGTTGATGGGACAGTGTAGAGGGAGCTTTACTCTGTATCTAACCTGTGCTGTACCTGCCCTGGGAGTGTTTGATGGGACAGTGTGGAGGGAGCTTTACTCTGTATCTAGCCCGTGCTGTCCCTGCCCTGGGAGTGTTTGATGGGACAGTGTAGAGGGAGCTTTACTCTGTATCTAACCCCGTGCTGTACCTGCCCTGGGAGTGTTTGATGGGACAGTGTAGAGGGAGCTTTACTCTGTATCTAACCCGTGCTGTACCTGCCCTGGGAGTGTTTGATGGGACAGTGTAGAGGGAGCTTTACTCTGTATCTAACCCGTGCTGTACCTGCCCTGGGAGTGTTTGATGGGACAGTGTAGAGGGAGCTTTACTCTGTATCTAACCCGTGCTGTACCTGCCCTGGGAGTGTTTGATGGGACAGTGTAGAGGGAGCTTTACTCTGTATCTAACCTGTGCTGTACCTGCCCTGGGAGTGTTTGATGGGACAGTGTAGAGGGAGCTATACTCTGTATCCAACCCATGCTGTACCTGCCCTGGATGTGTTTGATGGGACAGTGTAGAGGAAGCTTTACTCTGTATCTAACCCGTGCTTTGCCTCCCCTAGGAGTGTTTGATGGGACAGTGTAGAGGGAGCTTACTCTGTATCTAACCCATGCTGTACCTGCCCTGGGAGTGTTTGATGGGACAGTGTAGAGGGAGCTTTACTCTGTATCTAACCCCGTGCTGTACCTGCCCTGGGAGTGTTTGATGGGGACAGTGTAGAGGGAGCTTTACTCTGTATCTAACCCCATGCTATAACTGCCCTGGGAGTGTTTGATGGGGACAGTGTAGGGGGAGCTTTACTCTGTATCTAACCCCGTGCTGTAACTGCCCTGGGTGTGTTTGATGGGGACAGTGTAGAGGGGGCTTTACTCTGTATCTAACCCCGTGCTGTAACTGCCCTGGGAGTGTTTGATGGGGACAGTGTAGGGGGAGCTTTACTCTGTATCTAACCCGTGCTGTACCTGCCCTGGGAGTGTTTGATGGGATAGTGTAGAGGGAGCTTTACTCTGTATCTAACCCATGCTGTACCTGTCCTGGGAGTGTTTGATGGGACAGTGTAGAGGGAGCTTTACTCTGTATCTAACCCATGCTGTACCTGTCCTGGGAGTGTTTGATGGGACAGTGTAGAGGGAGCTTTACTCTGTATCTAACCCATGCTGTACCTGCCCTGGGAGTGTTTGATGGGGCAGTGTAGAGGGAGCTTTACTCTGTATCTAACCCGTGCTGTACCTGCCCTGGGAGCGTTTGATGGGACAGTGTAGAGGGAGCTTTACTCTGTATCTAACCCGTGCTGTACCTGCCCTGGGAGTGTTTGATGGGACAGTGTAGCGGGAGCTTTACTCTGTATCCAACCCGTGCTGTACCTGCCCTGGGAGTGTTTGATGGGACAGTGTAGAGGGAGCTTTACTCTGTATCTAACCCATATTGTACCTGCCCTGGGAGAGTTTGATGCGACAGTGTAGCGGGAGATTTACTCTGTATCTAACCCGTGCTGTACCTGCCCTGGGAGTGTTTGATTGGACAGTGTAGAGGGAGCTTTACTCTGTATCTAACCCGTGCTGTACCTGCCCTGGGAGTGTTTGATGGGACAGTGTAGAGGGAGCTTTCATCTGTATCTAACCCGTGCTATACCTGCCCTGGGAGTGTTTGATGGGGACAGTGTAGAGGGAGCTTTACTCTGTATCCAACCCGTGCTGTACCTGCCCTGGGAGTGTTTGATGGGACAGTGTAGAGGGAGCTTTACTCTGTATCTAACCCATATTGTACCTGCCCTGGGAGAGTTTGATGCGACAGTGTAGCGGGAGATTTACTCTGTATCTAACCCGTGCTGTACCTGCCCTGGGAGTGTTTGATTGGACAGTGTAGAGGGAGCTTTACTCTGTATCTAACCCGTGCTGTACCTGCCCTGGGAGTGTTTGATGGGACAGTGTAGAGGGAGCTTTCATCTGTATCTAACCCGTGCTATACCTGCCCTGGGAGTGTTTGATGGGGACAGTGTAGAGGGAGCTTTACTCTGTATCGAACCCGTGCTATACCTGCCCTGGGAGTGTTTGATGGGACAGTGTAGAGGGAGCTTCAGTCTGTATCTAACCCGTGCTGTACCTGTCCTGGGAGTGTTTGATGGGACAGTGTAGCGGGAGCTTTACTCTGTATCTAACCCGTGCTGTACCTGTCCTGGGAGTGTTTGATGGGGCAGTGTAGAGGGAGCTTTACTCTGTATCTAACCCGTGCTGTAACTGCCCAGGGAGTGTTTGATGCTGGGTTGCTGAAACCGCTCCATTACATTGCCACCATGAAGTCCGTGCTCTCTGCTGCCTTATGCACGTTTACTGCATGCTCAACAGCTGAAGAGTAATCGCAAATCCGACATGAACAATCCTCATGGTCTGTGTTCGATGGTAAAGGTGTCGCTCTCGGTTCGCCAGCGCTCCAGGATTGTCTTGGAATCTCTTTCCGAATTTAAGATTAATCTCCCGGATGCTCCTGAACAATCACCGGGACATTTCCTTCCCATGTCTCACATCCGCAGGACTCACACCAAACAGCGGGACCCAGATGCACCCAGGATGCAATGGGGTCTGGCGCACACGCCCTCCAGTAAAGCCATGCGTTGGATGGAGTGATTTCTGGGCTGCAGAGGATTCTGGGTATTGTAGCCACCATTATTGACCAATTGCCATATCGGGCAACCAATGGCAGCTGCATTAGTAAAAGGGTATCAGAAAAGGTGACCATGAATCTATCGGAGTGTTGTAAAAACCCAACGGGTTCACTAATGTCCTTGAGAGAAGGAAACCTGCTGTCCTTACCCGGTCTGGCCTACATGTAACTCTATAGCATTACATCGAGTGTACAGCCCAGAAACAGGCCTTTCAGCCCAACTGGTCCGTGCCAGTGTTTCTGCTCCACACGAGCCTCCTCCCACCCTCTTCATCTCACCCCATCAGCATCTCCTTCTGTTCTTTTCTCCCTCATGTGTTTATCCAGCCTCCCTTTAAATGTATCTCTGCTATTTGCCTCAACCACTCCCTGTGGTAGCGAGTTCCACGTTCTCACCACTCTCTGGGTGGGCCCCAGTCCCACACCAATGAGGATGACTCTGAAATAGCCCAGCAAGCCACTCTTGTATTGGGGCCACTGGGATTGCCAGCGATTCCCTCCTCCTGTAAAATAAACATTAAATGCAGAACGTTGAGGCTGCGCTGAGTAGCTGAGGGTTTCCAGCGCTCAGAGGAGTCATTCCCGGTGGATGGGGCAGCCTGGAGCTCCTGGTCTTTTATTTGGAATGTGACTCTCGTTGCGTTGCCTGAGCTCGGCAGTGATGAATGGACTGGGACTTCCGGAGGGACTGGGACTGGAGGAGAGGGGGACTGGGACTGGAGGAGAGGGGGACTGGGACTGGGGGACAGAGGGACTGGAACTGGGGGACGGAGGAACTGGGGGACGGAGGGACTGGGGGACGGAGGGTCTGTCAGAGGGGGGGTGGGTGACGATTTGCAATGAAGGCAGCTGAGGATGTCATTCACCAGCCGGTTTGAATCTTCAATCTGCCCATCACGGCAAAGCCAGCAACCACTTCCAAGGAGAGGCTGCTGTGTTTGATTATTAAATAATAATTCATAATGTATAAATAATATTTTTAAATAATTTAAAAGGCTAATTGAATGTTGGCCTTTATCTCGAGGGCTGCAATACAAAGGGGAGGAAGCGATGCTTCAGCTGTACAGAGCTCTGGTCAGACCCCACCAGGAGTGACTGGGTTCTGGGCACCGCCCCTCAGGAAGGATATATTGGCCTCAGAGGGGGAGCAGCGCAGATTCACCAAAACAATACCGGGGCTGAAAGGGTTAAATTGTAAGGACTGAAAGGATTCGCAAATTTCATGTCTCCCCTGAAGATTTACTTCTGGCTTATTGGAGAAACCCTGGCTGGACTGAGTTTCAAATCCAGGGCTTGCCGGTGGATAGGCAATGGCAAACATTCAAAGATCGCATGGATGAGCTACAGAATTTGTTCATCCCAGTTTGGCATAAAAATAAAACAAAAAGGGTGACTCAACCATGGCTAACAAGGGAAATTAGGGATAGCATAAGATCCAAGGAGAGGACATATAAATTGGCCAGAAAAAGCAATAATCCTGAGGATTGGGAGCAGTTTAGGAGTCAACAAAGGAGGACAAAGGGATTAATTAAGAAAGGGAAAATAGAATATGAGAGTAAGCTTGCAGGGAACATAAAAACTGACTGTAAAAGCTTTTATAGATATGTGAAGAGAAAAAGATTAGTGAAGTCAAGCGTAGGTCCCTTACAGTCAGAATCAGGGGAATTTATAATGGGAAACAAGGAAATGGCAGACCAACTAAATACATACTTTGGTTCTGTCTTCACAAAGGAGGACACAAATAACCTCCCAGAGATGCCGGGGAACATGGGGTCTGATGAAAGAGAGGAACTGAAAGAAATCAGTATTTGTAGGAAAATGGTGTTAGGAAAATTGATGGGACTGAAGGCCGATAAATCCCCAGGGCCTGATAATCTACATCCCAGGGTACTTAAGGAAGTGGCCCTGGAAATAGTAGATGCATTGCTGGTCATCTTCCAGAACTCGATAGGCTCTGGAACGGTACCCATGGATTGGAGGGTAGCTAATGTTACCCCACTATTCAAAAAAGGTGGTAGAGAAAAAGCGGGGAATTATAGACCGGTAAGCCTGACATCGGTAGTGGGGAAAATGCTAGAGTCTATTATAAAAGATGTAATAGCAGAGACCTTGGAAAGCAGTGACAGGATCGGACAAAGTCAACATGGATTTACAAAAGGTAAATCATGCTTGACTAATCTACTGGAATTTTTTGAGGATGTAACTGGTAAAATAGATAAGGGAGAACCAGTGGATGTGGTGTATTTGGACTTTCAGAAGGCTTTCGATAACGTCCCACACAAGAGATTAGCGTGCAAAATTAAGGCACATGGGATTGGGGGCAAGGTATTGACTTGGATAGAGAAGTGTTGGCAGACAGAAAGCAAAGAGTTGGAATAAACGGGTCGTTTTCCGAGTGACAGGCAGTGACGGGGTACCGCAAGGATCGGTCCTAGGACCCCAGCTGTTCACTATATATATTAATGATCTGGACGAGGGAATTGGATGTAATATCTCCAAATTTGCAGATGACACAAAGCTGGGCGGGAGGGTAAGCTGCGAGGAGGATGTCGGGAAACTCCAGTACGATTTGGACAGGTTAGGTGATTGGGCAGAAACATGGCAAATGCACTATAATGTGGATAAATGTGAGGTTATCCACTTTGGTGGCAAAAACAGGAAGGCAGATTATTATTTGAATGGCAATAGATTGGGAGAAGGGGAAGTGCAAAGAGACCTGGGTGTCCTTGTGCACCAGTCGCTGAAGGTAAGCATGCAGGTGCAGCAGGCGGTTAAGAAGGCAAATGGTATGTTGGCCTTCGTAGCAAGAGGGTTCGAGTACAGGAACAAGGATGTCTTGCTACAGTTGTACAGGGCCTTGGTGAGACCGCACCTTGAGTATTGTGTGCAGTTTTGGTCACCTTACCTGAGGAAGGACGTTCTTGCCATGGAGGGAGTGCAGCGAAGATTCACCAGGCTGATACCTGGGATGGCAGGAATGACGTATGAGGAGAGATTGTGTCGATTGGGCTTATACTCACTGGAGTTTAGAAGATTGAGAGGGGATCTCATCGAAACCTATAAAATTCTGTCAGGTCTGGACAGACTAGATGCAGGAAGGACGTTTCTGATGGCCGGGGAGTCCAGAACCAGGGGTCATAGTCTAAGGATAAGGGGTAAGCCATTTAGGACTGAAATGAGGAGGAATTTCTTCACCCAGAGAGTGGTGAACCTGTGGAATTCTCTGCCACAGAGGGCGGTGGAGGCTAGTTCATTAAATATATTCAAGAAAGAGTTGGATATATTTCTTGAGGCTAAAGGGATCAAGGGATATGGGGAGAAGGCAGGGACAGGGTACTGAATATGGATGATCAGCCATGATCACATTGAATGGCGGAGCAGGCTCGAAGGGCCGAATGGCCTACTCCTGCTCCTATCTTCTATGTTTCTATGTTTCCAGGGCCCAACGAGATGGCTGCGGTCAACCTCATGGCCAAGGCCTGCAAAGTTCAGGTTTGGACTGACAAAGAAGGAATGTTCCAGAAATTAGAAGGCAGGCAGGCCTTCTGCATTTATGTATGAGAAGCAAACAGTGGCATTCGGGCCTCTGATTAAAACCCATCAAGGCCGTTTGCACAGATAATCAACGGGTAATAGCTGCATTCAGACCTTCGTTAGTTGACTTCAACGCTGTTTGGAAACGATCAACGGGGCATTAAAACTGGAATGGCCCCATCACAAGACCAGTTACACAAAGGAAAACACTTATGGGACGTTTAAAGACCGATTAACCTGCCATCCAGGTCGATGGGCCCAGATCGGTTTCCTTTGTATCATCTTCAACACGTTCAGGTCAGGCAAAGAAACAAGCTGAACTGACAGGTGATAAGGGCTCCCAGAAAGGGGTATAAGTAGTCCCTCGGGAAGCCATCTCTCGCTCTCTCTCGCCTGGACTCCGGTGCCCTGCCTTACCATCAAGGAGATAGACGACGAAGCGCCCGTCCAGGGAAGCAGGATACCAGCAGTTACATTTTAAATCACTGGGGTATCTCTGCTCTGGGCGGTGAAAACCCTAAAGACATCGGCAGGCAACGGGGCACGGAGCAGGCGTTCTAACATCCAAGACTGGTGAGCATAAACGTTCTGGCCCATCGTAAGACAACTTAGATAGGTGTAAAGTGTGGGAGTTAAGGGGATTGCTAAAATTGTCATTTTAGTCATTTTCCCTCGATGTGTCCGTTTCTCCTCCCCCGCTAAGTGTAATTGTGTTACATACATAGTGATTTCCTCTGTATAGTGTTTATTTTTCTCTATTTTAATAAACATTGGTTTTCTTTGCACCAAACCACTTTGTTTGTATCGCTGCTCGTAATAAGTCCGGTGGTCAGAACCAGAGGGGAAGCGATTCAAACCGCACGGGGCTGGAGCAGCTCAGATACGCCTGACTGGCCAGACACAAACCCCAAACCAAAACCCCCGACAGACAGGTTGCACAGACTTGGCTTGTATTCCCCTCGAGTGTAGAAGATTAAGGGGTGATCTGATCGAGGTGTTTAAAATGATAAAAATATTCAATAGGGTCGAGAGAGAGACTGTTCCCTCTGGTGGGCGGAGTCCAGACAAGGGGACATAACCTTACAATTAGAGCCAGGCCGTTCAGCCCCTTGAGCCTGTCAGTTAGATTATCAATGATCTGTATTTCAAATCTATTTACCTACGTTGGTGTGGGTCTGGAGTCACCTATAGGCCCAGACCAGGTAAGGACGGCAGGCTTCCTTCCCTAAAGGATGTCAGTGAACCCGTTGGGTTTTTACGATAATCCGACAGTTTCACCGTCACTTTTACTGAGACCGGATTTTAATTTCTAGATTTTTTTATTTATTACTGATTTCAAACATCTCAAGCTGCCAGGGTGGGATTGGAGCTCACCATTACCCGTCCAGTAACACTTCACCAACGTAACCCCTAAACCCAGCACGTTACTTCGCAGCTGCGGCTAACCTCAAGAAAGCACAAGTGACGCATTAGGTTGGTGTGGTTGCATCTGTTTATTGATAAAACTAACTGGTTGCCTCACAAATGCTGGGACATGCTTTTCCTCTTAAAAAACTTCCATTGGACTTTAATAGTTAACATCCAGTCGTTCACCAGTGAGCTTTGACAAGCAGATGTACAGAAATGCCCTTTCGGGGCGGGGTGGACTTTTCGGGTTGTTGGTTTGGTGCTGGTGGTGTCGGGGCGTCCGATTCATTTACCCTGAACTTTCTGAGCCTTCTGGGCAGACTTGGTGACCTTGCCAGCACTGGTGGCTTTCTTCTCCACGTTCTTAATTACGCCCACGGCAACCGTCTGCCTCATGTCACGAACGGCGAATCGCCCTGGAAGACCAGACGAGGGAAGTCAGATTAGCATTGAATGATGATGGGGGGGGGCGGTGGGGGGCGCCAGAGCAATGGATGCGGTAACGTCAGCCGCGGCTCAGTGGGGAGCAGGCTCGCCTGAGTCAGAAGGTTGTGGGTTGAAGCGCTCACTCCAAGAAACTTGAGCACATAATCCAGACTGACACTCCAATGCAGTACTGAGGGAGCACCGCACTGTCGGAGGGGCAGTACTGAGGGAGCGCCGCACTGTCGGAGGGGCAGTACTGAGGGAGCACCACACTGTCAGAGGGGCAGTACTGAGGGAGCACCGCACTGTCGGAGGGGCAGTACTGAGGGAGCGCCGCACTGTCGGAGGGGCAGTACTGAGGGAGCGCCGCACTGTCGGAGGGGCAGTACTGAGGGAGCGCCGCACTGTCGGAGGGGCAGTACTGAGGGAGCACCGCACTGTCGGAGGGGCAGTACTGAGGGAGCGCCGCACTGTCAGAGGGGCAGTACTGAGGGAGCACTGCACTGTCGGAGGGGTGGTACTGAGGGAGCGCCACTGTCGGAGGGGCAGTACTGAGGGAGCGCCACTGTCGGAGGGGCAGTACTGAGGGAGTGCCGCACAATCAGAGGTGGCATCTTTCGGATGAGACATTAAACCGAGGCCCCATCTCCCTCAGGTGGATGTAAAAGATCCCAAAGTCAATTTTCGACGAAAGCAGGGGGAGTTCTCCCCGGTGTCCTGGGGCCAATGTTTATCCCTCAGCCACCATCACTAAAACAGGTTATCCGGTCAATATCACATTGCTGTTTGTGGGAGCTTGCTGTGCACAAATTGGCTGTCACGTTTCCTACATTACAGCTGTGAAGTACTTTGGGATGTCCTGAGGTCTCTATATCCGCACACGGGTACTCACCGAGAGGGGGATATTTGGAAAAGCTCTCCACACACATCGGTTTCCCAGGAGACATCTCCACAATCGCGGCATCACCAGACTTCAAGGTCTTGGGATTGTCCTCCAGCTTCTTGCCAGAACGCCGGTCGATCTTCTCCTTCAGCTCTGCGAACTTGCAGGCGATGTGGGCGGTGTGGCAGTCGATGACTGGGGAGTATCCGGCACTGATCTGACCAGGGTGGTTCAGGATAATCACCTGCAGACACAGGCACACGTACCGTTAACACTGCGGCTAAACTGTGTGCCGCTGGGAAATGCTCGCAACTAAATTACAACAAATTTACACACAGAAACAGGCCATTCGGCCCAACAGGCCCGTGCCGGTGTTTATGCTCCACACGAGCCTCCTCCCACCCTCTTCATCTCACCTCATCAGCATATCCTTCTATTCCTTTCTCCCTCGTGTGTTTATCCAGCTTCCCCTTAAATGTATCTCTGCTATTCACCTCAACCACTCCCTGTGGCAGCGAGTTCCACATTCTCACCACTCTCTGGGTAAAGAAGTTTCTCCTCAATTCCCTGTTGGATTTATTAGTGACTCTCTTATATTGATGGCCCCTTGTTCTGGTCTTCCCCACAAGTGGAAACATCTTCTCTACGTCTACCCTATCGAACCCCTTCATAATCTTGAAGACCTCTATCGGGTCATTACTCAATCTCTTTTCTAGAGAAGAGCCCCAGCCTGTTCAGTCTCTCCTGATAGTTATAACCTCTCCGTTATGGTATCATTCTTGTAAATATTTTTTACATTACTCCAGTGCCTCGATATCCTTTTGATAATATGGAGACCAGAACTGCACACAGTGCTCCGAGTGTGGTCTAACCAAGGTTCTATACAAGTTTAACATCACTTCTCTGCTTTTCAATTCAATCCCTGTAGAAATGATCCCTCGAGCTTGTTTTTTTTAATGTGTTGCCTTATTAGCCTGCATCACTACTTTTAGTGATTTGTGTATCTGTAACCCCCGATCTCTCTGTTCCTCTACCCCATTTAGATTCGTATTATCCAAGGAATTTGTGACCTCCTTATTCTTCCTAATAAAATACACCATCTCACACTTACTTTGAAATTCATTTGCCATTTTTACTCACCCATTCTACCGATACTCCTCATCCCCCTTTCCCACTGAGCCAACCAGTCCCAGAGTGTGAAAGGACAGTGTGTGACCCACTGTCCCGGAGTGTGAAAGGACAGTGTGTGACCCACTGTCCCAGAGTGTGAAAGGACAGTGTCTGACCCACTGTCCCAGAGTGTGAAAGGACAGTGTGTGACCCACTGTCCCGGAGTGTGAAAGGACAGTGTCTGACCCACTGTCCCAGAGTGTGAAAGGACAGTGTGTGACCCACTGTCCCGGAGTGTGAAAGGACAGTGTCTGACCCACTGTCCCAGAGTGTGAAAGGACAGTGTGTGACCCACTGTCCCGGAGTGTGAAAGGACAGTGTGTGACCCACTGTCCCGGAGTGTGAAAGGACAGTGTGTGACCCACTGTCCCGGAGTGTGAAAGGACAGTGTGTGACCCACTGTCCCAGAGTGTGAAAGGACAGTGTGTGACCCGCTGTCCCAGAGTGTGAAAGGACAGTGTGTGACCCACTGTCCCAGAGTGTGAAAGGACAGTGTGTGACCCACTGTCCCAGAGTGTGAAAGGACAGTGTCTGACCCACTGTCCCAGAGTGTGAAAGGACAGTGTGTGACCCACTGTCCCAGAGTGTGAACGGACAGTGTGTGGCCCACTGTCCCAGAGTGTGAAAGGACAGTGTGTGACCCACTGTCCCAGAGTGTGAAAGGACAGTGTGTGACCCACTGTCCCAGAGTGTGAAAGGACAGTGTGTGACCCACTGTCCCAGAGTGTGAATGGACAGTGTGTGACTCACTGTCCCAGAGTGTGAAAGGACAGTGTCTGTCCCACTGTCCCAGAGTGTGAAAGGACAGTGTGTGACCCACTGTCCCAGAGTGTGAAAGGACAGTGTGTGACCCACTGTCCCAGAGTGTGGAAGGACCGTGTGTGACCCACTGTCCCAGAGTGTGAATGGACAGTGTGTGACTCACTGTCCCAGAGTGTGAAAGGACAGTGTGTGACTCACTGTCCCAGAGTGTGAAAGGACAGTGTCTGTCCCACTGTCCCAGAGTGTGAAAGGACCAGTGTGTGAAAGGACAGTGTCTGACCCACTGTCCCAGAGTGTGAAAGGACAGTGTGTGACCCACTGTCCCAGAGTGTGAAAGGACAGTGTGTGACCCACTGTCCCAGAGTGTGAAAGGACCAGTGTGTGAAAGGACAGTGTCTGACCCACTGTCCCAGAGTGTGAAAGGACAGTGTGTGACCCACTGTCCCAGAGTGTGAAAGGACCAGTGTGTGAAAGGACAGTGTCTGACCCACTGTCCCAGAGTGTGAAAGGACAGTGTGTGACCCACTGTCCCAGAGTGTGAAAGGACAGTGTGTGACCCACTGTCCCAGAGTGTGAAAGGACAGTGTGTGACCCACTGTCCCAGAGTGTGAAAGGACCAGTGTGTGACCCACTGTCCCAGAGTGTGAAAGGACAGTGTCTCTCCCACTGTCTCAGAGGTAGTCCATTATTAGAATGAGTTTGTTCTCTCTGCTGTAGGGTTGACTATAAAGGTGAAAAGTCTGTGGTGTTTTTTGGGTGAAATGGGAGAGGTCCAAATCTCCCTGAACTCTCCCAAGGTTAATTGGTTCCTTTTCCTCCGGTCTCCATGGTCATGCTCCAAAACAGAACTCCCTGACCTCCGTTACCTGACCCTTGCTCCCTGGCCATGTCCCTAAAAACTTACCAACAGTGCTCCCTGACCCCTGATATCGGACCTCTGCTCCCTGATCTCTCCTCCCTGCCTCCTGCTCCCTGGCATTGCTCCAAAACTGGCCAACAGGGCTCCCTGACATCTGCTCCCTGACCCCTGCTACTGACCCCTGCTCCCTGACCCCTGGCATGCTCCAAAACTGGCCAACAGGGCTCCCTGACATCTGCTCCCTGACCCCTGCTACTGACCCCTGCTCCCTGACCCCTGGCATGCTCCAAAACTGGCCAACAGCGCTCCCTGCGAGTAATGTGAGATTGGCTCAGCGATGCCTCTGTGTCTCACTGTGCCCCCCACCTTCCGCCGCACGGCCCCCCACCTTCCCCGTGATGAATCTCTGTGCTCAGTGTGACCCACCTGGGCAGTGAAGGTGCAAGCTTCCATGGGCGGGTCGTTTTTGCTGTCTCCGCACACGTTGCCACGGCGAACATCTTTGACCGACACGTTCTTCACGTTGAAGCCCACGTTGTCGCCGGGCAGGGCCTCGGTCAGGGCCTCATGGTGCATCTCCACCGACTTCACCTCCGTCGTGATGTTGACTGGGGCAAAGGTCACCACCATGCCCGGTTTCAGCACGCCCGTCTCCACACGCCCAACAGGAACCGTGCCGATGCCTGCCGACAAACCACAAACACCCGCTACTGTCACCAATGTACGCAACGCCAATCGTACAACACACAAACTTTACAAGGGAAGGTTTAGAATTAGGGTTAGGGTTGGGGTTTGGGGGTTGGGGTTGAGATTGGGGTTGAGGTTGGGGCAGGGGGTAGAGCTCAGATTAGCGTTGGGGTTAGGATTTTCTCCTGCTCCTGGACTCCAGTTGTTGTACGTAACCCCTGGGGGAGCAGCCCTCCAGCACCATAACCCACAGCTGGCCATTCTTCAACGTGTGAGCCGCGGGATTGGGTGATGGCCGGCCATTCCACCATGAAGCCCATCACAGTCAAAGCTTCATCTTGTCCTCACCTGATGTTCAGGCCAATCTCAGTGGCTTAGACTATTGAAGGAACGTAAGGGAGGAACAAGAAAGGGCCATTCGGCCCATCCAATGTGCTGCTTCGCTGGCCCACAGCCACAGACATCACAGCATGGGTCCCACCTTTAAAGCTGCTGCAGTGTGTTACACAGTCCCATTATAACCCCAGGCCAAGCTATTGAGAAACCACATGGATCAATTTCTATTCTTATTTGGTTCACTTTCGGGTTGTGGGCGAGGCTGTCAAGCTGAGTTTTTTTTGCCCATCCCAGCAGCAACTGTTTTAGTGATGTTGGTTGAGGGATAAATATTGGCCGGGACACCGGGGTGAACTCCCCATCTCTTCTGAAATAGTGGCCGTGGGATCTTTTACATACACTTGAGGGGGCAGATGGGACCTCAGTTTAACACCTCGGGGGGGGAAAACTGGGTGGCTTTGCGCCACCCGTTAGCGCCCCAGGTCACAAAGCCCCTCATGCCCGGGCGCGGCGCTGCTAACGCCTCCTGCGGAATTCAGCAGGGGCGGTAGCTGGTAGCGCCCTGGAAAGCTGCGCCTCCGGCGATGATGTCGTCGCCGTGCGCAGCGGCCCTCGCATCCCTGCCGCAAGCTTCGGATGCGCCCACTGACCTATCGCCGGACGATATGTCCGACAGGGTCAGGGTGGTGTTTCTGCAGCCGCGACGGCGCAAATTAAAGGGCAGCTGTCAGGCGGCCATTTTCTTGGAGCCCGAATGCCAGCACCTGCCCCTTTTTCCTTCAGGGTGCCGGCCGCGATCTTTTGCCAGCACCCCGCTCCCCAGTGGTCGAGCAGGGCCCCGGTGTGCGCTGCGCAATGCCCCTCCCCTTTAATCAGGGGAGGGGTGCCTGCAGTACCGCGGCGCTACGTGCCGACGAGTATGGCGCTGTTGCACGTAGCGCCGCGATATTCAATGGGAGCGCCCCAGGAGGGAGGGGCCCCGGCAAACTTAGTGCCCCAAAGGGGGCGCGACTGAATTTCTCCCCGCTCATGTCTCATCCGAAATACAGACCCTCCGACAGTGCGGCGCTCCCTCAGTACTGCCCCTCCGACAGTGCGGCGCTCCCTCAGTACTGCCCCTCCGACAGTGCGGCGCTCCCTCAGTACTGCCCCTCCGACAGTGCGGCGCTCCCTCAGTACTGCCCCTCCGACAGTGCGGCGCTCCCTCAGTACTGCCCCTCCGACAGTGCGGCGCTCCCTCAGTACTGCCCCTCCGACAGTGCGGCGCTCCCTCAGTACTGACCCTCCGACAGTGCGGCGCTCCCTCAGTACTGCCCGTCCGACAGTGCAGCGCTCCCTCAGTACCGACCCTCCGACAGTGCGGCGCTCCCTCAGTACTGCCCCTCCGACAGTGCAGCACTCCCTCAGTACTGCCCCTCCGACAGTGCGGCGCTCCCTCAGTACTGCCCCTCCGACAGTGCGGCGCTCCCTCAGTACTGCCCCTCCGACAGTGCGGCGCTCCCTCAGTACTGCCCCTCCGACAGTGCGGCGCTCCCTCAGTACTGCCCCTCCGACAGTGCGGCGCTCCCTCAGTACTGACCCTCCGACAGTGCGGCGCTCCCTCAGTACTGCCCGTCCGACAGTGCAGCGCTCCCTCAGTACTGACCCTCCGACAGTGCGGCGCTCCCTCAGTACTGCCCCTCCGACAGTGCGGCATTCCCTCAGTACTGCCCCTCCGACAGTGCGGCGCTCCCTCAGTACTGCCCCTCCGACAGTGCGGCGCTCCCTCAGTACTGCCCCTCCGACAGTGCAGCGCTCCCTCAGTACTGCCCCTCCGACAGTGCGGCGCTCCCTCAGTACTGCCCCTCCGACAGTGCGGCGCTCCCTCAGTACTGCCCCTCCAACAGTGCAGCACTCCCTCAGTACTGCCCCTCCGACAGTGCAGCGCTCCCTCAGTACTGCCCCTCCGACAGTGCGGCGCTCCCTCAGTACTGACCCTCCAACAGTGCGGCACTCCCTCAGTACTGCCCCTCCGACAGTGCAGCACTCCCTCAGTACTGCCCCTCCGACAGTGCAGCGCTCCCTCAGTACTGCCCCTCCGACAGTGCGGCGCTCCCTCAGTACTGCCCCTCCGACAGTGCAGCGCTCCCTCAGTACTGCCCCTCCGACAGTGCGGCGCTCCCTCAGTACTGCCCCTCCGACAGTGCGGCGCTCCCTCAGTACTGCCCCTCTGACAGTGCGGCGCTCCCTCAGTACTGCCCCTCCGACAGTGCGGCGCTCCCTCAGTACTGCCCCTCCGACAGTGCGGCGCTCCCTCAGTACTGCACTGGAGTGTTAGTCTGGATTATTGTGCGCGAGTCTCTGGAGTGGGACTTGAACCCACAATCTTCTGACTCAGAGGCCGGGGTGCTGCCCACTGAGCCACGACTGACACCAAGAGTTAACCAGGTTGGTGTGGGCAACTACAGGGCACCCTAGCCAATATGGCATATGCCGCACTTCCGCCCAGGAATCAGCGCACACTGCACGCAATACTGGGTCCCAGTGGTATTCCTAGCTCTTGGTGTGTGTGCTATGAGAACCCAAAGAATCATCCCAACAGCCACTGATATCGGCGGGATTTCTCGGCGGGATTTCCTGATCCTGCTGCCTCTGCCCGTATCACCCAAGGCTGGCTCCTTACCTCCAATCTTGTAAACATCCTGGAGTGGCAGACGCAGCGGTTTGGAGGTGGGGCGTGTCGGGGGCAGGATAGTATCCAGGGCTTCCAGGAGTGTCACCCCATTGGCGTTGCCCTCCTTGCGTTCGACCTTCCAACCTTTGAACCATAGCATCTATCAGCAGAAAGAACTCGGATCAGGACAAAGGAATCACAGCGACATTTGATGCTCTTTCCCCTGGTGCCTCTGACAGCGGTCAGTTTTGAATGCGCTCCATCTCTCACTCTGCCTTCTAAATAACCTTCGACTGCAATTTTCTGACTCTTACTCTTGCTTCGCCGTCCCTCCCTCCCCTACACCTCGTTCAATGGGCCATTCCTCATGCGTCGGCCCAAACAGTGAGTGTCCATGGGCTATTCCACCATAGAGTGCATCACAGCCAAGGCCAATCTGCTCCTCGCCCAACATCTACACACAGTGTCTTCGCAGCGGCTCTTGGGGTATTTACTGGGTAGCGATCAGGAGTGCATATTTTCCCCACTCGCTAACCCCAGGGTACTCAGACCAATTGTAAACGTCATCACTGCTGGTTCAAGTGGGATCAGGGAACGCGGCACACACCAGGCGCTAAACCTCGGGTTTCAATGCTCTGTTTGGCTCAGAGTTTGAGCCCAGCTTGGGTGAGGTGGGGTGATGTGGGGGAACCTCACACCCCGCTGAATGCACATGTCCTCCCCCTCCTCGAGCCGGGCCTCCACTTTCGCCTCCCCAAGGCACACTGGGCTGAGAACAGGAATTCTGCGGGTTGCGGAATGAAGTCAGCCGCCCGGCTCTCCTCGATTCCACGCCCGATGCACGGCACATGCACCGAGCACCGAACCTGCAACAATGTCTGCAGAAGACCATACAATGGCAACATGTTCCCGTAAAGGTCAAGGGTGGTTCCAAAAACCACAGGGAACCTTGGATGTCAGGGGATATACGAGAATGGATTAGGAAAAAAAGGGGGGCTTTTGGTAGATACAAAAGGCTAAAGACGGAGGAAGCCCTAGAGGAGTACAAAAAGTGCAGGGGGATACTTAAAAAAGAAATTAGGAGATCAAGGAGGGGCCATGAAATAACACTGGCGAGCAAAATAAAGGAAAATCCGAAGATGTTTTATAAGTATATTAAGGGTAAGAGGATAACTAGGGAAAAAATAGGGCCCATTAGGGACAAAAGTGGCAATCTGTGTGTGGAGCCGGAAGATGCAGCAGGGGTTCTCAA
Source organism: Somniosus microcephalus (assembly GCF_052327205.1). Classification (NCBI taxonomy): domain Eukaryota; kingdom Metazoa; phylum Chordata; class Chondrichthyes; order Squaliformes; family Somniosidae; genus Somniosus; species Somniosus microcephalus. Next base: position 194,471,061 of record NC_140999.1, read on the forward strand.
TGAATTTTTTGCATCTGTTTTCACTATGGAGAAGGACGATGTAGACATAGAAATAGGGCGGGGGGACTGTGATATGCTCGAACATATTAACATCGAGAGGGAGGAGGTATTGGCGGTTTTAGCTGGCCTAAAAATGGATAAATCCCCAGGCCCGGATGAAATGTATCCCAGGCTGCTGTGTGAGGCAAAGGAGGAGATTGCGGGGGCTCTAACACATATATTCAGGACCTCTCTGGCCACAGGGGATGTGCCAGAGGACTGGAGAACCGCTAATGTAGTACCATTATTCAAGAAGGGTAGTAGGGAAAAACCGGGGAACTACAGGCCAGTGAGCCTAACATCAGTGGTAGGAAAATTATTGGAAAAAATCCTGAGGGACAAAATTTGTCTCCACTTGGAGAGGCAAGGATTAATCAGGGATAGTCAACATAGCTTTGTCAAGGGAAGATCATGTCTGACTAATTTGATTGAATTTTTTGAGGGGGTGACTAGGTGTGTGGATGAGGGTAACGCAGTGGATGTGGTATACATGGATTTCAGTAAGGCCTTCGATAAAGTCCCGCACAGGAGACTGGTCAAGAAGGTAAGAGCCCATGGAATCTAGGGTGCCTTGGCACATTGGATACAAAACTGGCTTAGTGGCAGAAGGCAGAGGGTGATGGTCGAAGGTTGTTTTTGTGACTGGAAGCCTGTGGCCAGTGGGGTACCACAGGGATCGGTGCTGGGTCCCTTGCTGTTTGTGGTCTACATTAATGACTTGGATATGAATGTAAAGGGTATGATCAGTAAGTTCGCGGATGATACAAAAATTGGTAGGGTGGTAAATAGCGAGGAGGGTAGCCTCAGTCTGCAGGACGATATAGATGGGTTGGTCAGATGGGCGGAACAGTGGCAAATGGAATTTAACCCGGAAAAGTGCGAGGTGATGCACTTTGGGGGGACTAACAAGGCAAAGGAATACACAATGAATGGAAAGACCCTAGGCAAGACGGAGGGTCAGAGGGATCTGGGTGTGCAAGTACACAGATCCCTGAAGGCGGCGGAACAGGTGGATAAGGTGGTAAAAAAGGCATATGGGATACTTGCCTTCATTAGCCGAGGCATTGAATATAAGAGCAAGGAGGTTATGATGGAGCTGTATAAAACACTGGTTAGGCCACAGCTGGAATACTGTGTGCAGTTCTGGTCGCCACACTACAGGAAGGATGTGATCGCGTTAGAGAGGGTGCAGAGGAGGTTCACCAGGATGTTACCAGGGCTGGAGCGCTTCAGCTATGAAGAGAGACTGGGCAGGTTGGGTTTGTTTTCCTTGGAACAGAGGAGGCTGAGGGGGGACATGATTGAGGTGTACAAAATTATGAGGGGCATAGATAGGATGGATGCTGAGGAGCTTTTTCCCTTAGTAGAGGGGTCAATAACTAGGGGGCATAGATTCAAGGTAAAGGGCGGGAGGTTTAGAGGGGATTTGAGAAAGAACTTTTTCACCCAGAGGGTGGTTGGAGTCTGGAACTCACTGCCTGAAAGGGTTGTGGAGGCAGAAACCCTCACAACATTTAAGATGCATTTGGATGTGCACTTGAAATGCCATAGCATACAAGGCTACGGGCCAAATGCTGGAATATGGGATTAGATTAGACAGGGCTTGATGGCCGGCGCGGACACGATGGGCCGAAGGGCCTCTATCCGTGCTGTATTACTCTATGACTCTATAAGATGGCAGGGATTGTTCACCGTGTCAGGCGAGGCTCAGTGGGCAGCACTCTCGCTCTGGTGTGAGAAAGTTGTGGGTTCACAGTCCCCATTCCAGAGACTTGATCACAAAATCCAGACTGACACTCCCAGGACAGTACTGAGGGGGCGCCGCACTGTCGCAGGGGCAGTACTGAGGGAGCACTGCACTCTCGGAGGGACAGTACTGAGGGGGCGCCGCACTGTCGGAGGGGCAGTACTGAGGGAGCGCCGCACTGTCGGAGGGGCAGTACTGAGGGAGCGCCGCACTGTCAGAGGGGCAGTACTGAGGGAGCACTGCACTGTCGGAGGGGCAGTACTGAGGGAGTGCTGCACTGTCGGAGGGGCAGTACTGAGGGAGCGCCGCACTGTCGGAGGGGCAGTACTGAGGGAGCACTGCACTGTCGGAGGGGCAGTACTGAGGGAGCACCGCACTGTCGGAGGGGCAGTACTGAGGGAGCACTGCACTGTCGGAGGGGCAGTACTGAGGGAGCGCCGCACTGTCGGAGGGGCAGTACTGAGGGAGCGCCGCACTGTCAGAGGGGCAGTACTGAGGGAGCACCGCACTGTCGGAGGGGCAGTACTGAGGGAGTGCTGCACTGTCGGAGGGGCAGTACTGAGGGAGCGCCGCACTGTCGGAGGGGCAGTACTGAGGGAGTGCTGCACTGTCGGAGGGGCAGTACTGAGGGAGCGCCGCACTGTCAGAGGGGCAGTACTGAGGGAGCACTGCACTGTCGGAGGGGCAGTACTGAGGGAGCACTGCACTGTCGGAGGGGCAGTACTGAGGGAGCACTGCACTGTCAGAGGGGCAGTACTGAGGGAGTGCTGCACTGTCGGAGGGGCAGTACTGAGGGAGCACTGCACTGTCGGAGGGGCAGTACTGAGGGAGCACTGCACTGTCGGAGGGGCAGTACTGAGGGAGCACTGCACTGTGGAGGGGCAGTACTGAGGGAGCACTGCACTGTCGGAGGGGCAGTACTGAGGGAGCACTGCACTGTCGGAGGGGCAGTACTGAGGGAGCACTGCACTGTCGGAGGGGCAGTACTGAGGGAGCACTGCACTGTGGAGGGGCAGTACTGAGGGAGCACTGCACTGTGGAGGGGCAGTACTGAGGGAGCACTGCACTGTCGGAGGGGCAGTACTGAGGGAGCACTGCACTGTGGAGGGGCAGTACTGAGGGAGCACTGCACTGTCGGAGGGGCAGTACTGAGGGAGCACTGCACTGTCGGAGGGGCAGTACTGAGGGAGCACTGCACTGTCGGAGGGGCAGTACTGAGGGAGCACCGCACTGTCGGAGGGGCAGTACTGAGGGAGCACTGCACTGTCGGAGGGGCAGTACTGAGGGAGCACTGCACTGTCGGAGGGGCAGTACTGAGGGAGCGCCGCACTGTCGGAGGGGCAGTACTGAGGGAGCACTGCACTGTGGAGGGGCAGTACTGAGGGAGCACTGCACTGTCGGAGGGGCAGTACTGATGGAGCGCTGCACTGTCGGAGGGGCAGTACTGAGGGAGCGCCGCACTGTCGGAGGGGCAGTACTGACGGAGTGCTGCACTGTCGGAGGGGCAGTACTGAGGGAGCACTGCACTGTCGGAGGGGCAGTACTGAGGGAGTGCTGCACTGTCGGAGGGGCAGTACTGAGGGAGCGCCGCACTGTCGGAGGGGCAGTACTGAGGGAGCGCCGCACTGTCGGAGGGGCAGTACTGAGGGAGCGCCGCACTGTCGGAGGGGCAGTACTGAGGGAGCACCCTACTGTCGCAGGGGCAGTACTGAGGGAGCGCCGCACTGTCGGAGGGGCAGTACTGATGGAGCGCTGCACTGTGGAGGGGCAGTACTGAGGGAGCGCCGCACTGTCGGAGGGGCAGTACTGAGGAAGTGTGGCATTGTCGGAGGGGCAGTAGTGAGGGAACGCTGCACTGTCGGAGGGGCAGTACTCAGGGAGTGCTGCACTGTCGGAGGAGCAGTACTGAGGGAGCGCTGCACTGTCAAAGGCGCAGTACTGATGGAGCGCTGCACTATTGGAGGGGCAGTACTGAGGAAGTGTGGCATTGTCGGAGGGGCAGTACTGAGGGAGCGCTGCGCTGTCAGAGGGGCAGTACTGAGGGAGTGCTGCACTGTCGGAGGGGCAGTACTGAGGGAGTGTGGCACTGTCAGAGAGGCAGTACTGAGGGAGTGTGGCACCGTCAGAGGGGCAGTACTGGGAGAGCGCCGCACTGTCGGAGGGGCAGTACTGAGGGAGCGCTGCACTCTCAGAGGAGCAGTACTGAGGGGCTGTCTTTTGACAGCACCTCCCATACCTGTGACCTCTACAACCTAGAACGACAATGGCAGCAGGACTAGGGAACACCACCACCTCCAAGTCACACACCATCCTGACTTGGAAATATATCGGCTGTTCCTTCATCGTCACTGGGTCAAAAATCCTGGAACTCCCTCCCTAACGGCACTGTGGGAGCTCCTTCACCACACGGACTGCAGCGGTTCAAGAAGGCGGCTCACCACCACCTTCTCAAGGGGCAATTAGGGATGGGCAATAAATGCTGGCCTTGCCAGCGACGCCCACATCCCAGGAACAAATTTTTTTTTAATGTTAAACCTAGGCCAGGCCTGCTCTCTCAGGTGGGTGTAAAAGATCCCACGGCCATTATTTCATGGATAACCAGGGGAGTTCTCTCCGGTTTCCTGGCCTATATTTGCCACGGTGGAGTGAGACTGTCTCACACATTTGATGTTTGCTTTTCTGCAAAATGAAAATTAATTCAAAACCTTGTTGATCGTGGTTGCCACATTGTGAGAAACAGAAATACGTGGAGGCAGAAAAGAGACTTCTATTTTTAAACCAGATTTGTTGGTGTCCGGTTTACATGCTGAAGATTTTGGACACCCCACTGAAAGCTAAGACCGTCCAGTTTAAAAACAGATCAGTGGTGACGTTAACTGTCTGAAATCAGAGCTAATTGTTTTGCCATCTCACACGAGCCTGGGCCAAGGATGCTTTTAGCTCTCTCTCCTTTCAGTCACAGAATAATCTTACTGCGAGGCTGATATCAGACACCCACGATCTGATCTCTTATCGCCCTGGAGTGTCACAACGTGAGCGTGACTCACTGGAATTAAAGGTGCCAAGTGTGAGCGGACATTTTGTGCAGCCTGTTTCTCGGGTGGAGAGGCTCTACACAAAATGGCTGCCCTCCCTCTGAGCAGCCCTGACACAGCCGGCACCCGGCAACAGCCAGCCATCCCCTAGCAACTGGCCGTCCATCTCTTGAGATAACCTCGGGAATGAGACTTGCTTTCTAATTAATTAACCTCTCCTTCATGCCTCATTCCCACTGCAGAAAGGGAGAGAGCGATTTCACGGATAATTAAAGCCCAGGTGATTTAATATCACGGCCGTTGCATTCAAAATTAACAAATCCTGTTGCCCAGCACAGCCGCTGCCTCTGCCTGGAGTTTCAAAAGGGATTTTCCCTTCAATTGTCAGCCTCCTAAAATACTGCCGCAGAACTCCAAGATGGAGGAGAGCTTGTGTTTTTAAACTTGCCCTCTCCCTCCTCTCCTTCACCTGTGAGTCCAGACAGTGGGGCTGATTTTCACCCCTTTCGCCAGTCCTTAAAGGGGCGCTAACGACCTCAGAATGGGGTCGGGATCCGTCCCGTCCCGCTAACAACGGCGCCATTTTGAAAGCGGCCTACTGCTGGGTGTCCAAACCAGCTGCCAGTTTCAGGCGCTATCACAGAATGATAGAACACTGTCGGAGGGGCAGTACTGAGGGAGAGTCGCACTGTCGGAGGGGCAGTACTGAGGGAGCGCCGCACTGTCGGAGGGGCAGTACTGAGGGAGCGCCGCACTGTCGGAGGGGCAATACTGATGGAGCGCCGCACTGTCGGAGGGGCAGTACTGAGGGAGCGCTGCACTGTCGGAGGGGCAGTACTGAGGGAGCGCCGCACTGTCGGAGAGGCAGTACTGAGGGAGCGCCGCACTGTCGGAGGGGCAGTACTGAGGGAGCGCCGCACTGTCGGAGGGGCAGTACTGAGGGAGCGCCGCACTGTCGGGGGGGGCAGTACTGAGGGAGCGCTGCACTGTCGGAGGGGCAGTACTGAGGGAGCACTGCACTGTCGGAGGGGCAGTACTGAGGGAGCCCTGCACTGTCGGAGGGGCAGTACTGAGGGAGCGCCGCACTGTCGGAGGGGCAGTACTGAGGGAGCACTGCACTGTCGGGGGGGGCAGTACTGAGGGAGCGCTGCACTGTTGGAGGGGCAGTACTGAGGGAGCCCTGCATTGTCGGAGGGGCAGTCTTTCGGATGCGATGTTAAACCGAGGCCCCGTCTGCCCTCTCAGGTGGATGTAAAAGATCCCATGGCCACTATTTCGAAGAAGAGCAGGGGAGTTTTCCCCGGTGTCCCAGCCAATATTTATCCCTCAACCAACATCACTAAAACAGATTATCTAGTCGTTATCACACTGCTATTCGTGGGAGCTTGCTGTGCGCATATTTGGCTGCCGCGTTTCCCACATTACAACAGTGACTCCATTTCAAAAGAGCTTTGGGACGTATTGAGTCCGTGAAAGGTGATGTATAAGTGGAAGGTCTTTCTGTAGGAAAGGGTCTCCGGACATTTTCACAGAAAAGAAACCGATAGGTTGCCAGGCCGGCCCGGGAGCCAAGATTCCAGAATGTTCCCTGCAGCTGCCCAGCCAATCAGATCCCATCTTTTTATAACCATCACCTGACACTGTGTGCCCAGTTTAGACAGCTGGCTGGGATGAGCTGTGCCAGAGGGTTTGTAAGATGAAAAAGGTCCTGCCTTTGCTGTTTATTCTACTACCATTTTTCTCTTTAGTGTTTGAGAACCTTAAGACAAAAAAATCAGATCAATACACTGAGCAGAAAGCTGGCTTCAGCATGTCATGGAGTGACTGGCAACGTTTGTGAGATTCCCAAGGAGACAAAAATAAAGATGGTCGCTCTTCATCCCATCTATGGACTCTTGGCTCTGCTTTTCATCGACATACCCTCCGTGACACACCTGCTACATGTGTAATAAAACAGCAATAGGGCGACCCCTTATGAGTGAACACACACCCTGAAATGTCAGGTTCCATCCTCACTCTGTGATGAGTTAGCAACAGGAGGAGGCCATTCAGCCCCTCGAGCCTGTTCCACCATTCAATCAGATCAGGGCTGATCTGTACCTCAACCCCATTTACCCGCCTTTGCTCCGTATCCCTCGATACCCTCACCCAACAAAAATCTACCGAGCTCAGTCTCGAAAGCTCCAATTGACCCCCAGCACCCCCAGCTTTTGGGGGGGGGGGGGGGGGGGGTGGCGAGAGTTCCAGATTTCCACTACCCTTTGTGTGAAGTGCTTCCTGACATCACCCCTGAACGGCCTGGCTCTAATTCTAAAGTTCTGCCCCCTTGTTCTGGACTCCCCCCACCAGAGGAAACAGTTTCTCTCTATCAACCCGATCTAATCCTTTAATCATCTTAAACACCTCAATTAGATCCCTTAATCTTCTATCCTCGAGGGAATACAAGCCCAGTCTATGTGTAACCTGTCCTCAGAATTTAACCCTTTTAGCCCCGGTATCATTCTGGGGAATCTGCGCTGCTCCCCCGCCGAGGCCAGTGTATCCGTCCTGAGGAGCGGGGCCCAGAACTGAACACAGCGACTCCAGGCACTTTACAACCTTCCGGACTCAATATCGAGTTCAACAATTTCAGATCATAACCTCGGCCCCTATTACATTTTTACTTATATTTTTTATCCACCCCTTTGTTTTAGTTTTTCCCTCACCCCCCCTCCCCCTTTTTCTCTCTCCCACATGGCAGCTGTCTCCCATTCTGCCAGAACATTTCACACCTAATCGGAGCCGTCTTTTGTCTCCACTGTCCTATCGCCATCTCGTCTGGTTTTGAATACCTCTTAATGTCTCTTCACTTCTTTTGTTCTCTCCCAGCCCTGCCTTTCGATCTATTTCATTTCCTTTCCAGTTTTGAAAAAGGGTTTCGACCCGAAACGTCGACTCTAATTTCTCTCCATGGATGTTGCCTGGCCTGCTGAGTTTTTCCAGCATTTTCTGTTGTTATTACAGTCTCTCCAGATGTGGTCTGACCAGAGCTCTGTACAACTGAAGCACCGCTCCCTCCCCTTTGTATTCCAGCCCTCGAGTTAAAGGCCAACATGCCATTAGCCTTTTTAGTTATATTTTGTACCTGTCCACTAGCGTTTAGTGATTTCTGCACTTGGATCCCTCAATCTCTCGGCTCCTCCACAGTTCCCAGCTTCTCACCATTTAGAAAATACTCTGATCGACCTTTCTTGGATCCAAAGTGGATGATCTCGCACTTTCCTGTTATACCCCACCTGCCACAGTTTTGCCCACTCACTGAATCTATCAATGTCCTGTTGCAACTTTCTGCTCCCAAATACACTATTTACTGCGCCACCTAACTTAGTGTCGTCAGCAAACTTGGTTATACGGCTCTCTGTTCCCTCATCCAAGTCATTTTTAAATATAAAGAAAAAAAGACTTGCTTTCTACAGCGCCTTTCACGACCACCGGATGTCTCAAAACGCTTTACAGCCAATGAAGTACTTTTTTTTGAAGTGTAGTCACTGTTGTAATGTAGGAAACGCGGCAGCCAATTTGTGCACAGCAAGCTCCCACAAACAGCAGTGTGATAACGACCAGATATTCTGTTTTTGTTATGTTGGTTGAGGGATAAATATTGGCCAGGACACTGGGGATAACTCCCCTGTTCTTCTTCGAAATAGTGCCATGGGATCTTTTACGTCCACCTGAGAGAGCAGACGGGGCCTCGGTTTAACGTGTCATCCAAAAGACGGCACCTCCGACAGTGCAGCACTCCCTCAGCACTGCACTGGAGTGTCAGCCTAGCTTTATGTGCTCATGTCCCTAGAGTGGGACTTGAACCCACAACCTTCTGACTCCGAGGCAAGTGTGCTACCAACTGAGACACAGCTGACACTACAGGGAAAAGCTGTGGCCCCAGTACAGATCCCTGGGGGACACCACCAGTCACATGCTGCCAATTGGAGTACACGTGCATTATCCCTACTCTCTGTGTCATCCCTCCTCACCAATTCCTTATCCAGCCCAATAGGTTGCCTCCAATTCCATCCACTCTCAGTTTTTTTAACAGTCTCTTATCTGGAACCTTATCGTATGTCTTCTGGAAGTCCAGACAGATAACATCCATAGACACGCCCCTATCTACCACATTAGAGACCCCCTCAAAAAATTCAACTAGGCTCATTAGGCATGACTTGCCCTTTACAAACCCATGCTGGCTCTCTCTGATCAGCTCGTATTTGTCCAAATGCTCAGTCACCCTGAGCTCATCGCAGACACTACATGTGACTCAGTGTCACATATCAAGGAATAGAACTCAGTCAGGCTCTCACTACTAGTTATTATTGCTTGATTCACCAGCTGCCTCCCCCCATCGCCCCCCTCCTGTTACTGATGTTGGGGGGAGGATAGCGTGAGGGTCGGCTGTGAACCTCCCAACTCTAAAGGACACTGGCTCACATATGAGAAACATTGTGTCATTCTATGAACACTAGAATCATAGAATGATACAGCACAGAAGGAGGCCATTCGGCCCATCCTGCCTGTGCCGGCTCTTTGAACGAGCTCTCCAATTAGTCCCACTTCCCCTGCTCTTTCCCCATAGCGCTGCAAATTTTTCCTTTTCTAGTATTTATCCAATTCCCTTTTGAAAATTACTATTGAATCTGCTTCCACCGCCCTTTCAGGCAGCGCATTCCAGATCACAACAACTTGCTGTAAAAACATTCTCCTCATCTCCCCTCTGGTTCTTTTGCCAATCACCTTAAATCTGTTTCCTCTGGTTACTGACCCTCCCGCCAGTGGGAACAACTTCTCCTTATTTACTCGATCAAAACCTCTTCACAGTTTTGAACACCTCTATTAAATCTCTCCTTAACCTTCACTGCTCTAAGGAGAACAATCCCAGCTTCTCCAGTCTCTCCACATAACTGTAGTCCCTCATCCCTGGGACCATTCTAGTAAATCTCCTCTGCACCCTCTCCAAGGCCTTGACATCCTTCCTAAAGTGCAGTGCCCAGAATTGGACACAATACTCCAGCTGGGGCCTAACCAATGTTTTATATCGGTTTAGCATAACTTCCTTGCTTTTGTACTCGATCCCTCCATTAATAAAGCCAAGGATCCCATACGCTCTTTTAACAGCCTTCTCAACCTGTCCTGCCACCTTCAATGATTTGTGTACGAACACCCCCCGGTCTCTCTGCTCCTGCACCCCATTTAAAATTACCATTTAGTTTATATTGCCTCTCCTCATTCTTCCTACCAAAAAGTATCACTTCACACTTCTCTGTGTTAAATTTCATCGGCCATGTGTCTGCCCATTTCACCAGTCTGCCTATGTCCTCCTGAAGTCTGTTACTATCTGCCTCATTGTTTACTACATTTCCGAGTTTTGTGTCATCTGCAAACTTTGTAATTATGGCCTGTATACCCAAGTCCAGGTCATTAATATATATCAAAGAGAGCAGTGGTCCCAACACCGACCCCTGGGGACTCCACTGTATACCTCTCTCCAGTCTGATCAACAACCGTTCACCATTACTCTCTGCTTACTGTCTCTTAGCCAATTTTGTATCCATGCTGCCACTGTCCCTTTAATACCATGGGCTTTCATTTAGCTAACAAGCCTATTATGTGGCACTTTATCAAACGCCTGTTGAAAGTCCATATACACAACATCAACTGCACTACCCTCATCCACCCTCTCCGTTACTTCATCATGAACTCGATCAAGTTAGTCAAACACGATTTGCCTTTAACAAATCCATGCTGACTTTCATTTATTAACTCGTATTTTTCCAACTGCCAATTAATTTTGTCCCAGATTATTGTCTCTAAAAGTTTCCCCAACCACCGATGTTAGGCTGACCAGCCTGTAGTTGCCGGGTTTACCCCTCGCCCCTTTTTAAACAGGTGTGATATTTGCAATCCTCCAGTCCTCTGGCACTCTCACCCCCCCCCCCAGCCAAGGAGGATTGGAAGATTGTGGCCAGAGCCTCTGCAATTTCCACCCTTACTCCCCTCAGTAACCTCGGATGTATCCCATCCGGACTGGGTGACGTTTCTACTTTGAATGCTGCCAACTGTTTTAGTACCTCCTCTTTTATCTATTTTTATCCTCTCCCATTTCTCCCCTACCTCCTCCTTCACTGTGACATTAGCAGCATCATCCTCTCTAGTGAAGACAGACACAAAGTCCTCATTTAGTGCCTCAGCCCTGCCCTCTGCCTGCACAAGAAGACCTCCCTTTGGTCCCTAATCGGCCCCACCCTTTCTTCAACTACACTTCTCCTATTTATATGTTTGTGAAAGACTCTTGGGTTCCTTTTATGTTACGTGCTGATCTATTCTCATACTCTCGCTTTGCCCCTCTTATTTCCTTTCTCAGTTCTCCTCTGTTCTTTCTGTATTCAGCTCAGTTCTTTGCTGAATTATGAACCTGACATTTGTGATAAGCTGCCTTTTTCTGCTTCATTTTAATCTCTGTATCTTTAGTCATCCAGGGAGCTCTAGCTTTGGGTGCCCTTCCTTTCCCTCCTTGTGGGAATGTGTCGAGTTTGTACCCGAACCATCTCCTCTTTGAAGGTTGCTCATTTGCTGTTTTAGCTGCCAATCTTTGATTCCACTCCACCTGGGCCTGATCCACTTTCAACTCACTGAAGTTAGCCCTCCTCCAGTTAAATATTTTTACACTTGATTTTACCTTATCCTTTTCCATAACTATTCTAAACCTGATATTATGATCACTGTTCCCTAAATGCTCTCCCACTGAAACGTGCTCCATTTGCCCCACTCCATTCCCCAGAACTAGATCCAGCACCGCTCCCGTCCTCGTTGGGCTGGAAACACACTGATCTTGTACACATTGCAGGAATTCCTCCCCCTCTTTGCCCTTTACTCTGTTACTATCCCAGTCTATATTACGATAATTGAAGTCTGCCATTATCTCTACTCTAATTGCATCTTTTTACAATTTGCTTGCAAATTTGCTCCTCTATCTCCTTCCCACTATTTGGTGGTCTATATTATACACCCAGCAGCGTAATAGCTCTCTGTTGTTCCTTAATTATAACCAAATAGATTCTGTCTTTGACCCCTCAACTACATCATCCATTTCTGGTGCTGTAACGGTGTCTTCGATCAATACTGCCACCCCCTCCCTTTTTTTACCTCCCTATCTTTCCTAAATAAAAGAAAGACTTACATTTAAGTAGCACCTTTCACAACCTCAACTACATAGTGGACGGCAATATTAAGTGCCCATTCCTTCCCTTGTTTGAACCAAGTATCTGTTATTGCTGTAATATTATAATAATAATCCCTGGTGGCAACTTGTGCCTGCAACTCATCAACCTTATTTACCACACTCCAGACATTCACACACATGCACTCTAAACCCATTTAGTCTGCCTCGAATATCCCCCCCCGTCTGATCCCTCCTAGGCGGATCAATGAGCACTAGAGGTATTAATGAGCACTACAACCCAACAGGGGTCAGTGTGACAGAACCAAACCACAACACAAGTCACTGCGACAGAACCGAACCCCAACACGGTTCAGTGCCCACAGAACAGAACCCCAACACGAGTCACTGCGACAGAACCGAACCCCAACACGGGTCAGTGCAATAGAACCGAACCCCAACACGGGTCATTGCCCACAGAACCGAACCCCAACACGGGTCAGTGCCCACAGAACCGAACCCCAACACGGGTCAGTGCCCACAGAACCGAACCCCAACACGGGTCAGTGCCCACAGAACCGAACCCCAACACGGGTCAGTGCCCACAGAACTGAACCCCAACAAGGGTCAGTGCCCACAGAACCGAACCCCAACACGAGTCACTGTGACAGAACCGAACCCCAACACGGGTCAGTGCCCACAGAACCGAACCCCAACACGAGTCAGTGCGACAAAACCGAACCCCAACACGGGTCAGTGCCCACAGAACCGAACCCCAACACGAGTCAGTGCGACAAAACCGAACCCCAATACGGGTCAGTGCCCACAGAACCGAACCCCAACAAGGGTCAGTGCCCACAGAACCGAACCCCAACACGAGTCAGTGCGACAAAACCGAACTCCAACACGGGTCAGTGCCCACAGAACCGAACCCCAACACGAGTCACTGTGACAGAACCGAACCCCAACACGGGTCAGTGCGACAGAACCGAACCCCAACACGAGTCACTGTGACAGAACCGAACCCCAACACGCGTCAGTGTGACAGAACCGAAACCCAACACGAGTCACTGTGACAGAACCGAACCCCAACACGGTTCAGTGCCCACAGAACAGAACCCCAACACGAGTCACTGCGACAGAACCGAACCCCAACACGGGTCAGTGCAATAGAACCGAACCCCAACACGGGTCAGTGCCCACAGAACCGAACCCCAACACGGGTCAGTGCCCACAGAACCGAACCCCAACACGGGTCAGTGCCCACAGAACCGAACCCCAACACGGGTCAGTGCCCACAGAACCGAACCCCAACACGGGTCAGTGCCCACAGAACTGAACCCCAACAAGGGTCAGTGCCCACAGAACCGAACCCCAACACGAGTCAGTGCCCACAGAACCGAACCCCAACACGAGTCAGTGCCCACAGAACCGAACCCCAACACGAGTCAGTGCGACAAAACCGAACCCCAACACGGGTCAGTGCCCACAGAACCGAACCCCAACACGAGTCAGTGCGACAAAACCGAACCCCAATACGGGTCAGTGCCCACAGAACCGAACCCCAACACGAGTCACTGCGACAGAACCGAACCCCAACACGGGTCATTGCCCACAGAACCGAACCCCAACACGGGTCAGTGCCCACAGAACCGAACCCCAACACGGGTCAGTGCCCACAGAACTGAACCCCAACAAGGGTCAGTGCCCACAGAACCGAACCCCAACACGAGTCAGTGCGACAAAACCGAACTCCAACACGGGTCAGTGCCCACAGAACCGAACCCCAACACGAGTCACTGTGACAGAACCGAACCCCAACACGGGTCAGTGCGACAGAACCGAACCCCAACACGAGTCACTGTGACAGAACCGAACCCCAACACGCGTCAGTGTGACAGAACCGAAACCCAACACGAGTCACTGTGACAGAACCGAACCCCAACACGGGTCAGTGTGACAGAACCAAACCCCAACACGAGTCACTGTGACAGAACCGAACACCAACACGAGTCACTGTGACAGAACCGAAACCCAACACGAGTCAGTGCCCACAGAAACGAACCCCAACACGGGTCAGTGCGACAGAACCGAACCCCAACACGGGTCAGTGTGACAGAACCGAACCCCAACACGGGGTCAGTGCCCACAGAACCGAACCCCAACACGGGTCAGTGCGACAGAACTGAACCCCAACACGGGTCAGTGCGACAGAACCGAACCCCAACACGGGTCAGTGCGACAGAACTGAACCCCAACATGGGTCAGTGCCCACAGAACTGAACCCCAACACAGGTCAGTGCGACAGAACTGAACCCCAACACGAGTCAGTGCGACAGAACCGAACCCCAACACGAGTCAGTGCCCACAGAACTGAACCCCAAGGGTCAGTGCCCACAGAACCGAACCCCAACACGAGTCAGTGCCCACAGAACCGAACCCCAACACGAGTCAGTGCCCACAGAACCGAACCCCAACACGAGTCACTGCGACAGAACCGAACCCCAACACGAGTCACTGCGACAGAACCGAACCCCAACACGGGTCACTGCGACAGAACCGAACCCCAACAAGGGTCAGTCTCTTCAGGAGAAGAAAAAATTGGGGAGAAAAATCTTGACGGAGATATGAGGAATTTCAGGCTTGCTGCCAGTGAAACCTGGGTGAAAACCTGATGTCTTTTTGGGCGGAAACTGTAGGTGGGCACCACGTGGCAGCGGATGAATCTTACTCACGTTGGGCGAGGCCTCGAGCATGTTGTCGCCGTGCCAACCAGACACGGGCACGAAGGGGACGGTGCCAGGATTGTAGCCAATCTTTTTAATGTAGGCGCTGACTTCTTTCACGATTTCATCGTAGCGCTTCTCGCTGTACGGGGGCTCGGTGGAGTCCATTTTGTTGATGCCGACAATGAGCTGCTTGACACCCAGCGTGTAGGCCAGGAGCGCGTGCTCGCGGGTCTGACCGTTCTTGGAGATACCGGCTTCAAATTCACCAACACCAGCAGCAACAATCAGCACGGCGCAGTCAGCCTGGACAGAGAGACAGAGAGTCAACCACCGAAGGCATCACCCGCATACTATCTGACCCTTGACCCCTGTGCTCACTGGCCTACATTGCCTCCCGGTCCGGCAACACCTCGAAGTTAAAATTCGCATCCTTGTGTTCAAATCCCTCCATGGCCCTCGCTCCTCCTTATCTCTGTAACCTCCTGCAGCCCTACAATCCTTCAAAATCTCTGCGTTCCTCCAATTCTGGCTTCTTATCCATCCCTCACTCCCTTCGCCCCGCCACTGGCGGCCGTGCCTTCTGTTGCCTGGGCCCTAAGCTCTGGAATTCTCTCCCTACACCTCTCCACCACTCTCTCCTCCTTTAAGACACTCCTTAAAACTCTTTGACCAAGATCACCTGACCTAATATCTCCTTCTATGCTGCTGTTTACGCTCCACACCAGCCTCCTCTCACTCTATTAACTTCATCTCACCCTATCACCATATCCTTCTATTCTTTTCTCCCTCATGTGTTTATCCAGCTTCCCCTTAAATCTATCTCTACTATTCACCTCAACCACTCCCTGTGGTAGCGAGTTCCACATTCTCACCATTCTCTGGGTAAAGAAGTTCCTCCTGAATTTCCTATTGGATTTATTAGGGACTATAACTGATCTCTTTTGAAGGGGTTTTTCACAGAAACCCACAGAAACCCCACAGTGCAGATAGAGGCCATTTCGGCCCATCGAGCCTGCACCGACACATATCCCACCCGATCCCCGTAACCCCTACACCAACACCAACACATATCCCACTCTATCCCCATAACCCCACGTATTTAATCCCCCTAACACTAAGGGTCAATTTTGATGTGCCTCAATAATTCCGAGACTCGATGTTAGCGAAACAAAACAAGGCTTTTATTAACTTAGAAGGTAACACGCAGTGGAGAGAGGTATCTTCCATCTGGAGGTCTGCAGTACTGGATATGAGGCCAGACTGAGCTTGCTTACATAGGGGCCAGGTATGGGCGGAGCCCTACACACAATACATTACAATATACAATACAATGGTGAGGAGACGGAACTGAGGTAAGGGAACTGAAACCTGAAACCAACCACAGTCACAGGCAGTGATGAATGGAATATTTCATCACAAATTTATCATAGCCAATCAACCTAACCCGCACACCCTTGATTTATTCTCGGGGTGTGGTCACTGCTGGCAAGGCTGGCATTTATTGCCCATCCCCAGTTGCCCTGAGAAAGTTTGATACAATGAGTGTCTCGCTCGGCCACTTTGGAGGGCGGTTAAGAGCCAACCATGTTGGTGTGGGACTGGAGTCACATGTGGGCCCAGACCGGGGAAGGGCAGCAGGTTTCCTTCCCTAAAGGACATCAGTGAACCATTATTTCCAGATTTAGATTTTTGTTTAAACTGAATTCAACTGCTCAAACTGCTGTGGTGGGGTTTGAACTCACGTTCTGTTGGATTGTTAGTCCAGGCCTCTGGATTACTCGTCCAGTAAGATAACCACTAAGCTACTGTACCCAAGCACAGTAAACAAGGCTCAATAACTTTCCGCAGCTCCCTTGGGACAGGAATTGGGAAAGGTCAGCCAAGGTTTGCTCTTAATTGGAATTCAATAATGCCCACAGGAGAGTGTGGGCAGACCATCAAATGAAGATAGGACTGGGTTTGTCTGTAATGCCCTCTATGAACAGTTAGCCTACTGGCACTCACTGTCTACACATACACAGAGAATGGCCACTTTGCTGAGGTTCAGAAGGGTTGCTCGTGCCCTTAGAACTACACCTCTGTGAACTCTGCGACCCTCCAACTCTAGCCTCTTGCCCATCCCCCACTTCCTTCACCCAACCATCGGTGGCCGTGCCTTCAGCCGCCTGAACCCCGAGCTCTGGAATTCCCTCCCTAAACCTCTCCGCCTCTCTCTCCTCCTTTAAGACGTTCCTTAAAACCTCCCTCTTTGACCAAGCTTTTGATCACATGTCCTAATATCTTTCTTTGGCTCGGTGTCAATTTTTTGTATGATTACACACCTATGAAGCGCCTTGGGATGTTTTACTACCTTATGTTGTTGCTCATAGAATCATAGAAATTTACAGCACAGAAGGAGGCCATTTGGCCCATCATGACTGTGCTAGCCTAATCCCACTTTCCAGCTCTCGTTCCGTAGCCCTGTAGGTTACGGCACTTCAGGTGCATATCCAAGTACTTTTTAAATGCGATGAGGGTTTCTGCCTCTACCACCCTTTCAGGCAGTGAGTTCCAGACCCCCACCACCCTCTGGGTGAAAAAAGTTCTCCTCAACTCCCCTCTAATCCTTCTACCAATTACTTTAAATCTCTGCCCCCTGGTTATTGGCCTCTCTGCTAGCCCCTCATAATTTTATACACCTCAATTAAATCTCCCCTCAGCCTCCTCTGTTCCAAAGAAACCAACCCCAGCCTCTCCAACCTTTCCTCATAGCTAAAATTCCCCAGCCCAGGCACCATCCTCGTAAATCTCCTCTGCACCCTCTCTAGTGCAATCACATCCTTCCTGTAATGTGGTGACCAGAACTGCACGCAGTACTCTAGCTGTGGCCTAACTAGTGTTTTATACAGTTCAAGCATAGCCTCCCTGCTCTTGTATTCTATGCCTCGGCTAATAAAGGCAAGCATCCTGTGTGCCTTCTTAACCACCTTATCTACCTGGCCTGCTACCTTCAGGGATCTGTGGACATGCACTCCAAGGTCCCTCTGTTCCTCTACACTACTCAGTGTCCTACCATTTATGGTGTATTCCCTTGCCTTGTTAGTCCTCCCTAAATGTATTACCTCACACTTCTCTGGATTGAATTCCATTTGCCACTTTTCTGCCAACCTGACCAGTCCATTGATATCTTCTGGGAGAGGGAGAAAATCAGGGGGGGGAAATGAAATATTTCTATTCCACACTGGAAAATCTACACAGTCATTGTCATGCGGAAGCTTTTAGCTGACCTGGGAAGTTCCAGTGATCATGTTCTTAATGAAGTCCCTGTGTCCGGGAGCGTCGATGATGGTGATGTAGTACTTCGGTGTCTCAAACTTCCAGAGGGAGATGTCAATGGTGATTCCGCGCTCTCGCTCAGCCTTCAGCTTGTCCAAGACCCAGGCATACTTGAAGGAACCTTTACCCATCTGAGTGAGGAGAGAGCAGATCAGAATCAGTCTGAATGTTCTGTGACAATTTGAAGGAGAATCATTAACCCACTAAAGAGGTCTAGAACAAAATGGGCTCCTTATAGAACTCTGTGCGGAAAATTAATCTGTTCAGTGAAAGAAAAGTATTTACTGGATTATTAACATTCAACAAAACACTGTTGGTAATAGATACAGAATCTACAGCACAGAAGGAGGCCATTCGGCCCATCGTGCCCTGTGCCAGCTCTTTGAAAGAGCTCTCCAATTAGTCCCACTCCCCTGCTCTTTCCCCAGAGCCCTGCAAATTTTTCCGTTTCAAGTATTTATCCAATTCCCTTTTGAAAGTTACTATTGAATCTGCTTCCACTGCCCTTTCAGGCAGCGCATTCCAGAATGGAGTGAAGTGAATGTTGAAGTTGGAATGAAGCAAATATTTTCCCTTTGGATCAACTCCTTGTGGGTTTGAGGGTGGAACCAGGACTGTCAGTCCATCTGTCCAGTGAGCAGATGTAAGTCAGCCATCACAATGTTGTGTCCATGATCTTATTGAATGGCGGAGCAGGCTCGGAGGCCTGAATAGCCTTCTCCTGCTCCTAATTCTTTCATTCTAAACTTGTCAATACAGTCCCTCAGTGTAGAGTTCAAGTCTATTCAACTGCAGACTCTTAGGGCAGGATTTTCATTGGGCCGTGGAGGCGGGATTGGAGGCGTGTGGGGGGTTAAAATCTCGAAATCAGGGTCACGAACCCATCCCGCCCCCAACCCGCCTCCATGCCAGTTTCAAAGGAGTCGGGTACCCGACCCGCACTGGGACCCGCCTCCCTGAGGCAGGAAGGGGATTAGTGCCAATTAACTGCCTGTTAACAGGTAGTTAACAGGCAGTTTTTAGCCTAATCCCTATTTTTATTGCTGAAGTGTAGGATTCCCGACGGCTCCAAACGACGGCAAGTTAGCGAGGCGGGCCGTCGGGCTGAAGGGCTTGGAGGGGTCGAGTGAGTGGTGGGTGCATGAGTTCAGAGGTAAGTGTGTTTGGTGTGTGTAAAGTGTTTAAAGAAGTTTAATTACATTTACTTACCTTTACAGCCTTCCTTCCTTCAGGTCTCGGGAGTTCCTCATCTCACCGGCACAGGAAGCAGAATGGCCGCGATCTGTCAAAAGTTGCAGCATTCAGCTTTCTGTTCTGGAGAGATCTCTAAATCATCCTGAGGGGAAGGAATTAACTTGGAGTACAGATTGTCAGTGTTTGACAGCTTCAAACAGCTGTGAAACGCTGATATTTCATCTGTCAAAAGCTTTTGACAGATGAAATGTCAATCTGTGACATCACCTGTTGCCGGGTGGCCCTTAATTGGCCTGCTGAGCCCGCTGGGCGGGCTCAACAAGGTCAATCAAGTGAAAATCGCGTGGGTTGGCCACAACTCAATGGAGGCGGGACTACAACCCCAAAAGTTGTAGTCCCGCCTCCTACCCAATTCCTCAATGAAAATCCAGCCCTTTGACTCTTACGGCTCACTCCAAGCTTGAAAGAAGCGTCCACTCCTAGGAGGAGAAATTCATTATAACCGTGTTTGGGGCACTAATGTTTGTTAACTTTTTAAAAATTCGGGGTTTGCGCTCCAGGAAGGAGGTGGAATCAGGCGCTCCACTTCCTTCCTGGAGCGCGACAGGCAGCAGGCGGGGCGGTGGGTGAGCAGCGCTGTACACTGGGCCGTGCAGCACTGCCACGTTGGAAGGCGCCTCCCCTCCCTTAATGGGAAGGTGCCATCGCTGCAGGCTCTGCAAGGAAAAAACTTACCTGGTCCCCGACAACAGCCGTGATCAGCCCAATACACAGCAGCAGAGTGCCGGGCTGATCGATCACCGGGGAAAGGGGGGAAAAAATGAACACGAACATTTGGTTATTTTTTCCCTGCCTTTAAGTATCACCCCCGAAGCGCCCAGCCTCCCGATGAACGCCCCCTGCAGCTGCCGGTGTTTTCACCCGGCGATGCTGTAGGGGGCAGAACAGATGTTCAGGTCCGGGGCGCTACCGGGGCAATGCGCATGCTGATGACGTCACGATCTCCGGGCGAAGGAGATCGGGGCACGAAGTGTTACTGCCACCGCAAACCTCTCACCAAATTTAGCAGGAAGCGATATTCTTGCCGCGCCCAGTCGGTAAGTGGTTGGCGCCCCGTCATCCCCCCCCACCCCCCCCCCGGAGGCAATGACGGGAGGCGCAAAGGTACCCAATTTCTCCCCCCTAGTTTTTCCTCTTACAAGTATCCACATCTCAACTCAATGCAACTAACTCGTCAAGGCTTCTTCGGCAGCACTTCCCAAACCCGCGACCTCCACCACCTAGAAGGACAAGGGTAGCAGGCACATGGGAACACCACCAGCTCCAAGTCGCACACCATCCTGACTTGGAAATATATTGGCCGTTCCTTCATCGTCGCTGGGTCAAAATCCTGGAACTCCCTCCTTAACAGCACTGTGGGAGCACCTTCACCACACGGACTGCAGCGGTTCAAGAAGGCGGCTCACCACCACCTTCTCAAGGGCAACTAGGGATGGGCAATAAATGCTGGCCTTGCCAGCGACGCCCACATCCCATGAACGAATAAAAGAAAACTCT
Source organism: Somniosus microcephalus (assembly GCF_052327205.1). NCBI lineage: Eukaryota > Metazoa > Chordata > Chondrichthyes > Squaliformes > Somniosidae > Somniosus > Somniosus microcephalus. The sequence continues at coordinate 194,491,866 of NC_140999.1, forward strand.
CTCCTTGTGGTTTGAGGTTCTGGTCCAATCCTACGCCAAGGCTATGTGTTCTTTCTCTGTGCTAAATGTATTCAGTATGTGTGTTAGTTGCCATAGTTACATAACAACCTGAGGTGCAACAATATTCTTTCAGCATTTCCGCCATTACCAGAGAACGGTGTGAAATCCACTTATACCATTGATCACGTTGACCCTTTCCTCGGAGAAATGGGTCCTTCCACAGAATTTGCCAGAATCCAACACTCTGAAGGGGTAATTCCCATCCTGAGTGGTTCTGTGCCGAGGGTGAATGGCACCAGTCTACAGCAGTGAAAGGGGGTTTGGCCAAAATCCAATTCTAGCTTCTAAAAATCAGGTAACTTGAAAATCCAGCCTTCTGATTGGTCGACCTGTGACAAACTATACAACGAGGGAGTATTTCAGTGTCACGTGCTGACCCAGCCACCCCAATCTCACTGTGAACAGCTTGTTGGTGTGTTAGCCGTGGCTCAGTGGGCAGCACTCTCGCCTCGGAGTCTGAAGGTTGTGGGTTCAAGTCCCACTCCAGAGACTTGAGCACAAAATCTAGGCTGACACTCCAGTGCAGTGCTGAGGGAGCGCCGCACTGTCGGAGGGACAATACTGAAGGAGCGCTGTACTGTCGGAGAGGCCGTCTTGCCAATGAGATGTTAAACCAAGGTCCCGTCTGCCATCTTAGGAGGATATAAAAAAATAAATCCCATGGCACTATTTCGAAGAAGAGCAGGGGAGTTCTCCCCAGTGTCCTGGGGCCAATATTTATCCCTCAACCAACATCACTAAAACAGATTATCTGGTCATTATCTCATTGCTGTTTGTGGGAGCTTGCTGTGTGTAAATTGGCTGCCGCGTTTCCCACATTACAACAGTGACCACACTTCAAAAAGTACTTCATTGGCTGTAAAGCACTTTGGGACATCCTGAGATCAATCACAGAATCACAGAAACCCCACAGTGCAGATAGAGGCCATTTCGGCCCATCGAGCCTGCACCGACACATATCCCACCCAATCCCCGTAACCCCACGTATTTAATCCCCCTAACACTAAGGGTCAATTTATCATAGCCAATCAACCTAACCCGCACATCTTTGGACTGTGGGAGGAAACCGGAGCACCCGGAGGAAACCCACGCAAACACGGGGAGAATGTGCAAACTCCACACAGACAGTCGCCCAAGGCCGGATTTGAACCCGGGTCCCTGGCGCTGTGAGGCAACAGTGCTAACCACTATGCCACCGTGCTGCCCCTGGTGAAAGGTGCTGGAGAAATGTGAGTTTTGTTGTTCACTACAGAAGACAAACAGCTTGTAGTAAAATGGCTCTTTGAAAAGCTCCAGTTCCTCCCTCCAAAACTCCCATGGCTCCCTGATAGCAATAACAACAACAACTCATATTGATATAGCGCCTTTAACGTAGTGAAACATCCCAAGGCTGGAGGTAACAAAGGCAGGGATGAGGATTTTAGCGCGGATGGGCTGAGGCGGGGCGGAGACGGGCGATGTTACGGAGGTGGAAGTAGGCGGTCTTAGTGATGGAGAGGATACGGGTCAGAAGCTCAGCTCAGGGTCAAATAGGACGTCAGGGTCATGAACAGTCTGATTCAGCCTCAGACAGTGACCGGGAGTTAGCAGGGGGTGCCTGTTAGTTTCTGGCATGTTCTGTGACATTGTAATTGAGTTTCGCTGCACAATCTCTTGCATCTAAAGAAACGCTGGATTTTCAAATAAAGTGAGGTTCCAACCAAACAAGTGAAGATAAAAGGCAATGAGTGGAGAACCCTGAGCCTCGCTCAGAGAGAACCTCACTACACACAGTGGGTGAAATCAATGTCACAAGTGCAGCCGATGGGGATGGCTTCCAATGTCCTTCATTCGCATCCTGAGAATATCGGCCTTAAAGGACAATAGCAGGTGTCCAATACTCCTCGTCTCAAAAATGAAACGAAGCCCCTCCAGCCATCACACTCAAAGCACTAAAATATTCAAAGTGCCTGGCGAGTTGAAGCTAAGGAAAGCCTAACCAATCACAGTGACTTCAGTATTCACCCCATGAGTCAGCAAAGAAACAGACCCCAGAATGGGTCACCATGGAAACCAAGGACGACAACAACAACAACTTGCATTTATACAGCACCTTTAACATAGTAAAACGTCACAAAGTGCTTCACAGGAGCGATTATCAAACAAAATCAGACACCGAGCCACAGAGGGAGATATTAGGGCAGGTGACCAAAAGCTTGGTCAAAGAGGGAGGTTTTAAGGAGCGTTTTAAAGGAGGAGAGAGGTTGAGAGGTTTAGGGAGGGAATTCCAGAACTCGGGGCCCAGGCAGCTGAAGGCACGGCCGCCAATGGTGGAGCGATGGAAATGGGGGATGGGCAAGATGCCAAAATTGGAGGAGTGTAGAGGTCTCGGGGGGGGGGGTGTGGTTGTGGGGCTGAAGGAGGTTACAGGGATAGGGAGGGGCGAGGAGGGATTTGAAAACAAGGATGAGAATTTTGAAATCGAGGCGTTGCCGGACCGAGAGCCAATGTAGGTCAGTGAGCGGTGGGGGTGATGGGTGAACGGGACTGGGTGTGAGTTAGGACACGGGGCAGTGAGCACAGGGGGTGATGGGTGAACGGGACTGGGTGCGAGTTAGGACACGGGGCAGTGAGCACAGGGGGTGATGGGTGAACGGGACTTGGTGCGAGTTAGGACACGGGGCAGCAGAGTTTTTATGAGCTGAAGTTTATGGAGGGTGAAAGATGGGAGGCCGGCCAGGAGTGCGTTGGAATAGTCGAGTCTGGAGGGGACAAAGGCAAAGACAAGGTATGGAGATACCTGGGATGGCAGGAATGACGTATGAGGAGAGATTGGGTCGATTGGGCTTATATTCACTGGAGTTTAGAAGAATGAGAGGGGATCTCATTGAAACTTATAAAATTCTAACAGGACTGGACAGACTAGATGCAGGAAGGATGTTCCCAATGGCGGGGGAGTCCAGAACCAGGGGTCACAGTCTAAGGATAAGGGGTAAGCCATTTAGGACAGAGATGAGGAGGAATTTCTTCACCCAGAGAGCGGTGAACCTGTGGAATTCTCTACCACAGAAGGCAGTAGAGGCCAATTCATTAAATATATTCAAGAAGGAGTTGGATATATTTCTTAAGGCTAAAGGGATCAAGGGATATGGGGAGAAAGCAGGGACAGGGTACTGAATTTGGATGATCAGCCATGATCTCATTGAATGGCGGAACAGGCTCGAGGGGCCGAATGGCCCACTCCTGCTCCTATCTTCTATGTTTCTATGAGAAGCCAGTCTGAAGGATGGACTCCATGCTGGATGCGACGGCCTTGTCTCGTCTGCCCATTTCCATGAGCAGCAGCAAACCACACCATGTGACCAATCAGATCAACCAGAACAGCCAGCGGTCGTTTGCTGGGTGGGCAGAGTTCCAATCAAAGCAGGTGACGGGCACGCGGTCGCCAACTCTGGTCGGACACATTCCTGGAGGATTCATCACATGACCTCCTGCCCCACCCAGTCAAACAGCCTATTTCTCATCTTCAATAATTTTACAACTAATAAACAAAGGTGTTCAAAGAAAGTGAAACACCGTTTTTTTAACGCCCCGATGATTTTTCTCCCACGTCACTCGCCACAGTATCCCGAAGATTAATCTTCAATTCCTGGAGACTCCAGGTCAATCCTGGAGAGTTGGGAACCCCAGACAGGCACCTGAAAGGTGGGGCCCACAAGCTCGTTTTTATAAAATGGCCTTCACATTCAATCTAAAGACAGATTCTATTTCATAAAAGAGAAATGAGGGTGGGAAGTCTTTAAAATATATATATATTTTAAACCAATAGCAAGAGCTCCCAATACTTCGAAAACCACATTCAGGGATGTGAGGCTAAGGCTCTGCTGGGACTGTGTTGTGACTCTGCTGGGAATATGCTGGGTCTGTGCTAGAACACAGCTGGTGCTGTGCTTAGAATATGCTGGAACTGTGCTGCGACGCTGCTAGGGCTATGTTGGGAATATGCTGGGACTTAGCTGGGACTGTGTTGGGAATATGCTGGTACTGCACTGGGAATATGCTGGGACTGTGCTGGGATGCTGCTGGGACTTTGCTGGGTCTGTGGTGGGGCTGTGGTGGGAATATACTGGGGCTGTGCTGGGAATATGCCGGGGCTGTGCTGGGACAGTGTTGGGAATATGCTGGGACTATGTTGGGAATATGCTGGGGCTGTACTGGGAATATGCTGGGACTGTACTGGGAATATGCTGGGACTGTGCTGGAACTGTGTTGAGAATATGCTGGGGCTGTGCTGGGAATATGCTGGGACTGTGCTGGAAATATGCTGGGGCTGTGTTGGGAATATGCTGGGGCTGTGCTGAGAATATGCTGAGGCTGTGCTGAGAATATGCTGGGACTGTGCTGGAAATATGCTGGGGCTGTGTTGGGAATATGCTGGGGCTGTGTTGGGAATATGCTGGGGCTGTGCTGGGAATATGCTGGGACTGTGCTGGAAATATGCTGGGGCTGTGTTGGGAATATGCTGGGACTGTGCTGGGAATATGCTGGGCCGTGTTGGGAATATGCTGGGACTGTGCTGGGAATATGTTGGGACTGTGCTGGGAATATGCTGGGCCTGTGCTGGGAATATGCTGGGCCTGTGCTGGGAATATGCTGGGCTGTGTTGGGAATATGCTGGGGCTGTGCTGGGAATATGCTGGGGCTGTGCTGGGAATATGCTGGGGCTGTGTTGGGAATATGCTGGGGCTGTGCTGGGAATATGCTGGGACTGTGCTGGAAATATGCTGGGGCTGTGTTGGGAATATGCTGGGACTGTGCTGGGAATATGCTGGGCCGTGTTGGGAATATGCTGGGACTGTGCTGGGAATATGTTGGGACTGTGCTGGGAATATGCTGGGCCTGTGCTGGGAATATGCTGGGCCTGTGCTGGGAATATGCTGGGCTGTGTTGGGAATATGCTGGGGCTGTGCTGGGAATATGCTGGGGCTGTGCTGGGAATATGCTGGGGCTGTGTTGGGAATATGCTGGGGCTGTGTTGGGAATATGCTAGGGCTGTGCTGGGAATATGCTGGGGCTGTGCTGGGAATATGCTGGGGCTGTGCTGGGAATATGCTGGGACTGTGCTGGGAATATGCTGGGACGCTGCTGGGCCTGTGCTGGGAATATGCTGGGACTGTGCTGGGAATATGCTGGGACGCTGCTGGGCTCTCTGTTACCTCTGCCGCCTCCTTCTCGAACTTCTCGATGGTTCTCTTGTCGATACCGCCGCACTTGTAGATGAGATGGCCGGTGGTGGTGGACTTGCCCGAGTCGACATGGCCGATCACCACGATGTTGATGTGGATCTTCTCTTTGCCCATGGTGCCGGAGCTTGCAGGAGGCGTCGACAAAGGTCAGGGCGCTGCGGCAAACAGTAAATAGAATCAAGAGGATTGGAAAACCTCCGGCTCCTCCCGGCAGGGACAAGGTGAAAAGGTCAAAATCTATTTACATTTGCAACCTTGAAATGATTCCTAAAGTGACCACAGTCTTTATTCTAACAGAATATTAATGCATTTTAAATAAAATATTCCCAGATCCGGAGCCGCGACCCTGGGAATATTTAAAGGCAGCCGATCACTCCTGCCTTTATTATTGAAGACAGAATCTTGTTCTAAATATAATTAAAGATCTAAATTAACTCCAGGATCAATCCAGACCCCTCGCTCGGGCCAATTAAAAACAACTTCTGTCTCTCTCTTTGTCTCATTCTTAATGGTCTAAAATATCCCCCCCTGTCTATAATTATTAAATATTCCGATTATATTCCCAGTAATTCCCCACCCGCCACCTGTCCTCTCTCTCCCCTCGAATAATCGCTCATTCTGTTGCTGTGTCCTGTGGTTACTGCATTCTGCCCGTCTCCCTCTCTGTCTACCTCTCTCCTTCTCTCTATCCCTCTCTCTATCCCTCTCCTCTCTTTCTATCCTTCTCTCTATCTCTATCCCTCTGTCCCTCTATCTCTCTCTCTATCCCTCTCCTCTCTCTATCCCTCTCTCTCTATCTCTATCCCTCTCTCTCTCTATCTCTATCCCTCTCTCTCTCTCTCTCTATCTCTATCTCTATCCCTCTCTCTGTAATAATGCCCCTCCATTGACCTGCAGCCTGCCGTTATTGTGCTCCCAGCCCCGGGTTTCCCCACTCCAGCTCTTACCTGTGCTGCTGTCGGGGAGCGGGCTCTGTCGCTCGCTGCTTTTTATTGCGGCCGGGAGGGCGGTGTCTGCATCCAGCGGTGCCTGCGCACTGCACAAGCCCCCTCCCGCCTCCTACAGCAATGCGGTAAAGAGTCTTGCAAGCAAAATAAGATACTGCGCAGAGAGAGAGAGAGAGTAATGCTGCAGAGGGGGCAAGAGAGGGAGGGAGGGAGGTTGCAGGAGGGAGGGAATGCAATAGACAGGGGCAGGAGGGAGAGGAGGAGGTGAGTGAGGGAAAGGAGCGAGAGCTGGGACACAGAGGGGGCAGGAGTGAGAAGTAGAGGAAAGAGAGGCAACAAAGATTAGACATAGAGTATAAGATACCCCTTCTATTATAGGGAATAGCAGCCCCTGTGTATATTACAGAGAATAGCAGCCCCTGTGTATATTATAGAGAATAGCAGCCCCTGTGTATATTATAGAGAACAGCAGCCCCTGTGTATATTATAGAGAATAGCAGCCCATGTGTATATTATAGAGAATAGCAGCCCCTGTGTAGATTATGGAGAATAGCAGCCCCTGTGTATATTATAGGGAATAGCAGCCCCTGTGTAGATTATGGAGAATAGCAGCCCCTGTGTATATTATAGGGAATAGCAGCCCCTGTGTAGATTATGGAGAATAGCAGACCCTGTGTATATTATAGGGAATAGCAGCTCCTGTGTATATTATAGAGAATAGCAGCCCCTGTGTATATTATACAGAATAGCAGCCCCTGTGTATATTATAGGGAATAGCAGCCCCTCTGTATATTATAGAGAATAGCAGCTCCTGTGTATATTATAGGGAATAGCAGCCCCTGTGTATATTATACAGAATAGCAGCCCCTGTGTATATTATACAGAATAGCAGCCCCTGTGTATATTATAGGGAATAGCAGCCCCTCTGTATATTATAGAGAATAGCAGCTCCTGTGTATATTATAGGGAATAGCAGCCCCTGTGTATGTTATGGAGAATAGCAGCCCCTGTGTATATTATAGAGAATAGCAGCCCTGTGTATATTATCGGGAATAGCAGCCCCTGTGTATATTATAGAGAATAGCAGCCCCTGTGTATATTATAGAGAATAGTAGCCCCTGTGTATATTATGGAGAATAGCAGCCCATGTGTATATTATGGAGAATAGCAGCCCCTGTGTATATTATAGAGAATAGCAGCCCCTGTGTATATTATAGAGAGTAGCAGCCGCTGTGTATATTATAGAGAATAGCAGCCCCTGTGTATATTATAGAGAATAGCAGCCCCTGTGTATATTATAGAGAATAGCAGCCCCTGTGTATATTATAGAGAATAGCAGCCCATGTGTATATTATAGAGAATAGCAGCCCCTGTGTAGATTATGGAGAATAGCAGCCCCTGTGTATATTATAGGGAATAGCAGCTCCTGTGTATATTATAGAGAATAGCAGCCCCTGTGTATATTACAGAGAATAGCAGCCCATGTGTATATTATAGAGAATAGCAGCCCCTGTGTATATTATGGAGAATAGCAGCCCCTGTGTATATTATAGGGAATAGCAGCTCCTGTGTATATTATAGAGAATAGCAGCCCCTGTGTATATTATAGAGAATAGCAGCCCCTGTGTATATTATAGAGAATAGCAGCTCCTGTGTATATTATAGAGAATAGCAGCCCCTGTGTATGTTATGGAGAATAGCAGCCCCTGTGTATATTATAGAGAATAGCAGCCCCTGTGTATATTATAGGGAATAGCAGCCCCTCTGTATATTATAGAGAATAGCAGCTCCTGTGTATATTATAGAGAATAGCAGCCCCTGTGTATGTTATGGAGAATAGCAGCCCCTGTGTATATTATAGAGAATAGCAGCCCCTGTGTATATTATAGAGAATAGCAGCCCCTGTGTATATTATAGAGAATAGCAGGCCCTGTGTATATTATAGAGAATAGCAGCCCCTGTGTATATTATAGAGAATAGCAGCCCCTGTGTATATTACAGGGAATAACTGCTCCTGTGTATATTATAGAGAATAGCAGCCCCTGTGTATATTATAGAGAATAGCAGCCCCTGTGTATATTATCGGGAATAGCAGCTCCTGTGTATATTATAGAGAATAGCAGCCCCTGTGTATATTATAGAGAATAGCAGCCCCTGTGTATATTATAGGGAATAGCAGCCCCTGTGTATATTATAGAGAATAGCAGCTCCTGTGTATATTATAGAGAATAGCAGCCCCTGTGTATATTATAGAGAATAGCAGCCCCTGTGTATATTATAGAGAATAGCAGCCCCTGTGTATATTATAGAGAATAGCAGCCCCTGTGTATTTTATCGGGAATAGCAGCCCCCTGTGTATATTATAGAGAATAGCAGCCCCTGTGCATATTATAGAGAATAGCAGCCCCTGTGCATATTATGGAGAATAGCAGCCCCTGTGTATATTATGGAGAATAGCAGCCCCTGTGTATATTATAGAGAATAGCAGCCCCTGTGTATATTATAGGGAATAGCAGCCTCTGTGTATATTATAGGGAATAGCAGCCCCTGTGTATATTACAGAGAATAGCAGCTCCTGTGTATATTATAGAGAATAGCAGCCCCTGTGTATATTATAGAGAATAGCAGCCCCTGTGTATATTATAGAGAATAGCAGCCCCTGTGTATATTATAGAGAATAGCAGCCCCTATGTATATTATAGAGAATAGCAGCCCCTGTGTATATTATAGAGAATAGCAGCCCCTGTGTATATTATAGAGAATAGCAGCCCCTGTGAAAATTATAGAGAATAGCAGCCCCTGTGTATATTATAGAGAATAGCAGCCCCTGTGTATATTATAGAGAATAGCAGCCCTGTGTATATTATCGGGAATAGCAGCCCCTGTGTATATTATAGAGAATAGCAGCCCCTGTGTATATTATAGAGAATAGCAGCCCCTGTGTATATTATAGAGAATAGCAGCCCCTGTGTATATTATAGGGAATAGCAGCCCCTGTGTATATTATAGAGAATAGCAGCCCCTGTGTATATTATAGAGAATAGCAGCCGCTGTGTATATTATAGAGAATAGCAGCCCCTGTGTATATTATAGAGGGTAGCAGCCCCTGTGTATATTATAGAGAATAGCAGCCCCTGTGTATAGTATAGAGAATAGCAGCCCCTGTGTATATTATAGAGAATAGCAGCCCATGTGTATATTATAGAGAATAGCAGCCCCTGTGTATATTATGGAGAATAGCAGCCCCTGTGTATATTATAGGGAATAGCAGCTCCTGTGTATATTATAGGGAATAGCAGCCCCTGTGTATGTTATGGAGAATAGCAGCCCCTGTGTATATTATAGAGAATAGCAGCCCTGTGTATATTATCGGGAATAGCAGCCCCTGTGTATATTATAGAGAATAGCAGCCCCTGTGTATATTATAGAGAATAGTAGCCCCTGTGTATATTATGGAGAATAGCAGCCCCTGTGTATATTATGGAGAATAGCAGCCCCTGTGTATATTGTAGAGAATAGCAGCCCCTGTGTATATTATAGAGAATAGCAGCCCCTGTGTATATTATAGAGAATAGCAGCCCCTGTGTATATTATAGAGAATAGCAGCCCATGTGTATATTATAGAGAATAGCAGCCCCTGTGTAGATTATGGAGAATAGCAGCCCCTGTGTATAATATGGGGAATAGCAGCTCCTGTGTATATTATAGAGAATAGCAGCCCCTGTGTATATTATAGAGAATAGCAGCCCATGTGTATATTACAGAGAATAGCAGCCCCTGTGTATATTATAGGGAATAGCAGCTCCTGTGTATATTATAGAGAATAGCAGCCCCTGTGTATATTATAGAGAATAGCAGCCCCTGTGTATGTTATGGAGAATAGCAGCCCCTGTGTATATTATAGAGAATAGCAGCCCCTGTGTATATTATAGGGAATAGCAGCCCCTCTGTATATTATAGAGAATAGCAGCTCCTGTGTATATTATAGAGAATAGCAGCCCCTGTGTATGTTATGGAGAATAGCAGCCCCTGTGTATATTATAGAGAATAGCAGCCCCTGTGTATATTATAGAGAATAGCAGCCCCTGTGTATATTATAGAGAATAGCAGGCCCTGTGTATATTATAGAGAATAGCAGCCCCTGTGTATATTATAGAGAATAGCAGCCCCTGTGTATATTACAGGGAATAACTGCTCCTGTGTATATTATAGAGAATAGCAGCCCCTGTGTATATTATAGAGAATAGCAGCCCCTGTGTATATTATCGGGAATAGCAGCTCCTGTGTATATTATAGAGAATAGCAGCCCCTGTGTATATTATAGAGAATAGCAGCCCCTGTGTATATTATAGGGAATAGCAGCCCCTGTGTATATTATAGAGAATAGCAGCTCCTGTGTATATTATAGAGAATAGCAGCCCCTGTGTATATTATAGAGAATAGCAGCCCCTGTGTATATTATAGAGAATAGCAGCCCCTGTGTATATTATAGAGAATAGCAGCCCCTGTGTATTTTATCGGGAATAGCAGCCCCCTGTGTATATTATAGAGAATAGCAGCCCCTGTGCATATTATAGAGAATAGCAGCCCCTGTGCATATTATGGAGAATAGCAGCCCCTGTGTATATTATGGAGAATAGCAGCCCCTGTGTATATTATAGAGAATAGCAGCCCCTGTGTATATTATAGGGAATAGCAGCCTCTGTGTATATTATAGGGAATAGCAGCCCCTGTGTATATTACAGAGAATAGCAGCTCCTGTGTATATTATAGAGAATAGCAGCCCCTGTGTATATTATAGAGAATAGCAGCCCCTGTGTATATTATAGAGAATAGCAGCCCCTGTGTATATTATAGAGAATAGCAGCCCCTATGTATATTATAGAGAATAGCAGCCCCTGTGTATATTATAGAGAATAGCAGCCCCTGTGTATATTATAGAGAATAGCAGCCCCTGTGTATATTATAGAGAATAGCAGCCCTGTGTATATTATCGGGAATAGCAGCCCCTGTGTATATTATAGAGAATAGCAGCCCCTGTGTATATTATAGAGAATAGCAGCCCCTGTGTATATTATAGAGAATAGCAGCCCCTGTGTATATTATAGGGAATAGCAGCCCCTGTGTATATTATAGAGAATAGCAGCCCCTGTGTATATTATAGAGAATAGCAGCCGCTGTGTATATTATAGAGAATAGCAGCCCCTGTGTATATTATAGAGGGTAGCAGCCCCTGTGTATATTATAGAGAATAGCAGCCCCTGTGTATAGTATAGAGAATAGCAGCCCCTGTGTATATTATAGAGAATAGCAGCCCATGTGTATATTATAGAGAATAGCAGCCCCTGTGTATATTATGGAGAATAGCAGCCCCTGTGTATATTATAGGGAATAGCAGCTCCTGTGTATATTATAGGGAATAGCAGCCCCTGTGTATATTATAAGAGAATAGCAGCCCCTACGTATATTACAGAGAATAGCAGCCCCTGTGTATATTATAGAGAATAGCAGCCCCTGTGTATATTATAGGGAATAGCAGCCCCTGTGTATATTATAAGAGAATAGCAGCCCCTACGTATATTACAGAGAATAGCAGCCCCTGTGTATATTATAGAGAATAGCAGCCCCTGTGTATATTATAGAGAATAGCAGCCCCTGTGTATATTGTAGAGAATAGCAGCCCCTGTGTATATTATAGAGAATAGCAGCCCCTGTGTATATTATAGGGAATAGCAGCCCCTGTGTATATTATAGAGAATAGCAGCCCCTGTGTATATTATAGGGAATAGCAGCCCCTGTGTATATTATGGAGAATAGCAGCCCCTGTGTATATTATGGAGAATAGCAGCCCCTGTGTATATTATAGAGAATAGCAGCCCCTGTGTATATTATAGGGAATAGCAGCCCCTGTGTATATTATAGAGAATAGCAGCTCCTGTGTATATTATAGAGAATAGCAGCCCCTGTGTATGTTATGGAGAATAGCAGCCCCTGTGTATATTATAGGGAATAGCAGCCCCTGTGTATATTATAGAGAATAGCAGCCCCTGTGTATATTATCGGGAATAGCAGCCCCTGTGTATATTATAGAGAATAGCAGCCCCTGTGTATATTATAGAGAATAGCAGCCCCTGTGTATATTATAGAGAATAGCAGCTCCTGTGTATATTATAGAGAATAGCAGCTCCTGTGTATATTATAGAGAATAGCAGGCCCTGTGTATATTATAGAGAATAGCAGCCCCTGTGTATATTATAGAGAATTGAAGCCCCTGTGTATATTATAGAGAATAGCAGCCCTTGTGTATATTATAGGGAATAGCAGCCCCTATGTATATTACAGAGAATAGCAGCCCCTGTGTATATTATAGAGAATAGCAGCCCCTGTGTATATTATAGAGAATAGCAGCCCCTGTGTATATTATAAGAGAATAGCAGCCCCTATGTATATTACAGAGAATAGCAGCCCCTGTGTATATTATAGAGAATAGCAGCCCCTGTGTATATTATAGGGAATAGCAGCCCCTGTGTATATTATAGAGAATAGCAGCCCCTGTGTATATTATAGGGAATAGCAGCCCCTGTGCATATTATAGAGAATAGCAGCCACTGTGTATATTATAGAGAATAGCAGCCCCTGTGTATATTATAGAGAATAGCAGCCCCTGTGTATATTATAGAGAATAGCAGCCCCTCTGTATATTATAGAGAATAGCAGCCCTGTGTATATTACAGAGAATAGCAGCCCCTGTGTATATTATAGAGAATAGCAGCCCCTGTGTATATTATAGAGAATAGCAGCCCCTGTGTATATTATAGAGAATAGCAGCCCCTGTGTATATTATAGAGAATAGCAGCCCCTGTGTATATTATAGAGAATAGCAGCCCCTGTGTATATTATAGAGAATAGCAGCCCCTGTGTATATAGAAACATAGACGATAGGAGCAGGAGTAGGCCATTCGGCCCCTTGAGCCTGCTCCGCCATTCAATGAGATCATGGCTGATCATCCAAACTCAGTACCCTGTCCCTGCTTTCTCCCCATATCCCTTGATCCCTTTAGCCTTAAGAAATATATTTAACTCCTTCTTGAATATATTTAATGATTTGGCCTTAACTGCCTTCTGTGGTAGCGAATTCCACAGGTTCACCACTCTCTGGGTGAAGAAATTCCCCCTCATCTCTGTCCTAAATGGCTTACCCCTTATCTTTAGACTGTGACCCCTGGTTCTGGACTCCCCGACCATCGGGAACATTCTTCCTGCATCTAGTCTGTCTAGTCCTGTTAGAATTTTATAAGTTTCAATGAGATCCCCTCTCATTCTTCTGACCTCCAGTGAGTATAAGCCCAATCGACCCAATCTCTCCTCATGCGTCATTCCTGCCATCCCAGGTATCAGTCTGGTGAATCTTCGCTGCACTCCCTCCATGGCAAGAGTATCCTTCCTCAGATAAGGCGACCAAAACTGCACACAGTACTCAAGGTGTGGTCTCACCAAGGCTCTGTACAACTGCAGCAAGACATCCTTGTTCCTGTACTCGAATCCTCTCGCTACGAAGGCCAACATACCATTTGCCTTCTTGACAGCCTGCTGCACCTGCATGCTTACCTTCAGCGACTGGTGCACAAGGACACCCAGGTCTCGTTGCACTTCCCCTTCTCCCAATCTATTGCCATTCAGATAATAATCTGCCTTCCTGTTTTTGCCACCAAAGTGGATAACCTCGCATTTATCCACATTATAGTGCATCTGCCATGTTTCTGCCCAATCACCCAGGGAACAGCAGCCCTGTGTATATTATAGAGAATAGCAGCCTCTGTGTATATTATAGGGAATAGCAGCCCCAGTGTATATTATAGAGAATAGCAGGCCCTGTATATATTATAGAGAATAGCAGCCCGTGTGTATATTAAATAGAATAGCAGCCCCTGTGTATATTATAGTGAATAACTGTCCTTGTGTATATTATAGAGAATAGCAGCCCCTGTGTCGAAACATAGAACATAGAAAAATAGGAGCAGGAGTAGACCATTCGGCCCTTCGAGCCTGCTCCGCCATTCAATATGATCATGGCTGATTCTCTATCTCAATACCATATTCCCGCTCTCTCCCCATAACCCTTGATGCGTTTTGTGTATAGAAATCTACCTATCTCCTTCTTAACTATATTCAGTGACTTGACCTCCACAGCCTTCTGTGGTAGAGAATTCCTCAGGTTCACCACCCTCTGAGTGAAGAAATTTCTCCTCATCTCAGTCCTAAATGTCCTACCCCGTATCCTGAGACTGTGACCCCAGCCAGGGGAAACATCCTCCCTGCATCCAGTCTGTCTAGCCCTGTCAGAATTTTATACGTTTCAATGAGATCCCCTCTCATTCTTCTAAACTCTAGTGAATACAGGCCTAGTCGACCCAATCTCTCCTCATACGACAGTCTTGCCATTCCAGGAATCAGTCTGGTGAACCTTCGCTGCACTCCCTCTATGGCAAGTATATCCTTTCTTAGGTAAGGAGATCAAAACTCCTCACAGTACTCCATGTTTGGTCTCACCAAGGCCCTGTACAACTGTAGTAAGACATCCTTGCTCCTGTACTCAAATCCTCTTGCAATGAAGGCCAACATACCATTTGCCTTCCTAATAGCTTGCTGCACCTGCACATTCACTTTCAGTGACACATGTACAAGGACACCCAGGTCCCTTTGAGCATCTACATTTGGTTCCCTCATCCAAATCATTGATATATATTGTTAATAATAGCTGGGGCCCAAGCACTGATCCCTGCGGTACCCCACTAGTCACCGCCTGCCACCCCGAAAAAGACCCATTTATTTCTACTCTCTGTTTCCTGTCTGTTAACCAATTTTCAATCCAGGCCAGTATATTACCCCCAATCCCATGTGCTTTAATTTTGCACACTAACCTCTTATGTGAGACTTTATCAATGGCCTTCTGAAAATCCAAATACACCACATCCACTGGTTCTCCCTTATCTATTCTACCAGTTACATCCTCAGAAAACTCCAGTAGGTTTGTCAAACACAATTTCCCTTTCATAAATCCATGTTGACTTTGTCTAATCCCGTTGATATTTTCTAAGTGTCCTGTTATCACATCCTTTATAATTAACTCTAGCATTTTCCCTACTACTGATGTTAGGCTAACCGGTCTGTAGTTCCCTGTTTTCTCTCTCCCTCCTTTTTTAAATAGTGGGGTTACATTTGCCACCCTCCAATCTGCAGGAACTGTTCCATAATCTATAAAATTTTGGAAGATGACAATCAATGCATCCACTATTTCCATGGCTACCTCTTTTAGTACTCTGGGATGCAGATTATCAGGCCCTGGGGATTTATCAGCTTTCAGTCCCATTAATTTCTCCAGCACTATTTTTTTACTAATACTAATTTCCTTTAATTCCTCCTTCTCTCTAAACCCTTGGTTCCCTAGCATTTCTGGGAAGTTATTTGTTTCCTCTTCCGTGAAGACAGAACCAAAGTATTTGTTTAATTGCTCTGCCATTTCCTTGTTCCCCATTATAAATTCTCCCTTTTTTGACTGTAAGGAACCTACATTTGTCTTCACTAATCTTTTTTCTTTTTACATACTCGTAGAAGCTTTTACAATCCGCTTTTATGTTCATTGCAAGTTTACTCTCATACTCTATTTTTCCCCTTAATCAATCTCTTGGTCCTTTTTTGCTGAACTCTAAACTGCTCCCAATCCTTAGGCTTGCTACTTTTTCTGGCAACTTTATATGACTCCTCTTTGGATCTAATACTATCCTTAATTTCTTTTGTTAGCCATGGTTGGGCCGCTTCTCCTTTTGTGTTTTTGCGCCAGAAAGGAATGTATAACTGTTGCAATTCATGCATCTGTTCCTTAAATGTTAGCCATTGCCTATCCACCGTCATGCCTTTTAATGAAGCTCCCCAATCTATCATAGCCAACTCACTCCTCATACCTTCATAGTTTCCTTTGTTTAGATTTAGGACCCTAGTTTCGGATTGGACTTCTTGGCCTAGAAATTCAGTTGGTTGCGCCAGCCGGTAACGCCATAAGAGGGGTATATTTCCAGCGCTAGGCACTTAGCGCCCGGGCGCAGACCGATCTGCGCCAATGCCCAAATTCAGTTGACATTTAGCGCCGGCGCAAAGTGTTTGCGCCCGCTCAGCTGCGCGCGCAGCTTATGACGTCATCTCGTCGTGCAACGCTGTTTGTGCGCCCCAAACCGGAAATTCAGTGGCGCCCGCCCAATGTGGGCGTGGCGCTGCTAAGAACTGTGAAGTGGAACGCAACAGAGGCCCTGTGGGCCTCGGGGAGCGCTAATTAAAGGGCACTTACACTGACCTATAAAGCCCAGCCATTTTGCTGCAATGACTTTACTGCTTTGGATTTCTGGACAGAGACCAAGGGACAGAGCTTACTGATTTGGGACAACATAGGAGAGGTATTTTTGGCTTCTGGCCAGTGCTTTGACATTTGATTCATTTGATTTCACTGTTTTCAACTTTATTATGGGGGCTGTATGGGGGTCCAACCCTCAGTTGCAGCATTATGTGCGAAGGGCTCGCAGACGCTGTGAGAGAGGGCCAGCCATGCCTAGACGCAGAGGGGCCATCAGGCGTCGGCAACGTAGGCCTTACCCACTCAGGCAATACCGGCAGCAGGTGTCCTATCTCACCATGACTGCGGCGCATTGTGTTAAGAGGCTGCGCTTCAGAAGGGAGGTGGTTGCAGAGATCTGCCAGCTGCTTCACAGAGATCTGTGTCCACAGCTGATGTGCAGGACGTCTCTGTCGGTGGAAGTAAAGGTCACGGTGGCTCTGAACTTTTATGCAAGCGGCTCCTTCCAAGCCGCTGCTGGGGACATAGCGAACATCTCCCAGTTCGCCGCGCATCGCTGCATCCGGCAGGTCACCGATGCACTTTTCGCGAGGAGACACCAATTCATCTCCTTCCCCATGACCCGACAGAGGCAGGAGCAGTGTGCAGTCGGATTTGCCAGGATCGCGCGCTTCCCCATGTTGCAGGGCGCCATTGACTGCACGCATGTGGCTATGCGGGCACCTATCCACAATGCCGAGGATTACCGCAACCGGAAGGGCTACCATTCCCTAAATGTACAGCTGGTGTGTGACCACAGGCAGCGCATCCTAGCTGTCAATGCCCGCTTCCCAGGAAGCAGCCACGATGCATTTATCCTGCGCCAGAATACTGTGGCTGACATGTTCGAGGCACAGCCTCCACCAAGGGGATGGCTTATCAGGGACAAGGGCTACCCTTTGTGTACATGGCTCATGACCCCGCTCCGCGCGCCCAGGACCCCAGCGGAGGAGGCATACAACGAAAGCCATCAAGCCACAAGGAACATCATAGAGCAAACGATAGGCGTCCTCAAGCAACGGTTCCGCTGCCTGGATCGTTCCGGCGGATCTCTACAGTATTCGCCGGATAGAGTCTCCCAGTTTGTCGTCGTGTGCTGCATGCTGCACAACCTGGCTATCCGCAGGACTCAGGCACTGCCACCTGACATTGCACCACCACCTCAGGAGGACGAGCAGGAGGACCATGAGGAGGAGGAGGAGGAGGAGGAGTACCAGCCCAGGAGGGAGCCACAAGGTCCAAGGGCCGTCCGCCGGGGGCTTATTGATCGACACTTCTAGGCCCCCTGTCAGGGAATGGGCTGTGGCAATGAACGCACCTGAAGGCAGCCGCACCGCAAGCCCTCAGCCGGTTAACGCAACAACCACTTGAAACCTGAGACGTGGGCATGCTGAATAAATAAAAAGCTTTATTTCACAAACTCAGGGTCCTTCCCACATGAAACAGAAAAACAGACAAGACCCCCAAAAAACAGTCAAAAACATCTGTCACTCCCAAAACCTGGGGAGGACTAACAAAACTTGCCCATCCAAATGGCCTTCATCATCGGCCTTACAAAAATAAGCCCCCCCCTCCACAACACAAACACCCACATAAAAACAAAAAATGCCTTGATCCTCGGACTTACCAAAATAATGCCCCCCCAGAACACAAGCCCCCCAATATAAAAAAAAACGCTATCACCACACTCTAATGGGTGTGCCGAGAGGGCGAGTCCTTAGACAGGCTTCCCTGGCCCCTGCCCGACCTGCTGCTCCGCCTCAACCTGGGCCCTGCAGGTGTGGCAAGGCTGGGGGAAGGCTCATGAGGGCCACAATGCGTGTCGGCAGATGCCCTTGGGGGTCGGCCTAGACGAGGCCCGGCCCGGGAGGGGCCGGCTGCTGACTGCTGCAGCTGTGGCTGGCCAGCATCAGTCTCAGCAGCAGCTCGTCGCACCTTGGCTGGGGGAGTGGCAGTGTCGGCTGCACCAATGGGGGCAAGCTGGCTGATGGCAGGCGCGCGCTGCTCGCCAGAGACACTGGCACTCGGCCGGGCTGGCAGTGCAGCAAGCGCAGCAATCTGGTGGAGGCCAGACCGCTGTGCTGCAGCAGGGCGGCGGGTGCCCTGGCGATGCTTCCGCGCCACAGCGAGTGTGGCAGAAGTGAGTGCCCGAACTGCCCTGGTATGTGCCCGCATCAGCTCTGCCAGTGTCTGGACGGCACCACTCATCTCGCGAGTCGCGTCCTGGGCTGCCGCGAGTTGCTGGATACCCCTGTCGTGCGCTGCCGCGAGTTGTTCGACCCCCCGGCCTGTGATTCCCCGAAAGCGACCACACTATGAGCCAGGGACTCAATGGCCTGAGGCATCTGTTGCACAACCCCCATGAACTCCTGGTGGCGCCGCTCAGACGCCGCCGACATCTCATCGAGGAGGCGCACCTCCTGGGCGAGGACCGTCTCCGGACTGGAGGGCGGACTCTCCCTCTGGGGAGAAGGCCGCCGAGCTGGCCGACCCTTCCCGCGTGCCTCGAGCCCACTGGGCCCAGGATCTGCCCTCCCCTGCAACACTTCCCCCTGACTCTCCTGCAGGCCAGACGTCTCCCCTCCATTGCCATCCCCTGGCGCGGATGAGGGTTCCCCCGATGTGCCGCCTTCCTCCTGGTCCTCGTCGTCCTCCTCCTCCAAGGGCCTGGCACTCTGAGCTTCAGGGACCACCTCCTCCTCACCAGCTGAAAGCAGGAAGGCACAAGAGTAGCTTTAGAGTGAGGACAGGGCGTCAGCGAGGGAGGCCTGAGTGGTGGCATTATGCGCATTTGTCGGTCAGTGCGAAAGGATGTAGATCTGAAGCGCAAGGGCAACGACAGAGGTCCAACCAGTCATGTCCTTACCAGTGGGTCCCAGTACAGAGTCCGCATCTCCGATCGCAACAGGGCCAGTCACCCGGGCACGCATGAGTCGAGCCACGTTCTCCTCCAGCTCACTGAGCGCCTGGTACTCGGGACGGCCTCCACCGGTGACAGACTGGCTCCTCAAATTCCGCGCCAGCTTGGCCTGCAAGAGAAAGGACGGCCTCTAAGTACAGTGTGGTGCCCTGTTGCTGTGTGCACTGCCTCCCATGGTCGAATAGCTTGGCCAGTGTGGTGCCCTGTTGCTGTGTGCACTGCCTCCCATGGTCGAATAGCTTGGCCAGTGTGTTAAGTGCAGAAAGTGCTATTGATGATCATGCCAGTGCCATTGCTGCGGGAGGAGGGCTGCCCATTAGTCCTTTGAGGTCCCTTTGCCCATAATGTGAGGTGCACATGCAAGGATGAGGAGGACACTGGAAAGGGTACTCACCTTCACCATCCGAGTGAGGTCGTTGTACTTCTTGCGGCATTGGTCCGCACTCCTGGGGACATCGCAGGTGGATGACACCCTGCGGGCGATATTCCTCCAGGCTTTCCTGTACTGGCTCCTGGGAGCCTTCTTGCCACTGTCCGGGCACAAGATCTCTCTTTTGTTTTCGACACCATTAATCAGCACCCTCAGAGCATGCTCTGAGAAGCGCTGCGCTCGTTCACGGGCCCTCTCCATGGCTCCAGGCGCTATTTTGGCCCACCAGCAGTGTTGAGGCCTAGCTGCAGGGCTCCAGTATGCAGGGCGTGGCAGCAGTCAAAGTCGACCCTTCCCCCTTTAAGAGCTGGCCGGCGTCAGGGTGTCTGTTGTCAATCAAAACATGACCGCACCTGCGCTGCGCCCGGCCTCGGTGTTATCAGTCCGCATCGCCGGCTTAGCGCCTGAAGAGAGCATTGCAACGCCAGTTTCAGCGCTCGGCCAAACTCTTGGCCAACTCTACTGAATTTCGGCGATGTGGCCTACACTTTCCGGCGGGCGCTAACTTTAGCGAACGCCCGACTTTAGCGCCCCAAAAGTGTCCAGACTGAATTTCTAGGCCCTTCACTTTCTATCTTAATGAAGAATTCTATCATGTTATGGTCACTCTTCCCTAAAGGACCCCGCACAACAAGATTATTAATTAACCCCTTCTCATTGCACAATACCCAATCTAGGATAGCCTGTTCCCTAGTTGGCTCCTCAACGTACTGGTCTAAAAAAACCATCTCGTACACACTCCAGGAATTCATCCTCCACAGTATTATTGCTAATTTGGTTTGGCCAGTCGATATGTAGATTAAAGTTACCCATGATTACTGTAGTACCCTTCTTACATGCATCTCTAATTTCCTATTTGATGCCATCCCTGACATTACCACTACTGTTTGGAGGCCTATAGACAACTCCCACCAATGTTTTCTGCCCCTTGGTGCTTCTTGGCTCCACCCAGACTGATTCTACATCTTGATTTTCTGAGCCAATATCCTTTCTCACTATTGCTCTGATTTCATCCTTTACTAACAACGCCACCCCACCTCCTTTTCCTTTTTGCCTGCCCTTCCTTAATACCGGATATTTTTGGATATTCAGCTCCCAGTCTTGGTCACCCTGCAGCCATGTCTCCGTAATCGCAATTATATCGTATCAGTTTACATCTATTTGCGCTGTTAATTCGTCTACCTTATTACGAATGCTTCGTGCATTCAGATACAGTGCCTTCAGATTTGTCTTTTTAACATTTTTAGACATCTTAAAATGTTTTTGTACTATGGCCCTATTTGTCTTATTACCATCTACCAGAAACGCTGTTTACGGAGGTCACTGACCATCATCAAAGACCCTACCCACCCCAGCCACAGTCTGTTCGCCCCCCTGCCATCTGGGAGACGCTACAGATGCATTCGCACCCGAACGACCAGATTTAGGAACAGCTTCTTTCCCAGGGCTGTCATCCTACTGAACTCCACAAATAAACTCTAAAGCCTGCACATCTGCCAATGCACTTTATTATGTTTATGTTAATGTATTACAAGCCAAATGAATGTTGAATGTTTAAATGTCTTAATCTAAATGTACACTCTCGGGAGCCACAAGCCTACATTTCGTTGTACTGCACTTGTGCACTAACAATGACAATAAAGTTGATTATTATTATTATTATTATTATGTGTTCTTACCCGGACCCTATTTGTTGGTGCCCTCCTTTGTTTGTACGCTCTGCCCCTTCCTGACACAATCTGGTCATCCTTACCCCAATCACTTTCCTGCACTGCTTCCTTGTCTTTTCTCTTTAGCATTCTAGATTTCCCTCCACTGGGACCCTCCACCCCCCCCCCCCAGCTTATTTAGTTTAAAGCCCTATCTACCTCCCTAGTTATTCGATTCACTAGAACTCTGGTCCCAGCATGGTTCAGGTGTAGTTCGTCCCAACGGAACAGCTCTCTCTCTCTTTCCCCAGTACTGGTGCCAGTGCCCCACGCATCGAAACCCACTTCTCCCACACCAATCTTTGAGCCACGCCTTCATCTCCATGATCCTATTGACCCTATGCCAATTTGCTCGTGGCTCCGGTAATAATCCAAAGACTATGACCTTTGTGGTTCTGCTTTTTAATTTAGTCCCTAGCTGCTCAAACTCGCTCAGCAGAACCTCTTTCTTTGTCCTACCTATGCCGTTGGTACCCACGTGGACCACGACAACTGGATCCTCCCCTTCCGACTCCAAATTCTTCTCCAGCCCGGAGGAGATGCCCTTTACCCTGGCACCGGTAGACAACATATCCTTTGGGACTCACGCTCCTGGCTGCAGAGAACAGTGTCTATCCCACTAACTATACTGTCGCCTACTACAACCACCATCCTTTTTACTCCACCCACTTGAACGGCTTCCTGTACCATAGTGCCGTGGTCAGTTTACTCATCCTCCCCGCAGTCCCTGCACTTGTCCACAAGGGTTGCAAGAACCTCGAATCTATTGGACAAGTGCAGGGACTGAGGCTCCTGCAATACTACCTCCTGGATCCCCGTAACTACCTCACTCGCAGTCACACCCTCCTGTCCCTGACCACGTGTCAATTCTAAAGTATTTAATCTAAGGGGTGTGGCTGCCTCCAGGTAAGGACGGCAGATTTCCTTCCCTAAAGGACATTAGTGAACCAGACGGGTTTTTACGACAATCCGATAGTTTCATGGTCACCATTGCTGATACTAGCTTTTTATTCCAGATTTATTTAATTAACTGAATTTAAATTCCCCAGCTGCCGTGGTGGGATTTGAACTCACGTCACTGGATTATTATTGGACAGGTTGGGTGATTGGGCAGAAGCATGGCAGATGCAGTATAATGTGGATAAATGCGAGGTTATCCACTTTGGTGGCAAAAACAGGAAGGCAGATTATTATCTGAACGGCAATAGATTGGGAGAAGGGGAAGTACAACGAGACCTGGGTGTCCTTGTGCACCAGTCGCTGATGGTAAGCATGCAGGTGCAGCAGGCGGTTAAGAAGGCAAATGGTATGTTGGCCTTCATAGCGAAAGGGTTTGAGTACAGGAGCAAGGATGTCTTGCTGCAGTTGTACAGGGCCTTGGTGAGACCACACCTTGAGTATTGTGTGCAGTTTTGGTCACCTTATCTGAGGAAGGATGTTCTTGCCATGGAGGGAGTGCAGCGAAGATTCACCAGACTGATGCCTGGGATGGCAGGAATGACGTATGAGGAGAGATTGGGTCGATTGGGCTTATGCTCGCTGGAGTTTAGAAGAATGAGAGGGGATCTCATTGAAACTTATAAAATTCTAACAGGACTAGACAGACTAGATGCAGGAAGGATGTTCCAAATGGCTGGGGAGTCCAGAACCAGGGGTCACAGTCTAAGGATAAGGGGTAAGCCATTTGTGACAGAGATGAGGAGGAATTTCTTCACCCAGAGAGTGGTGAACCTGTGGAATTCTCTACCACAGAAGGCAGTTGAGGCCAATTCATTAAATATATTCAAGAAGGAGTTGGATATATTTCTTAAGGCTAAAGGGATCAAGGGATATGGGGAGAAGGCAGGGACCAGGTACTGAATTTGGATGATCAGCCATGATCTCATTGAATGGCGGAGCAGGCTCGAGGGGCCGAATGGCCTCCTCCTGCTCCTATCTTCTATGTTTCTATGTTTCTGTTAATCAAGGTCTCTGGTTTACTGGTCCAGTAACATTACCACTACGCTACCTTACAGGGAACAGCAGCACCTGTGTATTATAAAGAATAGCAGCCCCTGTGAATATTATAGGGAATAGCAGCCCTTGTGTATATTATAGAGAATAGCAGCCCCTGTGTATATTATAGGGAACAGCAGCACCTGTGTATTATAAAGAATAGCAGCCCCTGTGAATATTATAGGGAATAGCAGCCCTTGTGTATATTATAGAGTCATAGAGTTATACAGCACAGAAAGAGGCCCTTTGGCCCATCATGTCCACGCCAGCCATCAAGCCCTGTCTATTCTAATCCCATTTTCCAGCACTTGGTCCATAGCCTTGTATGCTATGGCATTTCAAGTGCTCATCTAAATGCTTCTTGAATGTTGTGAGGGTTCCTGCCTCTACCATCCTTTCAGGCAGTGAGTTCCAGATTCCAACCACCCTCTGGGTGAAAAAGTTTTTCCTCAAATCTCCTCTAAACCTCCTGCCCCTTACCTTGAAACTATGCCCCCTGGTTATTGACCCCTCTACTAAGGGGAAAAGTTCCTTTCTATCTACCCTATCTATGCCCCTCATAATTTTGTACACCTCAATCAGGTCCCCCCTCAGCCTTCTCTGCTCTAAGGAAAACAACCCCAGCCTGTCCAGTCTCTCTTCATAGCTGAAGCGCTCCAGCCCAGGTAACATCCTGGTGAATCTCCTCTGCACCTTCTCCAATGCAATTACATCCTTCCTATAGTGTGGTGACCAGAACTGCACACAGTATTCCAGCTGTGGCCTCACCAGCATTTTGTACAGCTCCATCATAAACTCCCTGCTCTTATATTCTATGCCTCGGCTAATGAAGGCAAGTATCCCATATGCCTTTTTAACCACCTTGTCTACCTGTCCTGCTGCCTTCAGGGATCTATGTACATGCACACCAAGGTCCCTCTGATCCTCTGTCGTTCCTAGGGTCCTACCATTCATTGTGTATTCCCTTGCCTTGTTAGTCCTCCCAAAATGCATCACCTCACACTTTTCAGGGTTAAATTCCATTTGCCACTGTTCTGCCCATCTGACCAACCCATCTATATCATCCTGTAGCCTGAGGCTTCCCTCCTCGCTGTTTACCACTCCACCAATTTTTGTGTCATCTGCGAACTTACTGATCATACCTCCTACATTCATATCTAAATCATTAATGTATACTACAAACAGCAAAGGACCCAGCACCAATCCCTGTGGTACACCACTGGACACAGGCTTCCAGTCACAAAAACAACCTTCGACCATCACCCTCTGCCTCCTGCCACTAAGCCAATTTTGGATCCAATGTGCCAAATTACCATGGATCCCATGGGCTCTTACCTTCTTGACCAGTCTTCCATGTGGGACTTTGTCAAAAGCCTTACTGAAGTCCATGTAGACTACATCAACTGCACTACCCTCATCCACACACCTAGTCACCCCATCGAAAAATTCAGTCAAATTGGTCAGGCATGATCTCCCACTGACAAAGCCATGCTGACTATCCTTGATTAATCATTGCCTCTCCAAGTGGAGACTAATTCTGTCCCTCTGAATTTTTTCCAATAATTTCCCTACCACTGATGTTAGGCTCACTGGCCTGTAATTCCCTGGTTTATCCCTGCTACCCCTCTTGAATAATGGTACTACGTTAGCTGCCCTCCAGTCCTCTGGCACCTCCCCTGTGGTCAGAGAAGTTCAGAAAATTTGTGTCAGAGCCCCTGCAATATCCTCCCTTGCCTCAAACAGCAGCCTGGGATACATCTCGTCTGGGCCTGGGAATTTATCCACTTTTCAGCCCGCTAAAACCGCTCTCCCTCTCACTACTAGTTTGTTCAAGTATATCACAATCTCCCTGCCTGATTTCTATGCCTACATCGTCCTTCTCCATAGTGAACACAGATGCAAAATATTCATTTAAAACCTCACCTACATCTTCCAGCTCTACACAAAGATTGCCACTTTGGTCCGTAATGGGCTCTACTCTTTCCCTGGTTAACCTCTAGCCCTTAATATACTTATGAAACACATTGGGATTTTCCTTTATTTTGCCTGCCAGTGTTTTTTCATACCCCCTCTTCGCTCTCCTAATTTATTTTTTAAGTACCCGCCTGCACTTTCTATACTCCTCTAGGGCTTCCACTGTTTTTAGTCCTTTGTATCTGCCAAAAGAGAACAGCAGCCCCTGTGTATATTATAGAGAATAGCAGCCCCTGTGTATATTATAGAGAATAGCAGCCCCTGTGTATTTTATAGAGAATAGCAGCCCCTGTGTATATTATAGGGAATAGCAGCCCCTGTGTATATTATAGAGAATAGCAGCCCCTGTGTATAATATAGAGAATAGCAGCCCCTGTGTATATTATAGAGAATAGCAGCCCCTGTGTATATTATAGAGAATAGCAGCCCCTGTGTATATTATAGAGAATAGCAGCCCCTGTGTATATTATAGAGAATAGCAGCCCCTGTGTATATTATAGAGAATAGCAGCCCCTGTGTATATTATAGAGAATAGCAGCCCCTGTATATATTATAGAGAATAGCAGCCCCTCTGTATACTATAGGGAATAGCAGCTCCTGTGTATATTATAGAGAATAGCAGCCCCTGTGTATATTATAGGGAATAGCAGCCCCTGTGTATATTATAGGGAATAGCAGCCCCTGTGTATATTATAGAGAATAGCAGCCCCTGTGTATATTATAGAGAATAGCAGCTCCTGTGTATATTATAGAGAATAGCAGCCCCTGTGTATGTTATGGAGAATAGCAGCCCCTGTGCATATTATAGGGAATAGCAGCCCCTGTGTATATTATAGAGAATAGCAGCCCCTGTGTATGTTATGGAGAATAGCAGCCCCTGTGTATATTATAGGGAATAGCAGCCCCTGTGTATATTATAGAGAATAGCAGCCCCTGTGTATATTATAGAGAATAGCAGCCCCTGTGTATATTATAGAGAATAGCAGCCCCTGTGTATATTGTAGGGAATAGCAGTTCCTGTGTATATTGTAGAGAATAGCAGCCCCTGTGTATATTATAGAGAATAGCAGCCCCTGTGTATATTATAGAGAATAGCAACTCCTGTGTATATTATAGAGAATAGCAGCCCCTGTGTATATTATAGGGAACAGCAGCCCCTGTGTATATTATAGAGAATAGCAGCTCCTGTGTATATTATAGAGAATAGCAGCCCCTGTGTATATTATAGGGAATAGCAGCCCCTGTGTATATTATAGAGAATAGCAGCTCCTGTGTATATTATAGAGAATAGCAGCCCCTGTGTATATTATAGGGAATAGCAGCTCCTGTGTATATTATAGAGAATAGCAGCCCCTGTGTATATTATAGGGAATAGCAGCCCCTGTGTATATTATAGAGAATAGCAGCCCCTGTGTATATTATAGGGAATAGCAGCCCCTGTGTATATTATAGAGAATAGCAGCTCCTGTGTATATTATAGAGAATAGCAGCCCCTGTGTATATTATAGGGAATAGCAGCTCCTGTGTATATTATAGAGAATAGCAGCCCCTGTGTATATTATAGAGAATAGCAGCCCCTGTGTATATTATAGAGAATAGCAGCCCCTGTGTCTGTTATAGAGAATAGCAGCCCCTGTGTATATTATAGGGAATAGCAGCTCCTGTGTATATTATAGGGAATAGCAGCCCCTGTGTATATTATAGAGAATAGCAGCCCCTGTGTATATTATAGAGAATAGCAGCCCCTGTGTATATTATAGGGAATAGCAGCCCTTGTGTATATTATAGAGAATAGCAGCCCCTGTGTATATTATAGAGTTATACAGCACAGAAAGAGGCCCTTTGGCC
Source organism: Somniosus microcephalus (assembly GCF_052327205.1). Lineage (NCBI taxonomy): Eukaryota > Metazoa > Chordata > Chondrichthyes > Squaliformes > Somniosidae > Somniosus > Somniosus microcephalus. The sequence continues at coordinate 194,519,358 of NC_140999.1, forward strand.
CATCATGTCCACGCCAGCCATCAAGCCCTGTCTATTCTAATCCCATTTTCCAGCACTTGGTCCATAGCCTTGTATGCTATGGCATTTCAAGTGCTCATCTAAATGCTTCTTGAATGTTGTGAGGGTTTCTGCCTCTACCACCCTTTCAGGCAGTGAGTTCCAGATTCCAACCACCCTCTGGGTGAAAAAGTTTTTCCTCAAATCTCCTCTAAACCTCCTGCCCCTTACCTTGAAACTATGCCCCCTGGTTATTGACCCCTCTACTAAGGGGAAAAGTTCCTTTCTATCTACCCTATCTATGCCCCTCATAATTTTGTACACCTCAATCAGGTCCCCCCTCAGCCTTCTCTGCTCTAAGGAAAACAACCCCAGCCTGTCCAGTCTCTCTTCATAGCTGAAGCGCTCCAGCCCAGGTAACATCCTGGTGAATCTCCTCTGCACCTTCTCCAATGCAATTACATCCTTCCTATAGTGTGGTGACCAGAACTGCACACAGTATTCCAGCTGTGGCCTCACCAGCATTTTGTACAGCTCCATCATAAACTCCCTGCTCTTATATTCTATGCCTCGGCTAATGAAGGCAAGTATCCCATATGCCTTTTTAACCACCTTGTCTACCTGTCCTGCTGCCTTCAGGGATCTATGTACATGCACACCAAGGTCCCTCTGATCCTCTGTCGTTCCTAGGGTCCTACCATTCATTGTGTATTCCCTTGCCTTGTTAGTCCTCCCAAAATGCATCACCTCACACTTTTCAGGGTTAAATTCCATTTGCCACTGTTCTGCCCATCTGACCAACCCATCTCTATCATCCTGTAGCCTGAGGCTTCCCTCCTTGTTATTTACCACTCCACCAATTTTTGTGTCATCTGCGAACTTACTGATCATACCTCCTACATTCATATCTAAATCATTAATGTATACTACAAACAGCAAAGGACCCAGCACCAATCCCTGTGGTACACCACTGGAGACAGGCTTCCAGTCACAAAAACAACCTTCGACCATCACCCTCTGCCTCCTGCCACTAAGCCAATTTTGGATCCAATGTGCCAAATTACCATGGATCCCATGGGCTCTTACCTTCTTGACCAGTCTCCCATATGGGACTTTGTCAAAAGCCTTACTGAAGTCCATGTAGACTACATCAACTGCACTACCCTCATCCACACACCTAGTCACCCCATCGAAAAATTCAGTCAAATTGGTCAGGCATGATCTCCCCCTGACAAAGCCATGCTGACTATCCTTGATTAATCATTGCCTCTCCAAGTGGAGACTAATTCTGTCCCTCTGAATTTTTTCCAATAATTTCCCTACCACTGATGTTAGGCTCACTGACCTGTAATTCCCTGGTTTATCCCTGCTACCCCTCTTGAATAATGGTACTACGTTAGCTGCCCTCCAGTCCTCTGGCACCTCCCCTGTGGTCAGAGCAGTTCAGAAAATTTGTGTCAGAGCCCCTGCAATATCCTCCCTTGCCTCACACAGTAGCCTGGGATACATCTCGTCTGGGCCTGGGAATTTATCCACTTTTAAGCCCACTAAAACCGCTCTCCCTCTCACTACTAGTTTGTTCAAGTATATCACAATCTCCCTGCCTGATTTCTATGCCTACATCGTCCTTCTCCATAGTGAACACAGATGCAAAATATTCATTTAAAACCTCACCTACATCTTCCAGCTCGACACAAAGATTGCCACTTTGGTCCCTAATGGGCTCTACTCTTTCCCTGGTTAGCCTCTTGCCCTTAATATACTTATAAAACGCATTGGGATTTTCCTTTATTTTGCCCGCCAGTGTTTTTTCATACCCCCTCTTCGCTCTCCTAATTTCTTTTTTAAGTACCCCCCTGCACTTTCTATACTCCTCTAGGGCTTCCACTGTTTTTAGTCCTTTGTATCTGCCAAAAGAGAACAGCAGCCCCTGTGTATATTATAGAGCATAGCAGCCCCTGTGTATATTATAGAGAATAGCAGCCCCTGTGTATATTATAGAGAATAGCAGCCCCTGTGTATATTATAGGGAATAGCAGCCCCTGTGTATATTATAGGGAATAGCAGCCCCTGTGTATATTATAGAGAATAGCAGCCCCTGTGTATATTATAGAGAATAGCAGCCCCTGTGTATATTATAGAGAATAGCAGCCCCTGTGTATATTATAGGGAATAGCAGCCCCTGTGTATATTATAGAGAATAGCAGCCCCTGTGTATATTATAGAGAATAGCAGCCCCTGTGTATATTATAGAGAATAGCAGCCCCTGTGTATATTATAGAGAATAGCAGCCCCTGTGTATATTATAGAGAATAGCAGCCCCTCTGTATATTATAGGGAATAGCAGCCCCTCTGTATATTATAGAGAATAGCAGCTCCTGTGTATATTATACAGAATAGCAGCCCCTGTGTATATTATAGAGAATAGCAGCCCCTGTGTATATTATAGAGAATAGCAGCCCCTGTGTATATTATAGAGAATAGCAGCCCCGTGTATATTATAGAGAATAGCAGCCCCTGTGTATATTATAGAGAATAGCAGCCCCTCTGTATATTATAGGGAATAGCAGCTCCTGTGTATATTATAGAGAATAGCAGCCCCTGTGTATATTATAGGGAATAGCAGCCCCTGTGTATATTATAGGGAATAGCAGCCCCTGTGTATATTATAGAGAATAGCAGCCCCTGTGTATATTAAAGAGAATAGCAGCCCCTGTGTATATTATAGGGAATAGCAGCCCCTGTGTATATTATAGAGAATAGCAGCCCCTGTGTATATTATAGAGAATAGCAGCCCCTGTGTATATTATAGGGAATAGCAGCCCCTGTGTATATTATAGAGAATAGCAGCCCCTGTGTATATTATAGGGAATAGCAGCCCCTGTGTATATTATAGGGAATAGCAGCCCCTGTGTATATTATAGAGAATAGCAGCCCCTGTGTATATTATAGAGAATAGCAGCCCCTGTGTATATTATAGAGAATAGCAGTCCCTGTGTATATTATAGGGAATAGCAGCCCCTGTGTATATTATAGAGAATAGCAGCCCCTGTGTATATTATAGAGAATAGCAGCCCCTGTGTATATTATAGGGAATAGCAGCCCCTGTGTATATTATGGAGAATAGCAGCTCCTGTGTATATTATAGGGAATAGCAGCCCCTGTGTATATTAGGGAATAGCAGCCCCTGTGTATATTATAGGGAATAGCAGCCCCTGTGTATATTATAGAGAATAGCAGCCCCTGTGTATTTTTTTTATTCGTTTATGGGATGTGGGCGTCACTGGCAAGCCCAGCATTTATTGCCCATCCCTAATTGCCCTCGAGAAGGTGGTGGTGAGCCACCTTCTTGAACCGCTGCAGTCCGTGTGGTGAAGGTACTCCCACAGTGCTGTTAGGGAGAGAAATCCATGATTTTGACCCAGCGACGATGAAGGAACGCCGATATACTTTTAAGTCAGGATGGTGTGTGACTTGGAGGGGAGCTTGCAGGTGGTGGTGTTCCCATGCACCTGCTGCCCTTGTCCTTCTAGGTGGAAGAGGTCGCGGGTTTGGGAGGTGCTGCCGAAGAAGCCTTGGCGAGTTGCTGCGGTGCATCTTGTAGATGGTACACACTGCAGCCACGGTACGCCGGTGGTGGAAGGAGTGAATGTTTAAGGTGGTGGATGGGGTACCAATCAAGCGAGCTGCTTTGTCCTGGATGGTGTCAAGCTTTTTGAGTGCTGTTGGAGCTGCACTCACCCAGGCAAGTGGAGAGTATTCCATCACACTCCTGACTTGTGCTTTGTAGATGGTGGAAAGGCTTTGGGGAGTCAGGAGGTGAGACACTCGCCACAGAATACCCAGCCTCTGACCTGCTCTTGTTGCCAAAGTATTTATGTGGCTGGTCCAGTTAAGTTTCTGGTTAATGGTGACCCCCCAGGATGTTGATAGTAGGGGATTCGGTGATGGTAATGCCGTTGAATGTCAAGGGGAGGTGGTTAGACTCTCGCTTGTTGGCGATAGTCATTGCCTGGCACTTCTGTGGCGCGAATGTTACCTGCCACTTATCAGCCCAAGCCTGAACGTCATCCAGGTCTTGTTGCATGTGGGCATGGACTGCTTCATTGCTTGAGGAGTTGTGAATGGCGCTGAACACTGTGCAGTCATCAGCAAACATCCCTATTTCTGACCGTATGTTGGAGGGAAGGTCATTGATGAAGCAGCTGAAGATGGTTGGACCTAGGACACTGCCCTGAGGAACTCCTGCAGCGATGTCCTGGGGCTGTGATGATTGACCTTCAATCACCACAACCATCTTCCTTTGGGCTAGGTATGACTCCAGCCAGTGGAGAGACATCCCCCTGATTCCCATTGACTTCAGTTTTACTAGGGCTCCTTGATGCCACACTCGGTCAAATACTGCCTTGATGTCAAGGGCAGTCACTCTCACCTCACCTCTGGAATTCAGCTCCTTTGTTCATGTTTGGCCCAAGGCTGTAATGAGGTCTGGAGGCGAGTGGTCCTGGCAGAACCCAAACTGGGCATCAGTGAGCAGGTTATTGGTGAGTAAGTGCTGCTTGATAGCACTGTTGACGACACCTTCCATCACATTGCTGATGATTGAGAGTAGACTGATGGGGCGGTAATTGGCCGGATTGCATTTGTCCTGCTTTTTGTGGACAGGACATACCTGGGCAGTTTTCCACATTGGTGGATAGATGCCAGTGTTGTAGCTGTACTGCAACAGCTTGGCTAGAGGTGTGGCTAGTTCTGGGGCACAAGTCTTCAGCCCGATAGCCGGGATGTTGTCGGGGCCCATAGCCGTTGCTGTATCCAGTGCGCTCAGCCGTTTCTTGATATCACGTGGAGTGAATCGAATTGGCTGAAGACTGGTTTCTGTGATAGTGGGGACCTCGGGAGTAGGCCGATATGGATCATCCACTCGGCACTTCTGGCTGAAAATGGTTGCAAACGCTTCAGCCTTGTCTTTTGCACTCATGTGCTGGGCTCCACCATCATTGAGGATGGGGATATTCATGGAGTCTCCTCCTCCTGTTAGTTGTTTAATGGTCCACCACCATTCATGACTGGATGTGGCAGGACTGCAGAGCTTTGATCTGATCCATTGATTGTGGGATCGCTTAGCCCTGTCTATAGCATGCTGCTTCCACTTTTTAGCATGCATGTAGTCCTGTGTTGCAGCTTCCCCAGGTTGGCACCTCATTTTTAGGTACGCCAGGTGCTGCTCCTGGCATGCTCTTCTACACTCCTTATTGAACCAGGGTTGGTCCCCTGGCTTGTTGGTAATGGTAGAGTGAGGGATATGCCGGGCCATGAGGTTACAGATTGTGGTGGAAAACAATTCTGCTGCTGCTGATGGCCCACAGCATCTCATGGATGCCCAGATTTGAGCTGCAAGATCTGTTCTGAATCTATCCCATTTAGCATGGTGGTAGTGCCACACAACACAATGGAGGGTGTTCAATGTGAAGACAGGACTTTGTCTCCACAATGACTGTGCGGTGATCACTGCTACCAATACTGTCATGGACAGATGCATCTGCAGCAGGTAGATTGGTGAGGACGAGGTCAAGTAGGTTTTTCCCTCGTGTTGGTTCTCTCACCGCCTGTCGCAGGCCCAGACTGGCAGTTATGCCCTTCAGGACTCGGCCAGCTCGGTCAGCAGTGGTGCTACCGAGCCACTCTTGGTGATGGACATTGCCAAGCCCCCACCCAGAGTACATTCTGTGCCCTTACTACTCTCAGTGCTTCTTCCAAGTGGTGTTCAACATGGAGGATTACTGATTCATCAGCTGAGGGAGGGCGGTAGGTGGTAATCAGCAGGAGGTTTCCTTGCTCATGCTTGACCTGAAGCCATGAGACTTCATGGGGTCCGGAGTCAATGTTGAGGACTCCCAGGGCCACTCCTTCCCGACTGTATACCACTGTGCTGCCACCCCTGGTGGGTCTGTCCTGCCGGTGGGACAGGACATACCCAGGGATGGTGATGGAGGACTTTGGGACATTGACTGAAAGGTATGATTCTGTGAGTATGACTATGTCAGGCTGTTGCTCGACTAGTCTGTGGGACAGCTCTCCCAATTTTGGGACAAGTCTCCAGATGTTGGTGAGGAGGACTTTGCAGGGTCGACTGGGCTGGGTGTGCCGGTGCCGTGTCCGTAGCCGGTGCCGAGTTCAATGCCGGGTGGTCCGTCCGGTTTCATTCTTATTTTGTTTCGTAGCGGTTTGTTACAACTGAGTGACTCACTCGGCCATTTCAGAGGGCAGTTAAGAATCAACCACATTGCTGTGGGTCTGGAGTCACATATAGGCCAGACCAGGTAAGGACGGCAGATTTCCTTCCCTAAAGGACATTAGTGAACCAGACGGGTTTTTACGACAATCCGATAGTTTCATGGTCACCATTGCTGATACTAGCTTTTTATTCCAGATTTATTTAATTAACTGAATTTAAATTCCCCAGCTGCCGTGGTGGGATTTGAACTCACGTCACTGGATTATTATTGGACAGGTTGGGTGATTGGGCAGAAGCATGGCAGATGCAGTATAATGTGGATAAATGCGAGGTTATCCACTTTGGTGGCAAAAACAGGAAGGCAGATTATTATCTGAACGGCAATAGATTGGGAGAAGGGGAAGTACAACGAGACCTGGGTGTCCTTGTGCACCAGTCGCTGATGGTAAGCATGCAGGTGCAGCAGGCGGTTAAGAAGGCAAATGGTATGTTGGCCTTCGTAGCGAGAGGGTTTGAGTACAGGAGCAAGGATGTCTTGCTGCAGTTGTACAGGGCCTTGGTGAGACCACACCTTGAGTATTGTGTGCAGTTTTGGTCACCTTATCTGAGGAAGGATGTTCTTGCCATGGAGGGAGTGCAGCGAAGATTCACCAGACTGATGCCTGGGATGGCAGGAATGACGTATGAGGAGAGATTGGGTCGATTGGGCTTATGCTCGCTGGAGTTTAGAAGAATGAGAGGGGATCTCATTGAAACTTATAAAATTCTAACAGGACTAGACAGACTAGATGCAGGAAGGATGTTCCAAATGGCTGGGGAGTCCAGAACCAGGGGTCACAGTCTAAGGATAAGGGGTAAGCCATTTGTGACAGAGATGAGGAGGAATTTCTTCACCCAGAGAGTGGTGAACCTGTGGAATTCTCTACCACAGAAGGCAGTTGAGGCCAATTCATTAAATATATTCAAGAAGGAGTTGGATATATTTCTTAAGGCTAAAGGGATCAAGGGATATGGGGAGAAGGCAGGGACCAGGTACTGAATTTGGATGATCAGCCATGATCTCATTGAATGGCGGAGCAGGCTCGAGGGGCCGAATGGCCTCCTCCTGCTCCTATCTTCTATGTTTCTATGTTTCTGTTAATCAAGGTCTCTGGTTTACTGGTCCAGTAACATTACCACTACGCTACCTTACAGGGAACAGCAGCACCTGTGTATTATAAAGAATAGCAGCCCCTGTGAATATTATAGGGAATAGCAGCCCTTGTGTATATTATAGAGAATAGCAGCCCCTGTGTATATTATAGAGTCATAGAGTTATACAGCACAGAAAGAGGCCCTTTGGCCCATCATGTCCACGCCAGCCATCAAGCCCTGTCTATTCTAATCCCATTTTCCAGCACTTGGTCCATAGCCTTGTATGCTATGGCATTTCAAGTGCTCATCTAAATGCTTCTTGAATGTTGTGAGGGTTCCTGCCTCTACCATCCTTTCAGGCAGTGAGTTCCAGATTCCAACCACCCTCTGGGTGAAAAAGTTTTTCCTCAAATCTCCTCTAAACCTCCTGCCCCTTACCTTGAAACTATGCCCCCTGGTTATTGACCCCTCTACTAAGGGGAAAAGTTCCTTTCTATCTACCCTATCTATGCCCCTCATAATTTTGTACACCTCAATCAGGTCCCCCCTCAGCCTTCTCTGCTCTAAGGAAAACAGCCCCAGCCTGTCCAGTCTCTCTTCATAGCTGAAGCGCTCCAGCCCAGGTAACATCCTGGTGAATCTCCTCTGCACCTTCTCCAATGCAATTACATCCTTCCTATAGTGTGGTGACCAGAACTGCACACAGTATTCCAGCTGTGGCCTCACCAGCATTTTGTACAGCTCCATCATAAACTCCCTGCTCTTATATTCTATGCCTCGGCTAATGAAGGCAAGTATCCCATATGCCTTTTTAACCACCTTGTCTACCTGTCCTGCTGCCTTCAGGGATCTATGTACATGCACACCAAGGTCCCTCTGATCCTCTGTCGTTCCTAGGGTCCTACCATTCATTGTGTATTCCCTTGCCTTGTTAGTCCTCCCAAAATGCATCACCTCACACTTTTCAGGGTTAAATTCCATTTGCCACTGTTCTGCCCATCTGACCAACCCATCTATATCATCCTGTAGCCTGAGGCTTCCCTCCTTGTTATTTACCACTCCACCAATTTTTGTGTCATCTGCGAACTTACTGATCATACCTCCTACATTCATATCTAAATCATTAATGTACACTACAAACAGCAAAGGACCCAGCACCAATCCCTGTGGTACACCACTGGACACAGGCTTCCAGTCACAAAAACAACCTTTGACCATCACCCTCTGCCTCCTGCCACTAAGCCAATTTTGGATCCAATGTGCCAAATTACCATGGATCCCATGGGCTCTTACCTTCTTGACCAGTCTCCCATGTGGGACTTTGTCAAAAGCCTTACTGAAGTCCATGTAGACTACATCAACTGCACTACCCTCATCCACACACCTAGTCACCCCATCGAAAAATTCAGTCAAATTGGTCAGG